>NC_043703.1:56421217-56504679 GCF_006229205.1 Suricata suricatta | reverse complement strand
AGCACATGTACCCCAATGTTCATAGCAGCAATGTCAACAATAGCCAAAACATGGAAAGAGCCTAAATGTCCATCACCTGATGAGTGGATCAAGAAGATGTGACATATATATACAATGGAGTGCTACATGGCGATGAGAAAGAATGAAATATGGCCATTTGTAAGAAAGTGGATGGACCTCGAGGGTGTCATGCTAAGCAAAATAAGTCAGGCAGAGAAGGACAGATGCCATATGTTTGCACTCATAGGTCTAACAGGAGAACAGGAGAAACTTAATGGAGGACTAGGGGGAGGGGAAGAAAGAAAGAGAGTTGGGGAGAGAGAGGGACGCAAAACTTGAGAGACTATTGAATGCTGAAAATGAACTGAGGGTTGAAGGGAAGGGGTAGGGGGGAAAAGAGGTGGTGGTGATGGAGGAGGGCACTTATGGGGAAGAGCACTGGGTGTTGTATGGAAACCAATCTGACAATAAACTATTTAAAAAAATAAAATAAATAAAAATACGGTTGTTTGTTTTCTTATTATTGAGTTTTAAGCATTATTTGTATATGTAGAATAACAGTCCTTTAACTTTTACAGGTGTTTTCTCCCAGTCTCATCTTTTCATTCTCTTGGTAATGTCTTTGGCAGAGCAGAAGTTTTTAATTTTGATGAAATCCGGCTTATGAATTCTTTTTTACCACTAGCAACACCAAATGCTGTGAGAAGGTGGAGAAAAGGAGCTGTCATTCACTGCTGGTGAGAATGCAAAATGATACAGGTGCTTTGGGAAACAGTTGGGCGTTTTCTTGCAAAACTAAACATATTTTTCCCATATGATCCAGCAAATTGCAGTCCTTGATTTTGCCCAAACAAGTTGAAAATTCATGTCCACACAAAGGATCATAGCAGCTTTATTCATAGCTACCCAAATTTGGAATCAACCCAAATATCCTTTAGTCGGTGAATGGATAAATAAAGTGTGGTATATCCATACAATCGAATATTACTCAGTGATAAAAAGAAATGAGGTATCAAGCCATGAAAAGACAAGGAGGAACTTTAAATATGTATTATTAAATGGAAGAAGATAATCTAAAAAGGCTATGTATTATGTGTTCCCAACTATATGACATTCTGGATAAGGCAAAACTATGGAGATAGTGAAAAGATCAGTGATTGCCAGGGGTTTGGAGGAAATGAGGGATGAATAGGCAGAAAATGGAGGATTTTTAGGGCAGTGAAACCACTGGGTATGATGCTGTAATGGTGCATATATGTCATTATATGCACCAAATGTCAAATGACAAATGTCATTCTATACCTGTCCAAACCCACGGGATGTACACCAACAGTGAAGCTTAATGTAATCTATGGACTCTGGGTTATAAAGATGTATCAAGATAGGTTCATTGCCTGTAACAAATCCACTATTCTGATGGGGTATTTTTAAATGGGGGAGCTGTGCACATTTGGGGGTAGGGAGTATATGGGAGACTACTCTGCTTATTTGGCTTTGAAACTAATAGTGCTGTAAAAAAAAAGTCTTTTTTTAAAAAAAAGGTTCTGATGGTAAATTTTAAGTGTTTTTTTATACTACAATTTTTAAAACAATATGGAAATCTTTCTTTTCTTCCTCCTTCCCTAATCTCGTTTACCAGCATCAAAGAACATTAATTGTGCCCATGTTTTCAACCAAGTTTCAAACTTCACATTCTTTTATTTTCCAAAGATGATGATTTAAAGGCAATCCGGTGCTCAGAGAGTGATCCTGACTGGAAAAAAATACAGATTTAAGAGCTCTCAGTATGGGCGTGATATTTCCACCATGGAAGTATGGAAATGGATGAAATCTCCAGGGACTGTGTGCAAAGAAAGTAGGAGAAGCTGGAGAGGAACCAGGGAAACTCACAATGAAGAGGCCAGAAGGGGAGTCAGCCAAGGAGAATGAAAAATGAACAAAGAACCAATATGAAGACAGGAACCAAAGACAGAGAGCATTTTAAGAATAAATGTATAAATCAAACCACAAGGAGATACCACCACATGCTCATTAGGAGGGCTATTATAAAAATGAAAAGAAAAGAAGGAAAGAAAAGAAGGAAAGATAACAAGTACAAGTTGGTGAGGATGTGGAGAAAGGCATGACTGGTGGGAATGTAAAATGGCACAGCCACTATGTCTAATAGTGTGGCAGTTTCTCAGTAAGTTAAACAGAATTGCCATAGGATCCATTCCTAGGTATATACTCTAAAGAATCGAAGCAGGGACTTAAACGGTTATTTGTACACCAATGTTCGATGGCACTATTCACAGAAAGGGGAAATCACTTAAACGTCCATCCATGGATGAGCAGATACACAAAATGTGATACAAAGATACAGTGGAATATTGTTCATTTAAAGGGAATGAGGTTCTTTAAAAAAAAACATGTTTACTTTATTTTTGAGAGAAAGAGAGACAGAGCACTAGCAGGGGAGGGGCAGACAAAGCGGTGGACACAGAATCCGAAGCAGGCTCCAGGTTCTGAGCTGTCAGCACAGAGACCGATGTGGGGCTTGAACCCATGAACATGAGATCATGACCTGAGCCGAAGGTGGATGCTTAACTGACTGAGCCACTCAGGTGCCCCAAAGAGGAAATAAAGGTCTGATACATGCTAGGACATGGGTGAACCTTGAAAACAAGGTGAATAAGCCAGTCACAAATGGGCAAATAATTTAAGACACACAGAATAGGCAAATTCATAGAGATGTTAAGTATATTACAGGTTACCAGGGGTTGGAGGGGAGGAGAGAATGGGAGTTAGTGTTTAATGGGTACCAACTTTCAGTTTGGGAAGATGAAAAAATTCTGGACACGGTTGGTGGTGACGGTCTCACTAATGTGAATGTACTTAATGCCACAGAACTCTATACTTAAAATGGTTAGAATGGTAAATTTTATGTGATGCACATTTTACCATAATTTAAAAAAAAGAATAAATGCATAAAAGAAGCCAGACACAAAAGAGTACACACTGTATGAGTCCATTTATACGAAGTTCAAGAACAGGCAGACCTAATTGGAGGTGGGGGCAGAGTCAGAGTAGCAGCTACCTCAATCTATGTGTGTGGGTTGGAAACTGGTGAAAAAGAAAAACAAAGTGTACATTTCAGGGGGTTTGAAAGGGGACAAATAGGGTAATGTCAGCTAGGAAAGCCTCGAATGAAGCTTTCTTTAGGAAAAGGAAAGTCGAATGTATTTTTAGTCTGAGAACAGATGGAGAGGGAAGGATGACAACACGAGCGGGAAGAGACAGATGACATCCGGAGGTTCAGGGGAGAGGATGAGGGAGGGAGGGGCAGGGGCAATCCTGGGAAGGCCCAGGCCTCTCTTCCACTGTGACTCTGAGACAGAGTGCAAGGACGGGTACAGATTAGCTAAGTGAGGGTGTGGAGGGAAAGCAAACTGATTCAACCCTGCATGGTCTTTTCTTCACTACACTTGCTGGACTCTCCCAACCTGTGCAGCATCAGCAATTTCTCTGCAAATTCTAATCATTCTCTCTCTAAAACAGAACTCTGCCACCAACTGCTGCTTTAACAAACATTTCTGTCGGTGCTTTCCTTGTCTGAGCATATAAGTTCTTGATTAGACTTCTAAAGCTTATTCAAGGCATAGGATTTTGTTTCACTATGGGTGTGAATTCTAGAATAAATCAGTTGGAAAATATATGTATTTTTAATTTCCTTTGTCCCTTGAATTCAATAAATGTGCCTAAGGAATAGATGCATTTATGCCAACCTTGTATTAGAAATCAAGAACTATCTGCCTTCCTTCTAAAAATTCCATTTATTTGAAGTGAGAACTTTCATTCCAAAAAGGAAACTGATTGCACACTTAAGACAGCTAGATTAAATTTATTCACATGCACTTGCACTTGATGTATCAAAATTTGGTTAGTAGGAGGTGAATAATTGGAACAAGTTTCTCTGCCTCTTCAGAACAGTGAAGACTTCATTACAGTGTAGCAGCTCATAAGATTCTGGGACAGCTTGAGGATGTGCTGGTTTCATTAACCTAGAAGTAGAGGCCTCCTTGGAAGGGCAGGCAATATTGTAGTAGAGGCCTAGCTAGAAATTACTTCCTCAAAACCCCTGTTCAAAAGGCACATGCAGGACATTCAAAATGCACAACTATAAATGGCTAATGCATGGAGGAAAATGGAAAGCTTCATTAATATTCAAAGGATGAAAATTTAAATGACTCCCAGATGCCATTTTAGCTTAGCAAATTAACAAGATTTGTAAAAATCATACTTAAGTGTAAAGTATGGAGGGAAATCTCATGGATTGCTTATAAAATAGAAATCAGCTCATCTCTTCCACAAAACAATAGAAGAATGTGTATCAACGACCCTGACCATTGATTGAAATGGCCATACCCTTTGAATCAATGATGTAGTGCTATGATGTCATCCTTTAAAGAATTCAGAAAAATGGAGTAAAGCTTCTTCACACAAAGATAGTCATTGCAGTGATAGGAAAAATTGGAAACATATGTATGTCTAATAGTGAGGATTTCAATTATTAAGAATACATATGATATTATATATTTTATAAGCTTTTAAAATATTTATTAAGAAGTTTTAACACTGTAGGGAAAATATGACCTATAGGAGGTGGTGCAGGATCAATCATTCTGCTGTGTTAAAATATAGTATATGTAGAGGGGGGAAGAAAGACCAGAAAGTATTAAATGTTAAAGTGGTCATCTCTAATTGGCAGGGTTTTAGTGATTTTTTTCTCCCTTCTTCATAGTGTTCTCTATTTTTCAGAATGGGTGAGCATCCTTCCAAAAATATAAATATAAAAGTTTTTTTTTATAAAAGAGGAAAGTTTCTTTTGCTAATTTTTAGTAATGGTTGTATCCCTGCATTCCAGTAACACGGACCAGGACTTCTTGCTGCAGTCAGCTATTTGTGCAACAACTGCACACCAGGCCCATGATACATACTGGGGGTGCAAGAGTAGAGAATCACCCAGATGGTTTAGCCCTCGTCAAGCTTACGGTCTAGCAGAGGGCACGGTGCATTAGTTTGCTAGGAGCACCATAACACACTACTGCAGACTGGGTGGCTTAGAAAAGTGGGAATTTATTTTCTCACAATTCTGATGGCTAGAAGTCTGAGATGAAGATGGCAGCACAGCTGGCTTATTCCCTGGTCTCTATTCTTGGTTTGTAAATGGCCATCTTTTCCCTGGGTCTTCATTTCATAGAACTGTGTCTGTGTCCAAATTTCCTCTTCTTATAAGGACACTAGTCATACTGGATTAATGCCCACCTTAATGACCTCTTTTCTATTTGATTACCTCTTCAAAGACTCTGTCTCTAAATACAATCACTTTCTGAGGGGTCCTATGTACTGGCGGTTAGAACTTCAATAAGTTTATTTAGAGGAGGCAAAACTCAGCTCATAACATAGCTATGAAACAACACTGGCATCAAGAAGAGGACAAGATAGGCTGAGATCAAAGATCAGGCGTTAGTATTACCCTCGCAGCACTACTGGTCGTTCCTATGGAGGGAGGGGCATTGTTCACTGCCCTGCAACACTTGCTGCTCTCAGTCTCCTTTTTAGTGCTTTTGTTAAATAGAGTGGCTTCTTTATTTAACAGGTTGACAGAAATAAAACAAATTTCCATCTAGTTAGGATGAAATGCAACTGACATTTTAAATTTATCTTCTCTTCAGAGTGTCAGAAAATGAATATTTATTCTTTGATGCCTGATATTGCAAAGTCATTCATTATCTTTCAGGGAACAGATTGGGTTATGAATTGATACCTGCTGAGTTCCCAGATGAGCATATGTCATGATTCCCAAAAAGGGCTCGGCTGGTTCTAAGTCTCTAGAGCTGTAAACAAACAGAGGTCTGGGGAATAAACTCTGTCCAGTCTAATTACTTCTCTATGACTCATTTTTGACAATTTTCAAAATTCAGAGCAATTTTTATGGTACCATATGTAGAGTCTACCTAATTCACAGTCTACTTCCTATAAACCTGTGTTTGTTTTGGTCACAAATCCTTCACGTGATGGGAGGCTATAAGTAAATTCATTAAATTCATTTTAAATTCATAAAAATAAAACAGATTCTTGAGGTTGGATAGATCACAGTTGGAAAATGTTTGTTATATTGCATTCATATAACTCATTGCCCCTCTGTTCCAGGAACAGACAGAATTTTACATAATTATTTGAAAAGCAATAGAAAATTGGTATAGCCTAGTGGTGAGGGGGCCTGGGCTCCAGGGGTAACAGCACCACTAGCCACGTCCTGCAGGATCGTGAGGAAGAAATGAGTGGACCCTCAGTGAGTTCTTAGAATAGTGCCTGGTTCACTGTGACACATACAATATGCTATGATTAGACTTTGCAGAGCAGATTTTCTGTTTGAGGGGTGTCTTGCTCTCTCACCCCTTTCCCACACATTGAATGCTCTATAACAAATTTGAGCTCTTCTGTTAGTGGCATTTTAAATTGTCCTTTTTTAAAATTTCTTTTTTTTTAGTAATCTCTACATACAACGTGGGGCTCAAACTCATGACCTTGAGATCAAGAGTTTCATGCTTCTCCAATTGAGCCAGCCAGGTGCCCCAATTATGTTTTATTAAAGTAAATACTTGGCCTCTTAACTATTTGAAGTGTAGCCTTTGGAGAGCTGGATCCGCACAACTGCAATGATTCCCCTTTCTATAACCAGCAAATTAATATTTGTACAACTTTAGAGGTATATTTTTTGATGTTTGTCCATGAACCTGTAGGCACTTTGTTTCCTTTGAATTCTTCCAGGTCATCTGTAAATAATTGTCTACAGGACAGTTACTGTCAATGCTTGCTTCCTTGGAGTTCTAGTGAACTTACGGAACTCCGTTTCATCCAATTTCCAGGCTATGATGCTGCTCTTCCCAGTTTGCAATGCCCTTGTTCCTCTCCACCAACATCATCCCTTCTTGATTTACATTGGACTCCAAACCTCTGAGATCTTATTGTCTTTATTCCTCTGCCTGGTCCCTGGCAATAAAGCACATGTCTTTGAATTCTTTGATAGTTTAACCAACTATTTTAGTATGTATACTAAATATTGCTTATTGTTTGCTTTGTCTTCTTACTTCCTTGTCCCTCAACCCCAGTTACTCTTCCTTAGGTAGTTGCCTGGACTTTCTGGCTGGTTTCCTTACAGTGAAAGTACCCGTCTAGAGTGTTTTCTGTCCTCTAGTATCTTGTATCCTCAAATATCTTCAGATACTTGTTTTAATTTTCTCTGTTGCCAAATCTATTTATGTATCATTCCACTGAAACTAAAGAGTTGAAATGTTTCAGGGCACTTGGCTGGCTCAGTCTTATAGCATGTGACTTTTGATCTCAGGGTCATGAGTTCAAGCCCCAGCATTGGGTGTGGAGCTTACATTAAAAAAAATTAGAGAGAGTTCGAATGTTCCTCAGAGAATGCAAAGGGAAAAAAATAGGCAAAGTGGTCTATGCCAAGTAGAACTGAGCCCTTCCTCTTTCTAGTCATATGGACAGTATTCTTTGTCACACTTTCTGTGTGTACCTTTGTGTGTGTGTGTGTTCCAATAAAACTTTATTAACAGAAAAAGGCAGTGGGCCAGATTTTGCTCAGGAACATTAGTTTGTTGACTTTTGTCTTAGAGTAATTTTACCTTGTAGCTTCTTACCTTTCCTTGTATATTCGTGCATTTGTTGTTTGCTGGAATATGTCTTTTCAGACATGGGTTATCAGTCTATACTGGGATATTCTAAGAGGGAGAGAGGCAGGGGAAAGGGAGTCTGGTGCAAGGAGATATCATGTGCTGTGCTTGTGCTGGAGGAAGCTGGCCTCCTATTTGTGTTGGAGGCAACCTGAGTTGGGAGATGGAAGATTAGTTCTGACTCTGGATATTTTGCTCAAGAGCTGGATATTTTGGGTAAGTCACTTCACGTCTTTGGATTTCAATGTTCTTATCTGCAAAATGGGATTATTATTATTACCATTATCCTTATGATTATTAAATTTAATAAGACTTTATTTTACATCTCTGATAATCAGTTGCTGACTGGCACAAAGATGTCTAACTTAAGGGAACAGTTGTCTTCTCATATCTCAAGGATAATGTAGTATACAAATTATAATGAAGTCTTCATGTAACAGAAAATCCAAAAGTAGGGATTATGATATAGGTGTTTATTTTTCTCTCAACCAGTTGTCTAGAGCTAATATGGTAGCTTCAGGATGTGAAGCTTGAGCAGGACTTGAGATCCTGCTATCTTTCTGTCCCACTACTCTCAGTATATGGAATTCATCCTTGAGTTTGCCTCATGGTGTCATTAAGGCCACCGTAGTTCCAGCTATCACTCCCACAACCCAAGCATCAGATCAGAGAGAGGGGCAAAAGGAAAAAGGAAGTATCTTAAATAACTTTCCTGGAAACTTCACAAAATGAATTCTGTTTATGTGACAGTAGCCTCTCTCATCTTCCAGGAAATGAAGGGGGTTTGTTGTTGTTGTTGTGTGTGTTTTTTTAGAGCTTTTACTATAATCTTGTTTCTATTTGGTTCATTAAAGCACACAAATGTTGATATATATATATATATATAATAAGCATAATGTCTGTAACATTGTCTTCATACTTGTACCAGGCATGGTGACAAATAGTATTAGTTCAATTCATACTTCTTTTTTTGTTTTTTTAGTTTACATCAAAGTTAGTATATAGTGCAACAATGATTTCAGGAGAAGATTCCTTAATGCCCCTTGCCAATTAAGCCCACCCCCTCTCCCACAACTCAACCCCCCAGTAACCCTCTGTTTGTCCTCCATATTTAAGAATCTCTTATGTTTTGTCCCCCTCCCTGTTTTTATATTATATTTGC
Source organism: Suricata suricatta (assembly GCF_006229205.1). Taxonomy (NCBI): domain Eukaryota; kingdom Metazoa; phylum Chordata; class Mammalia; order Carnivora; family Herpestidae; genus Suricata; species Suricata suricatta. The sequence goes on along the minus strand of NC_043703.1, from coordinate 56,495,784 downwards.
TTCCCTTCCCTTATGTTTATCTGTTTTGTATCTTAAAGTCCTCATATAAGTGAAGTCATATGATATTTGTCTTTCTCTGACTGACTTGTTTCTCTTAGCATAATGTCCTCTAGTTCCATCCATGTAGTTACAAATGGCAAGATTTCATTCTTTTTGATTGCCAAGTAATACTCCATTGTTTATATATACCACATCTTTATCCATTCATCCATCGATGGACATTTGGGCTCTTTCCTTACATGGGCTATTGTTGATAGTGCTGCTATAAACACTGGGGTGCAGTGCCCTTTGAAACAGCACACCTGTATCCTTTGGATAAATACCTAGTAGTGCAATTGCTGGGTTGTAGGGTTCTCTGTGTGCTTTTTACTTCTACTTCTCTTTTTTAGATCGTAAGATCATGTCCTGTTTGTTTTATTCATCTTCAGCACTTGGCATAGTACCTGGAACATAGTAAGTGCTTAGTAAGTGTTTGAAGAAATGAAACATTGAGCAAGGAGCTTTACCCCTGAGAATAGTAGTGCTTATACTAGGTTCATCTGTTTTCCAAAAACTTAGCCTTAGACTAGTGCTTTAAAGCATGGGCCCTGAAGTCAGAGTGGGTGTGATTAGTATCCCACATCTACAGATTACTAGCTGTTGACAGAGGGCAAATGATCTAAGACTGGTTTCCTCATATACAAAATGTAATAGGGTTGTCAAAAATTTAATACTTAGACCAGCATTCAGTATATAGTAAACACTTAAGACTTAATTTAGCTATCATTATTATTAATGATTTAATATTATTTAATATTAAATGATTATTATTTAATATCATTAAGATGATATTAAAATGTATTGACATTTACTTATACAAAGAGAGAAGGAAAATTCTGTTAGACCATGTCACTAACCTGTTTTAATTTTTTTATTATTTTTTATTTTTTTAAGTAAAGTCTACCCCTAAGGTGAGGCTCAAACTCACGACCCCTAGATTGAGAGCATGCTCTACTGACTGAGCCAACCAGGCACTCCCCCCCACCCCACCAACTTGTTTTTATTGAGTACTTAGGATTTGACTCAATTCTCCAAAAGTTATGGATAATTGGGCCTACATTTGTGGATTGGGAAAGAGAATTTTGATCCAGGTAGATAACTAGTAATGTGACTATCTAGAACTTTAGTCATAATTAAATTTTTGATTAAAATATACAAATTTGGGTAAAATATATATAACATGAAATTTACAATCTTAACCATTTTTAAGTGTACATGTCAGTGGCATTGGATTCGTTCACACCATCATGCAGCCATTACCAACATCCAACCCTAGAACTCTTTTCACCTTCCAAAACTGAAACTGTGTACCCATTAAACAATAACTCCAATTTTGATTTGTACTCCAGCCCTGCCAAAAGAGACCTTGTCTCTCTGAATCTGACTGGGTTCCTCATTACGTAAGAAAAATCACAGTATTTGTCTCTTTAAGTCTGGTTTATTTAACTTGGCATGTCTTCAAAGTTCATCCATGTTGTAGCCTGTGTCAGATTGTATTCCTTCTTAAGGCTAAAAACAATTTTTTATTTATCTTTAATTAAAAAAATTTAATGTTTATTTTTGAGAGAAAGAGTGGGCGTGAGTAGGGGAGGGGCGGAAGGAGAGATGGAGACACAGAATCTGAAGCAGGCTCCAGGCTCTGAGCTGTCAGCCCAGAGCCCAATGAGGGGCTTGAACCCACATACCGTGAGATCATGACCTGAGCCTAAGTCAGACGCTTAAATGAGCAAGCCACCCAGGTGCCCCAAAACCATTTTTTATTTTAATGGTTGCAAAACATTCCGTTTCTGTTGTTGTTTCTTTTGGTGTTTTCCCCCTTTTTAACAACTCTGCTAATAAAAGTGGGGCTCTGTCTTTAAACATATCCAAGTTTTTTGAGACCTGACATAATGATGGAAGTTTGCAAAAAAACAAACAAACAAACAAACAAACAACTCTATTGCCCAGGAAATCTCATTAAAAACATGTATTTTTGCTTTATCAGAAATCAATATGCATTTTAAGATGCATTTAAGATTTTGATCTAGAAGCAAGGGGAACGTCCAAATGTGTGGCTTTGCTGTTGTCTTTCAGCGATGATGACCACATCATCCTGGTCAATGTGTATTCAGGATGAGTTGGCAAGTGATCTCAGAGCTCTGCAATGGGCTAAAAGGTGAAATGGAAGATGTTTTAACCTGCTAAGACTTGAGTTCAAGTCCGTAAAACTGTTTCTTCTCCAATAATTGCTATGACTTTTAATTGCAAAACTGGATAAGGATGCTCCTGGCATATATTTTATTTTAGACAGCAAACTATTGATGAGAAGAACAATGAGACATCAGGGAAGTAAAAGGAAAAATTACATACAACAATCTTGGTAGTTTAAAATATATTTTAACTATATGTTATGAATATGTATGAGTATGAATGAGGGCTCTGATAACAAATCTAGGAACTTCAAGGGGTATGGATATTTCCTTTTTATTATAGAGAAGGATGCTTTACATGGGATTTTATTTTATTATCCCCAGTAAAAGAAACATTTCTGTACTCATTATTCATATGCCCTGCCTAGTACAAAAATTATTTAAGTAAATTTAGAGAATATGAAAGAACATAATTTAAGAAATCTGAATATAAATTCTCCAGCTTGTCTTTTATTGTTGAAGTACTGACCTTTTCTCTGAAAAGATGAACAGAAACGTTAAATGAAGAACATGAACTCTGATGACTGTGAGGAAATAGTTGAGAGCTTCTCAGGTGGTAGTGGCTGTCTGTCTACCTGGGGTTGGTCAGTTCAGCCCTTCATTGTAGTTAGGATTTTCTTGGCCCATAAATGGAGTTACCATATGTTGTAGATTTCCTGGAACAGCCCCAATTAAAAATATTCTTTCCTGTTGTTAGACCATGTGTCAGACCATGTGTTCTGATATTTTTTATGGAAAATGTAGTCAGCTTACCCATAATTTTCAACACTTCCCTATGGGCCTTTCTTTCAAGGTACCCAGAGGAATCTCTCTCTGGGTTGGGGTATGAGCTCTACCCATTCTTGGAAATTCAGCTGATGTCTTTGCAACTCTGTGAAGCCCAACCGACCTTCTACAACCATTTCCAGAAACTTCCCCTTTCTCATCTCCCACATCATCTACAGAATGTCACACCCAACCTAGCTTTTGATTGTATGTGGTCTTAAGTTGTGTGTGGGTTAGCTTCATCTCCTCAACTACAGTCTACAGTCTGGAGGAAAGGAATATTATCTCAATTCCTCCCACAGCCTCTCCAGTGTATCACACAGTGCTGGGCAGATGGTGGTTCCCATTTTAAAAAAGAAAAAAAAGATTCATTGAACTTTTTGTGTATTAAGGGAAAGACCCCTTTGAAAAAGTCTCTACCAGAACCCTGCAATGATATATTAGGCTAGTAGTTAAACCCTCATTATGTTCTTGTCAGGATTCAAATATAAATTTTTGGCACCAGATTTCTCTTGTAAGATATTTGATAATAAATAAGGAAACATATATTTGAGGGAAGAGGGGAGTAGAAACCCAGCCCTTGGTTTCTCATATGTGCTAAGTGCAAAAGCTAAGTCTTAGTACTTTATTAATTTGTCCAAGACATAGTCAGACACAGAATTTTATAATTTCTTTTTCAGGAGTGTCTTCTTTTCACCCCCTCGCTACAGGGGACCTCCCATGCAGCGGTGCTCTACTCTGTAAACATTTGTTGCAGGGACTGCTTACAAGAGAAACCCTAGATGATGGCTACCAAACCCACATCTCTTGAAGCAGCGTTTCCCTGCACTCTCTCAGCTATTCACAAGCAGGTCAAGGGTATAAGAGGGGGGTTGGTGAAGGCATGCCAAGTTTGGGGACACTTGAGCAACAACAGGAATCAGGGAGATTTTTCAAAATACTCATAGCAGATGAGGTGGAGTAGGTTGGGGTGGGAACTCCCATGATCCAGATTTCAGAGAACCTGTGTTCCAGACCTCTCCATCCCAATGCCCTGTGGCATTCTGAAAGGCTTTCCATTAGCTTACGTCTATCACACCGCTATCTCCTTCCCAAAACCCTGCTCCTGTCAGTATTAACACTCATCTTTTTTCCAAGTAATTGGAATGTTTAATAGAATTTAATTAACCATATGTATGCATTTAATGCATTAGATTTATAAGAGTTATTTAAGTACTTGGGGAAAGTTTTCTTCATTGCATTATAAATTTGTTCTGCAGGCTTTTAAAACATTTAGAATAAAAATTGACTCTGTTAAATTTATAAATGCAATCTTAAATGTTTAAGGGGATGTAATTATCCAAGTTTGTAAATGACACTGATTGTTTTTATTTAATTTAATTTCTTTACCATGAGCTAACCAAATATTAATCAAAGTGTGAGAATTATTCTTAATTTGTGTAACAAGATTACTAATTTATACTCAAGGAAAACTACATTTTTAATTTTGTAACTTTATTTATTTTTTAATTTTGTAACTTTAAAAAATGGAATATCAATTAGATCCCAATAAGTGTACATGGTTTTTCTACTTTTAAAGACTGATTTTCTGTCCAAGACATAGAAAATAGGAGCACTTAGGTGGCTCAGTAAATTAAACATCTGACTCTTGATTTCGGCTCTGGTCATGATGTCATGGTTGTGAGATCAAGCCCCAAGTCAGGTTCTACACTGAGTGCATGAAGCCTGCTTAGGATTCTCTCTCTCTCTCTCTCTCTCTCTCTCTCTCTCTCTCTCTCTCTCTGCCTCTCCCCAGCTTACAGATGCTCCCTCTCTCAAAATAAATAAATAAACATGTTTTGAAAAAGACATAGAAAACTAACAAGTAAACTTCTGACAATAGTAAAAGACATACCCTAAATATGTTTAAATGTAAATGACCCCTTATTGATCAGGATCTCTCTGCTTCTTATGGTCCTGAAATTTCTGGAATGTAAATGATTACAAAGACTTCTTTAATCTAATAAAAGGAATTATTAGCACCTAAAAGTTTTTTTAATGTTTATTTTGAGAGAGAGAGAGAGAGAGAGAGAGAGAGAGAGAGAGGGAGAGAGGGAGAGAGTCAGAGAGAGAGAGCGAGAGTGAGAGCATGTGTGCACACAAGCAGGGAATGGGCAGAGAGAGAGAGAGAGAGAGAATCCCAAGCAGGCTCCGTGCTGTCAGCTCAGAGCCTGACACAGGGCTCGATCTCATTAACCATGAGATCATACCCTGAGCCAAAATCAAGAGTCGAATACACCTGATCTCGCCACTCAGGCACCTGGGAATTATTAGCACTTTAAAATTTTCTTTTTAAACACAAATTCCCTTCAACTATCAGGCATGTAATATGGAATATGTTTGTATTATGAAATAGAACTTGTTCCATGGATTTGTAAATGATCTATGTTAACCCAAGCCTATTACTAAAGAAATTGCAAAGACTCCTTAGGGCTAGAAAAATATCTCATACATGGTACCTCCACCTCTCCTCCCCACCCCTCCTTCCCCACTTTAGTTTCTCTTCTTGGGGACAATCCAAGTAAAATAAAGTTTTGTGATGCCAACAGATACACATACAAGTGCAAAACCTAATGTCTTTGTTTTTGGGGAAGTTGAAACTGTACACTGCTCTTTTTCCCCTTCTGGACTGTGCACTGCTCGGATAAAATTACAGATGAATCCACGACCACAGCAGACACACTCTGCTTGCTGAAATGCCTGGTCAGACTCAAGATCGTCTTCCATGTGCTTGTTTTTTTCAAGCTACAGTCACTGTGCAGTAGCAAATGAAGCCTACACCATGGCCGATCACGATCATCTTACCCTACTCTGCACTGTTTTTGCTTTGGAGGCTTCTTTCTATTCATGCTTTTGTTAAGGAAAAAAAAATCCTACAACACTAACTTCAAGATTAGTCCAAGGGAAGAGTACCCTGTAATTGCAGACAAATTATAAAATACAAAAACAAAATTTACCATACACAGATACCAGATACATGTCAATGTGTATCAGGACTTCCATGCTACTATAAAACCTAAATAAAATTCATGAATTAATTGGATATTTAGATGCTAAAGCTAGTACAAGATGCAGCTCTACTGTATCATCTTAGCGTTAAAACTTTTCTGTTTATTTAATCAGCCTCTTTATCTTTTTTGATTTTATTAAAAGCATATGTTATGTGTTTAAAGCTATAAAACAAATTGTAATAAAAAGGCCAGTATTTTTTTCTGCTTCATACATTGGGATTTCAAATAAGAATTCTTTTATATTTTTTATTTTTTATTTTTATTATTTATTTTTGAGAAAGTGTGTGAGAGACCACAAGCAGGGGAGGGGCAGAGAATCCCAAGCAGGAATGGACACCTGGGTGGCTCAATCTATTAAGGTCCAACTCTTGATTTTGGCTCAGGTCATGATCTCAGGGTTCATAAGTTTGAGCCCCATTGCTTGGAATTCTCTCTCTCACTCTCTCTCTGCCCCTTCACATGAGCTCGTATGTGCATGCTCTCTCTGTCTCTCTCTCTCTCTCTCAACAAAAAAACTTTAGAGAGAGAGAGAGAGAGAGAGAGAGAGAGAGAGGGAGAGAGAGAGAGAGAGAGAGAATCCCAAGCAGGCTTCACACTCCACGTTGAGACCAACACAGGACTCAATCTCACGAACCGTGAGATCATGACTTTAGCTGAAATTAAGAGTCAGATACTCAACCAACTGAGCTACCCAGGTGCCCCAAGAGTTCATTTTTAGGAGGGATTCCCTGCTAAGGAAAGTTTGAAAAGCCACGGATTTACATCAAGCTAAGGGCTTCCTACTTCTCCTCTAGAATTACAGTCCTTTGCCACTTTATTTTTTGTACAACAGCAGCACCACCAACATATTCATTTTCCTGAAGATTTCATATTTCCTCCCTCTTCAATAACCTTTAAAGGCTCCTTGTAGACTACTGAACTAGATTCAATGTTTCCAGCTTGGCGTTCCAGGCAGAAATAATCTGACCTTACTTTGGCCCATCCAGGTATGTTTTTTTGTAGTTACCCACACAGACCCTTGAGTCTGAGAAAGGTAACTGTGCTCTGTTCCTGCTTCCTTGTCTCCTGCCCTTGGCAGGTCTTGTTAATCCCCCAGCATTGAGCCACCAACCATCTAGTAAAGGTGGCTGTGAAATGAAGCCCATTTTCCATCAGCTCTTTTGTGTGCCCCAGTGTGTCCTGCATCTTGGTTCATTGTGTCCTTAAATCTGAGACTCCTTTCCTCCCACTTTCACATACCCCAGTTCCTCATTATCCTTCATGGTCTGCACACCTGTGAACCCTTTACTACCTACCTGAGTTCATGATGATCTCTCCTTCCCACAGGTTTATACTTAGTTTTAACTAAGCTTTCTTTGTTCTGCGGTCTTTCCACCAGGATCATAAACTTCTGCATTTTTTCACAAGCTTACAATGACCATGGGGATCTAGTCTTGAAGGGCAGGAAGAATTTTGAACTGCAATTATATGCCCTGAATTACCTTCAGTCCTGTCTGTCACTCACTGATTCTGCAATTTTAACCAACTCACTTAAACTTTCATAATCTCATTTTTTCCCTCGGCAAAGTGGGAACAATAAAATCTGTCATGTTTTAAAATACAGCTGTCACAGATGGAGTGGTCTGTTGTTTATTTTGGCTAGCTACCTTACTGGAGTCACTATGGATGAAGAAATGATTATCGAGTTGTTCTGGTTCAGAAATCCAATCTTATTAATCCACCCAGAGTTTGATGGGTTATAAGAATATGCCTCCTGAGATTAGAGCTCACAAGAGACTCATAGTTCTCTTTTTTTTTTTTTTAAGTAGATTTCATGCCCAGTGTGGAGCCCAGTGCGAAATTTGAAGTCATGACCCTGAGATCAAGACCTAAACTGACATCAAGAGTCAGACACTTAATGGGCTGAGCCACCCAGGTGCCCCTTTTTGCTGCTTTTCTACATTTTCTTCCTAGGTTATCTCTCTAATCCTAAGCACTGTTTGTTTTTATACACAAATGACCATCAAATGTCTGTGGCAGTCTGGACCTCTCTACTAAACTTTATTGCCATGTATCTACATAGCCATTTGATAATTCCTATTTCCCCTGGGAGATCTCACATGCTTCTCAAACGTCACATATTCATACTGAACTCTTAACACCATAACACGTACACTCCCACCCAGGGCCACATCTAATCTATCCCTCACTTATCCTTGCTTGTCTTAGCATCTGTCCCTCATTTATCTTTGCTTGTCTGAGCAAATGGATGGTGCCTCTTCAACCCAATTGCTCAGGCTGAAATCCTGGAACTGCCTCTCCATCACATCTAGCCTATCACCAACATCTAGTAATCCTACTCCTAAGCATATCATCACAAATCTGTCCTCTTATATCTACTGCCACCACTCTTGTCCACATTACTGTTATCCCTTGACTGGACTGTTGCAAAATACTCCTATCTGCTCTATTTCTACTTTAATTTTCCCTCCAACCATTCTTTCTGCATCAATCAGAAGGATCTTTTTAGAGCACAAATGTCATCATCTCACATCTTATCTTAGTATCTTGTACTCAAAATAATGCCAAACCATCTCTTTGTGCTCTCTGTGGCCCTTTGTGATCTGGTCGCTTCCCTCCCAAGGTCATTCCTTGTGGTCCTTCTTTCCCTTGACCCCTTCCAGTCTGTATTGGCTCTTCTGATCCTCAAACAACAAACTCTTTACCGCCTTCTGCCTGACAGCTTTCTCCTCATTCCATCATCTGGCTGAATCCTGGCTCCACGTAAAGTATCAGAAAAGCCAATCTTCCTCCTCTAGTCTAACGCAGCACTGGGCAGGAGATGCAGTTGTGGTTTTAGTTGTGTGATTACTTGTTTGACTGTCTCTCCGCTGGACTGTAACATGAGGGGAGACACTATTTACCACCATGTGGTGCTGGCCATATAATAGGGACTCAGTAAGTGTTTGATAAACGAATACTCATTTACTCACTTTATAGCAATTAATATCCAAGTTGTTTTTTTTCCCTGGTGCCTGAAAAGCTGATCAAAGAAAAAGTACTTGCTTGACAAGCATTGACAATTAGAACCAAAATATTTGCATGTTGTCAGGAGTAACTTAGTTCTATGAACTTTACCACTGTCATCTCATATGAGCATCCCTCTTGACTAGATTGTGGCTAGATAAACATTGCTAACTTTTTCCTTCCCATCTCTTTGCTCCTCTGCCCCACAAACAGGCTCTTGTGATTACAAGCAATTGTGTTGTTTCAGAAAGTCAGATCGCAATACCATTGATTTGGTGATAGAATTACTCTAATACTCAAATAACAGTAATCAAAACCACAAACGTTTCTATCATACTTTATGATTTTCTAAGTGCTCTTAATGTGCATTATCTCCTTAATCTTGGAGACTGTGCCAGAAGACTATCTGCTACCTTGATGCATTTGGATGGATCCCAAAGCTTTGTCTGAAGCAGCTTACATGTGGCCCACCACCAAAGGAAGGACTCCTTCAGCTCAGGGCTGATGTGGGGCTTTTTTATATTGACTTTCGGCAGTTCCGTCTCAAGAGTCAACTTTTCCTCCCCACATCCTCAAATTCTGGAGACATTTACTGTATATAGCCCTCAATTTGCCAACTATAATTCCTCCTAAGGTTGTGAAGACAGATTAATGAGATAATAATAATAAATATTTGTTTGAGTGCTTGCTATGTGCCAGACAATGTCCTAAGTGCTTTCCACACACTAATTTATTCAGTCCTTATAACTGCTCCAACTTACAGGACACAAATAGCCTTGTTGTACCCATTTACAAAGGGAGAACTAAGACCTAAAAAAATGAAATAAGTTGTCGCTTGCTAATAACTGGGGAAGCTGGCACATGAACCCAGTACACTGATTCTAGACTCTGCTCACAGACAGTATACATATGGATGTTTGTTCTTTAATAGTATAATAACATTTGTTCTTGTTTTTTTACATTTATTTATTTATTTTGGGAGAGAGAGAGAGCATGAGCAGAAGAGGGGCAGAGAGAGAGAGAGGAGAGAATCCCAAGCAGGTTCTGCACTGTCAGTGCAGATCCTGATGTGAGGCTGGAACTCACAAACCATGAGATCATGACCTGAGGAGAAATCAAGAGTTGGATTCTTAACCCACTGACCCACCCAGGCACCCCAATAACATTTTCTTTTTATGGACATTATTCTTTAATACACTTACCAAATTTAAGGAGTGCTCACTGTGTGCAGGGCCATTAAGGTTAGTTCAGGAACACCACTTGCAGTTTAGTGGGGAAAGTGGATTTGGACAAATGATCATGAGTGTGCTGTGTGTTACAAAAATGAAGGACTACTATTCTAGGGGCATAGGGCAGGGGACCTAGGCTCATCTGGGGGACAGAGAAGTTCTCTGCGAGGAAGTGACATTTTAGCTGAAGCCAGGAGGACATGCACACATGGTATAAACAATTGGGAGACCTTCTGTGACTGCTTGAAGAACTAAGAGAGGTCAGTGCAGCTGGAGTTTCTAGAGCAGGGAGACAAGTGGAGTGTGGGGACGCTGGAGAACAGAGGACCAAGGATGCCGTACTAAAGATTTCATGTTTTATTCTAAGAGCCTTGGGAAACAACTGAAAGGACTTAAGGAAGACTGATTAGCTGCCGAGAGGAGAAGGCAGAGGTCATTGGGAGGTTTGTCCAGCCCCACAGGAGAGGGAGGCTGGCAGGATGAGCAAGGGTGGGGACAGCAGTGATACAGAGAAGTGGATGCAGCCAAAACAGATCTAGGAGAATGAGCAGAACCTGGCGATTGACTGGATGTGGAGGATGAGGGGGAAGGAGGAGTCAAGGTTTCTGACTTGAGTCAGGTTTTGATAATGAAAATGGAAATGCACAACAGAAACAGAAGCAGATTTGGATGCAGGGATTAATGGAGTGATGGATTGAATTTAAGGGGTGTCGACACAGAAGTCGATGTGCCCAGGAGGCACTTGGCTTGTAGGAGTTAGGAAGGAGGAATTGGGCTATGAAATTTCCTTGACTTTATCTTTTTTCTTTTTTTTAAGTTTGTTTATTTGTTTGTTTAGAGAGCACATGAATTGGGGAGGGGCAGAGAGAAAGAGAGACAGAATCCCAAGCAGGCTCTGCACTGTCAGTCCAGAGCCAGATGCAGGGCTCAAACTCTCTAGCTGTGAGAACATAACCTGAGCTGAGATCAAGAGTCAGACGCTTAACTGACTGTACCATGCATGTGCCCCTACATTGGACGTTTTTCATCTTTACCACTTCCAAAATTAGAATGTAGCTTAAAAATAGTTTATTAAAAATAGTGTGTTTTAATGGTGAACTATAATTGATCGTGTCTTAAAATAGACAAGTTTGTAAAATACGACTATTTCATAAGAACAACTAATTTTGGGGGTACCTGGGTGTCTCAGTCCGTTAAGTGACCAACTCTTGATTTCAGCTCAGGTCATGATCTCACAGTTTGTGAATTCAAGCCCAGCAGAGCCTGCTTGGGATTCTGTGCGTGCGCACCTCTTTCTGCCCCTCCCCCACATGCTCTGTCAATCAAAAATGAATAAATAAACAAAAAAAAAGGCTAATTTGTATTTAATGGTTTTTGAGAAACCAGAGAAGGAAAGACTTTTAAATACCCTTTTCTCTTAAAAAAAAAAAGTCACATTTAATGAAAGTAAAATTCAGGAGTAATACATAAATTTTGACACAAATGCCAAGCTGGTAAAGTTTAAGTAATGAAACTTTAACCACAACTGTTAGGGACTTGAGGTGTCTGTTCTTTCTAAGACCATTCCCTCCTCCTATTTCTACCTCCAACACAATTTTGCCTACATGTTAACTTGATGTTCACTTGATCAGCCGTCTCTGTCTCCACATTACAAAGGTATGCTTTGTCCACCTTGGACAGAATAATGTGCCTTTGAATTTCAATCCATCATCCCTTTTTCCCTGAGTGTAAAATGCTGAACCTTCTCCTGTGACTGTGGCAGTGTTTCCCCTTACTGCCCTCCACTCCCATCATCAGCCACATAGGTGTGACAAGAGCTAAAGAAAGAGTCACGTTAGTTTAGGAGAAAAAAAAGATTTAGTGACATCCCTTTCTCAAATCGTACATCTTTTAGTCTCTGAGTTGTTTTGAGGTCAATATGCTAGGTTCCATTGTTAATTTAATATTTATAGCTCTGTATATAACCTCCCCAATCAGATTTTTCACCTCGCAGGAGAGCAAACAACCATGGCTGCTCCCTACATTCCTTGGTTACCATCTTTACCTGGCTTTCTGCTCCAATCCCACCAGATCATTCTGGGGCCTTCAGTTAAGACCCAGGTCTCACACAGACCACCACCTAGTACAGCCGAAGCCCAAGGGAACTTTTCTTTTAAAGTTTATTCATTTTATTTTGAGAGAGAGAGAAAGAGAGCACGAGTGGGGAGGGGCAGAGAGAGAGAGAGAGAGAGAGAGAGAGTCTCAAGCAGGCTTGGGTACTGTCAGCACAAAGCCTGACACAAGGGTTGAACCCACTAACCATGAGATCATGACCTGAGCCAAAGAATCAGATGCCTAACCAAGTGAGCCACCCAGGTGCCCTTCAAGGGAAGTTTTTACTGTAGCAAAATATACAGAGCATAAAATTTATCATCTTAATCATTTTTAAATTTACAGTTCAGTGGTAGCAAATACATTCATCATGCTATGCAACTATCACCACCATCCATCTTTCATGGAAACTTTGATGAATATTGCATGTCATTCTTGAGCAGGGGCACAAGATACTAATCTCTGTCTTGTTCCAATTTCAGAATATGTGCTGCCAAAGCCAGCACTCTCAAAAAAACTTTTTTTAATTTTTTTTTTTGTTTTGTTTTTTATTTTTTACAAACCCTTGTGTCGAGGGCTGACTTTCAATAGATCGCAGCGAGGGAGCTGCTCTGCTACATAAGAAACCCTGACCCAGAAGCAGGTCGTCTACGAATGGTTTAGCACCAGGTTCCCCACTAACGTGCCTTGCGTGACGGGCGAGGGGGCGGCCCCCTTTCCGGCCGCGCCCCGATTCCCAGGAGGAGGGGCTCTCCCCACCGGACCCCGGTCAGGATGCGCGGGGTCAAAAAAACTTTTAAAAACAAAACTTTACTTCCTAACTCGTTTATGCGGCCAGCAGTACCCTAATATCAAAACCAGATAAAAATACTACAAGAAAGAAAATTACAGACTAATAAAAGAGTTCTCATAATCATAGCTGCAAAAATTCTCAACAAAATATTAGCAAATCGAATTCAACTATGTGTAAAAAAAATTATACACCATGACTAAGTTGGGTTTATTTCAGAAATGCAAGGCTGGTTCAACACTTGAAAACCAACCAATGTAATCCACCATATGAACAGACTAAAGAAAAAAATCATATGATCATGTCGATTGATGCAGAAAAAACATTTGACAAAATCTAACACCTATTCATGATGAAAACATTCAGCAAACGTAGGAAGAAAGAAACTTTCTCAACATGATTTTTAAAAATCTGCAAAAAAACCCTATGTTCAATGTCCTATTAATTGTGAGAAAATGTGTACTGTTTTTAAGGTTGGGGAAAAGGCAAGTATGTTTTCTCTCACCACCCCTAGTTAGCAACACACTGAAACTCCCTGCTCGTGCAATCAAACAATAGAAGGAAATAAAAGGTAAATAGTTTGAGAAGGAAGAACTAAAACAGATCTTTACCAAGAAACAAAGGCACCTCACGTCCCTTTTAGAATTTGTAGACTTTTTATTGCATATTTGTTTTCTATTTCAAAGATTTCTACTCATATTTATTATTGCCTTCTTTCTATTTCCTTGAGTTTAAGTTGTTGTTTTTTCTCTAGCTTCTTAAGATAAAAGCTTAAATCATGTGAATTTTCAATTTTTGTTCTTCTCAAATATATACACTTAAAGCTTTGAATTTCCCTGAGTCCTGCATTATCTACACCCCAAATGTTTTAATATGTCATATTTTAATTATTATTCAATTGAAAATAATTTATAATTTCACTGCAATGATTTCTCAGACCTACACGCTGTTTAAAAGTGTGTTGCTTATGGGGCACCTGGGTAGCTCAGTTGGTTGTGTCCAACTCTGGATTTCAGGTCATGATCTTGAGGTTTGTGAGACTGAGCTCTATGTTGGCCCTCCATGGGCCCTCATTGGGCTCTCAGCTGTCAGCACGGAGCCTGCTTGGGATGCTCTCTCCTCCTCACTCTCTGCCCCTCCCCCTCTCACATGTGCACACTCTCTCTCTCTCTCTCTCTCTCTCAAAATAAATAAACATTAAAAATATATTGCTTAAGAAACAAAACAGATGAACATTTGGTAAGTGTGGAGGGAAGAGAAGAGAGGGAAACAAACCACAAGAGACTCTGTTTTCAAAAAATTATTTTTAATGTTCATTTATTTTTGAGACAGAGAGAGAGAGAGAGAGAGAGAGAGAGAGAGAGAGAGAGAGAGAGAGAGAGAACATGAGTGGGGGAGGGGCAGAGAGAAAAGGGGACAGAGGATCTGAAGCAGGCTCGGTACTGACAGCAGAGGGCCCGATACTGGAATCAAATTCACAAACCGTGAGATCATGACCTGAGCCAAAGTTGGACGCTTAACCAACTAAACACAGGGGCCCAAACCACAAGAGACCTAACGATAGAGAACATACTAAAGGTTGATGGAGGGAGGTGAGTGAGAGATGGGCTAGATGGCTGATGGGTACTAAGAAGTACACTTGTGATGAGCACTGGGTATTGTATACAAGTGATGAAGCATTGAATTCTACTCCTGGAACCAATATTGTATTGTATGTTAACTAAGATTTAAATAAAAATAAAAATATGTTGCTTAATTTTCAAACATTTGCTTCCTCTTACTGATTTCTGGTTTGATTCTACTGCAGTCAGAAAACACATTTTGCATGATTTCAATCCTTAGGAATTGTATGAGACTTGCTTTATGGCCTAGCAGATGGTTCATTTTGATAAGTGTTCATAAACTCTTGAAAACATGTATGTGGCAGTTGTTAAGTGCGAAGTTCTGTATATGTCAACTAGGTCAACTTGGTTGACTTTGTGTTTTCATATTTAAGTTGAGTCTTTAGTAATACCCATATAATTTTCTTTTTTATTCAAGAGAAATTTTGGTTTTTTAATTGGATAATCACCTATTAACATTTAACATAATTATTGAAATGTTTATATTTACTGTCTTCTTATATGTTTCTATTTCTATTCTTTATTCCTTTATTTCTTCTTTCTTGTCTCTTTTTGGGAGAAAAATCAGGTATTTTTTATTATTCTATTTTCCCCTCCTATTTGAGCTTACTGGTTGTTAGCTTTTAGAGGCTTTGGATTAGTTAGTGCTTTTTTGTTTTTTTTTTTTTTTAAAGGAAGGCAAGTGGAGCTGACTCACCTTAATCCTGTCAAGGGTTGGTTTTAGGCTCTGTTAGGATTAGCCCTTTTGGGTTTACCTTGTTTACCAAGCTATGGTCTTTCTGGGGTCTCAGTTATAGGTTGGGGTGTTGCTATTCCTCATTGGTGGGCCTTGTACTCTACCCTCAATCTCTTCAGTCCCTGCTGCTGCAAAATCTTTGCACAGAGCCTTAGCCACCCAGCTGCTGCTTCCCATTAGCTTTCCTGTGGTTGCATCTACCTTGGCTTGGCTTGGGAGTTAGCAAACATCTCAAAGTGAGATGGCTTTGAGCCTTCAGGGTTCACTTGTTGGCAATTCCCTCCTTTGTGAGACTTTACCACCTAAGTCCCAGCCACTTTGGCACCTTTGCACTCCAATCTGTGTCCTCAGCCCAATGGAATAATAAAGTTAACAGCCACTTACTCTATTCTCTGCCCTGTGAACTGGCCAGAGTGTACATGGAGCTCACCTTGATGTGCTTCCCTTTCATAGGGATCGTCAGGATGGGTTACTCTTCAATGTCGTCAATGCTTGTGTTATATGTTCTGTCCAGCTGTTAATATTTGTTTTCAGTGGCATAGTTGGCTCAATATAAGCTACTCTGCTATGGCTTGAATCAGAAGTTTTCCTCTATTACAATTTGGTTACACTCTGTATTATAAATAAAATATCTAAAACAACTCAAGAACTCTAAAATCTAAAAACTTAAACTCTATGACCATCCTCAAGGGTTTCCAATTCCGCATTCTCTTTAGATCAAATACTCTTCCGTTCTCATCTTCAGTTTGGTTCTTTGACAAGAGCTTTGTACTTGGACTGAGAAAGTGAAGGTTTGGTTTCTCATCTTCTATATAAAAATTATGTAATCCTGGACAAAACTCTTCCTTTTACCACTTTGGTTTTTATCATTAGTCAAGGAGGATGGCCATTAATCCCTGTCTGCCTTAACTCTTTTCAGGAAGAAGCAGGACAATGTTTGCCCTGTCTTCTTAACAGAAATGGTGTTACATCAGCTTAACCCTGAAAGCAAGGTTCACAAGGGTGCTATCCCTATAGAGATGTGGAAGCTTTCACAATTTTCCACCTATTGGAAATTTTCTTCTCACGCTCTTTCTTTTTCTCGTCTTAATTAGAGCTGTGAATTAGGCACAGATATGACTGCTGTTTTTTCTGCCATCTGGGTCAGATTGTCCTGCTTAACCCTTAAAATAAAAAAGAACGCAGGTGTTTGAGTAGGATGTTGGTTTTCAGAGAGTTGGTTGGCCCAGTGAGCCTGACCAGAGACCATTTCCTATAGATAGGCCATAGAGGAACCTAAACTATCAGTACGTTTTGCTCAATTTGGAAACAGAATAGAAAAAGCCATTTATGTGATTCAAAGATTGAATGGTATTAAGCTTGGACAGCCAGATGGGTATGTTGTTATGAGTAGAATTACATTTTAGCCTGAATTTTTGGGCCTGATGGGACAATGCATCAGTGGCACAGCTCCACTTTGTCTCTGACTCTGTTTTTTCTAGGTTTTATCTCTGACTAATCCCCTTCTGGTTGGGATAGTCTTGTTTAGGTATTTTATTAACGTCAACCCGGTTGGTGTCTTGGTGTCCATTCATGTTCACTTCACATCTCTGCTCAGATGCTTTATGTGTTCAGCTTACAGATTGGCTCTGAGAACATTGTTGTTTCCTGTTCCTAAATTTGAGGAGAAGACCTTATTCCAACCTCCATGTCCAGACCTACTATATAGGATCTTTATGTATTTATCTCCTTTGACCTTCACACCAAGTTCTTTATATATTTAGCTCATTTGACCTTCACATCAGTCTGGAAGTCTTCCTTTTACAGATTTAGAAACTGAGGGTCACAGATGCTAAGACATCAGCTCAAGTTCACAAAGCTTGAATGGTACAGAGAATGTTCAAACTCAGAGTTCTGCCTGCTGCTGTTGCTGCAGAGTAAGTACTACGTGGGTGACACTCAAGTTCTCATGTCACCTGCAGAAGAGAGGGGACCTAAAAAAAGTGATTTGGTCAAAGAACCCTCCAATATAGCATACCTTCATGTCTTTCTATCTTAATGTATGTGTCTCTTCCTAGATTTCTAGTCATATTTACTGAGTACTTACTATGCTGAGAACACATAGTAATACAAAGGTGCAAAGGCTACAGTCAATAGTCTAATAAGAGTATGCATAGGGACAGCCTCTAGAGAAGGTAATTTAACATTTTTCATTTTCCAAATGTGCATAACTTTTGACCAGCTGTTCTACTTTAGGAATTAGACACATATGCTCATAAAGCCTACAGTCTAAGAATATTGACAAACATGTAAATAAATGTAAAGTCTACAATCTCAAATTTATTTAAGTACATAAAGGAATAAAGAACTACTATCATTCAGGTTTCTGCCTGCACCAGTACTCTGTGTGTGTGTGTGTGTGTGTGTGTGTGTGTGTGTGTTATATGTATTTATTCATGAGAGAGAGATTTATTACAAGGTGTTGAGTTATGCAGTTGTGGAGCTGGCTAGGCAAGTCTGAAATCTGTAGGGCAGGTCAGCAAGAAAGGGAGGCTGGAAAATTTTGGGCAGGGGCTGATGCTGCAATTCCACAGGTGGATTTTCTTTTCCCTCAGAGAAACTGCAGGCTTGCTTTTAAGGCCTTTCAGCTGATTGGTTGAGGCAAACCTAGATTGTCAAAAATAATTCCCTTTACTTAAAGTCAATTTAAGTAGATTTTAATCCCATATACCAAATACCTTCACAGCAACTCCTAGATTGGTGTTTGATTGAATGATGGGGTACAATAGCCAGACTATAGCATAAAATAAACTAGCGCAAGAGGGTAAACTATTAATAAAAGTGCTAAACAGAGATGATCACCATGTCAAACATGTTTAACATGCCAAGCATGTTAAAGTATGTTACTAAAGTGTGTTGTTAAAGTATGCATGAAAATGAACCAAGGGCTGAAGGGGGAGGGGGAGGGAGGACGGGGTGATGGTCATGGAGCGGGGCACTTGTGGGGAGAAGCACTGGGTGTTATACGGAAACCAATTTGACAATAAACTATTATTTTAAAAAAAGTATGCATTCAATGGAAGAAACAGAGAAACTAAATCAAAGTGTCTTGAACAGTAAATTTATTGGTTTACAGCACAGGAAAACCAGAAATGGAGTGGAGTGCTTTGGCTCTGGCCATCTGTATGGCCCTCTGTCCTTTGCTGGCTCTATGTTCCAGCTGTTCGACAAGGTGGCTGCAGCAATTCCAGGTCTTATCTGCATGAGGAAGAGAGAGAGAGATCATATCTTCCTATTACTCTCTGAAGACTAGGAAACTCATTAAATGCCTCCAGCAAATTGGGTCTTAACTATCATTGCCCTGAGTTGATCATGGGTCCATATTTGGGCTAATCTTATGACTAGTGAATACTATGCACTAACGGACTAAGCCTCGAGGTCCGGAGTCAGTCAGTAATGAGGGGAATGAAAGGTCGTGATTGCCTTAGGCCAGGGCCTCCCAATCTTTTCGACAAGTAACAATGCCCATAAGGCTCACAAACTGGAACAGTTCAAAACAAGAACCTTGGGGCTACAGACTTCTCAGAATCCACCCAGTTGTCTCAAGTGATAAATATATCTATGCACCAATGGGTAGCAACTTGTATGTTGCATTAGGCCAATTAGGAAAAACCCCCTAGGGAAAGAATCCATCCCCAAATATGAGACTTCTACTCAGAGGAGGAAGAGTGGATTGGTTAGTGACAACACAATTGGTAATAAGGAGAGGGGAGTAGACAAGAAGGTTCCAAGAATTCAAGGATGTTTCCCAAGGTTCCCGTTTCCGTAACTGGGTAGACGCCAGTGGCGAACTAGAGCTGGAATGTGTTGGTTCACAAAGCAAACTTTTTGTGCCCTGTTCCACTTCTGTATTAAGTGATGTCACAGAAATTGACAAATGCTGCAAATCAGTGTTTTCCTCTAGAAATCAGTTTTTAATCCTTTACCAGCACATGAAGGGAGTGTCATGCCCCAAGATAGACACACTCACAGAGGAATAGGCTTGCTTTTATTTTCCTGTTGGAAATATTGTTCATTGCTTTTTTCAAATTGAAGTGAAATCACAAAATATAAAATTTGCAATCCTCCTTATCCTTTCTGAAGCTTATTCAAGCTCATGGTTATTGTATCTTTATTCATTATAATATTTTATTTTATTTTTTTTAATAAAAATGTTTAAAAATAAAAAATATTTAAATAAAAAATATCAAGTCTGGGTCTTGAACCCACGGACTGTGAGATCATGACCTGAGCCGAAGTCGAATGCTTAACTGACTGAGCCCCCCAGGAGCCCCTATAACATTTTATTTTTGAGACGGTAACACATTTACATTCAGAAGGTACAAAAGAATATCCAATAAAAAGTGTTCGTCCTATTTCTGTTGCCCAGCCATCCAATTTCCTTCCCTAGAGAAAACCCAGGGTAATGGATCTTTTGGTATAATTTCTGAAAAGAAATTTTTTAATTAAAACAAATTTTTTAACGTTTATTTATTTTTGAGAGAGAGAGAGAGAGAGAGAGAGAGAGAGAGAGAGAAAGAAACAGAGCATGAGCGGTGGAGGGGAAAATAGAGAGGGAGAAAGAGAATCCAAAGCAGGCTCCAGGCTCTAAGCTGTCAGCACAATGGCTGGTGCGGAGCTCAAACCCACAAACCATGAGATCATGACCTGAGCCGAAGTCAGACACTCAACCAACTGAGCCACCCCGGTACTCCTGAAAATTCTTAAATAAATAAATTCTTAGAATATTTTTAAACATATTCACA
Organism: Suricata suricatta; assembly: GCF_006229205.1. Lineage (NCBI taxonomy): Eukaryota > Metazoa > Chordata > Mammalia > Carnivora > Herpestidae > Suricata > Suricata suricatta. The sequence continues at coordinate 56,475,483 of NC_043703.1, read as the reverse complement.
CTGTGGTCTTGTTTTTCTTTGTCTAACAAAACATCTTGGGTGATTTCAAAACCAGACAAAGACCTCACTAAAAAGGAGAACTACAGACCTATTTCCCTGATGAACATAGATGCAAAAATTTCCAACAAGATACTAACCAACCAGATCCAACAATACATTAAAATAATTATTCACCATGATCAAGTGGGATTTATACCTGGGATGCAAGACTGATTCAATATCCACAAATCAAACAATGTAGAGACCCACTGCTAATATCATCCTCAATGGGGAAAAACTGAGAACTCCCCCCCGAAGGCCAGGAACACGACAGGGATGTCCACTTCTGCCAGTTATTCAACATAGTATTGGAAATCCTAATGTCAGCAATCAGACAACATGAAAAAATAAAAGGCAACCAAATCATCAAGGAGGAAGTCAAACTTTCACCCTTTGCAGACCACATGATACTCTACGTGGAAAACCCAAAAGATTCCACCAAAAACCTGCTAGAACTGATCCATGAATTCCACAAAGTCACAGGATATAATATCAATGCACAGAAATCAGTTGCATTTCTTTACACCAATAATGAAGCAACAGAAAGAGAAATCAAGGAATCGATCCCATTTACAATTACACCAAAAACCATAAAATACCTAGGAATAAGCCTAACCAAAGAGGTGAAAAATCTATACACCAAAAACTATGGAAAGTTTATGAAAGAAATTGAGGCAGACACAAAAAATAGGGAAATATTTAATGCTCATGGATTAGAAGCATAAATATTGTTAAAATGTCAATATGCCCAAAGCAATCTACATACTTAATGCAATCCCTATCAAAATAACACCAGTATTCTTCACAGAACTAGAAGAAATAATTCTAAAGTTTGTATGGATCCAGAAAAGACCCTGAAGAGCCAAAGCAATCCTGAAAAAGAAAGTGAAAGCAGGAGGCAGCACAATCCCAGATTTCAAGATGTATCACAAAGCCGTAATCATCGAGACAGTACAGTACTGGCACAAAAACAGACACTTACATCAATGGAACATAATAATGAATCCAGAAATGGACCCAGAAACATATGGCCAACTAATCTTTGACAAAGCAGGAAAGAATATCCAATGGAATAAAGAAAGTCTGAAGAAAAAATGGTGTTGGGAAAATTGGACAGTGACATGCAGAAGAATGAACCTGGACGACTTTCTTACCCCATACACAAAAATAAACTCAAAATGGATAAAAGACTTAAATGTAAGACAGGAAGACATCAAAATCCTAGAGGAGAAAGCAGGCAACACCCTCTTTGACCTCTGCTGAAGCAACTTCTTAACTCCAGCCGTCTCTGGAGGCAAGGGAAACAAAAGCAAAAATGAACTGTTGGGAAAAACAAAAGAAACAACCAGCAAAACTAAAAGGCAACCAATGGAGTGGGAGAAGATATTTGCAAATGAAATATCAGAGAAAAGGTTAGTATCCAAAATCTGTAAAGAACTTATCAGACTCAATACCCAAAAATCAAAGAATGCAGTAAAGAAATGGGCCAAAGCCACGAATAGACACTTTTCCAAAGAAGACATCCAGATGGCTAACAGACACATGAAAACTGCTCAACATCACTCATCATCAGGGAAATACAAATCCAAACCACAATGAGATACCACCTCACCCCAGTCAAAATGGCTAAAATTAACAACTCTGGCAACAACAAATGTTGGCAAGGATACAGAGAAAGAGGAACTCCTTTGCACTGCTGGGGGGAATGTAAACTGGTGCAGCCACTCTGGAAAACAGTATCAAGGTTCCTCAAAAAATTAAAAATAGAATTACCCTATAACCCAGCAACTGCCCTAGTAGGTATTTATCCAAGGGATACAGGTGTGCTGTTTTGAAGGGGCACATGCACCCCAATGTTTATAGCAGTGCTATCAGCAATGGCCAAAGTATAGAAAGAGCCCAAATATCTATAGACAGATGAATGGATAAAGACGATGTGGTATATATATATATACAATGAATATTACTTGGCAATCAGAAAAAGTGAAATCTTGCCATTTGCAATAATGTGGGTGGAACTAGAAGATATTATGCTAAGCGAAATTAGTCAGACAAAGACAAATATCATATGAGTTTACTCTTATGAGGAATTTAAGATACAAAACAAATGAACATAGGGAAAGGGAAGCAAAAATAATATAAAAACAGGAAGGGTGACAAAACATAAGAGACTCTTAAGTATAGAGAACAAACTGAGGGTTGCTAGAGGGGTTGTGGGTAATGGGATGGCTAAATGGGCAAGGGGCATTAAGGAAAACACTTGTTGGGATGAGCACTGGGTGTTATACATAAGGGATGAATCACTGGATTCTACTCCTGAAATCATTATTGCACTATATGCTAACCAACTTGGATGTAAATTAAAAAATAAAAAATAAATTTAAAAAATCTTGGGGATGCTTCCAAACCAGTACCTACAGAACCTCCTTACTTTTCTTTTACAGCTACAAGGTAATCCATTCACCTACAGCTACTATGAATGACTTTAAACATCCTTCTTTTTCAATCTATGCAGGTTTTTTAAAATTTATTTTTGAGAGACAGGGAGAGAGTGCAAGCAAGGGAGGTGCAGAGAAAGAGGGAGACACAGAATCTGAAGCAGGCTCCAGGCTCCGTGCAAGCTGTCAGCACAGAGCTCCACGAGGGGCTCGAACCCACAAACCGTGAAATCATAACCTGAGCCAAAGTCGGACGTTTGACTGACTGAGTCACCCAGGCGCCCCTATGTAAATATTTCTGTGAGACCAATTCCTACAGGCAGAATTGCTGGTCAAAGATTATGTATATTTGGAAGTTGAAAGATGTTGTTAAATTGCCTTCTGTTGATACTGCACTGGTTTGCGTTTTCATTAGCAGTTTGCTTGTTTCCTTATAGCCCTGCTCACAAAGTAGGTCTTCAAATTTCTTGTTCTTTGTCAATCTGATAGGGGAAAAATGGTATATCAGTGTAATATAAATTTCCTTTCCTTTTATTATACTTAAGGTTGTGCATCTTTTTATATGTTCATGGGCCATTTCTGTATTTTTTATTTTCATTTTTTGGTAAACTATCTGCTTGTATCCTTTTGAATGTACTCTATTGGGTTTTGGTACTTTGAAAATTAAATATTTGAAGTTGTTTTTATCTGAAAGAAATTATCCTCACTTTTTCCCCCTTTGTGCTATTCATCTTTTGGCTTTGTTTCTGGTGGTTTTTCCCATGCGGGTCTTTTTTTTGTTTGTTTGTTTTGTTTTTAATTTTATGTAGTTGAATCTGACACTTTTACATAGTGGAATCTTTTATGGCTTCTTGGTGTTATATAATACTTATTCACTCCAGAAATTATTAAAAAACTATTAAAAATGTAACCCAGCTTTTCCTGGTCCTTTTAGGTTTTCAATTTTACATTTAAAAATCTCTGCTTCATGTGGACTTTGTTCTACTTTTATTATTTTTCCCATGTGGCCAATATTATGTGTCGAATAATCCATCTTTTTCTCTGTTGTTTTTAAATGTCACTTTTAGACATTAATTTATAGAAGATAAATTAGGAAAGGGTGTGATACCTGCCATTTAGACAAAAGGCACTTCCCAAAGACAGCAAGAGCTGGCTCTCTTTTGTCTAAATGGCAGCATGAAACTCCTGGCTTGACACAGATTTCTCTGCTTTAATTTCCTATTAAGAATTCTGTGTGTGTCAGGGATGGGACAGGGAATGCAAAAGTTTTCTTAGGACAGTTGGGGAAACTGAGTTACATAATGTGTTGATCTTTGTTGTTCCTATTATTCTTTTCTTCTGGGGTGGGATCATACATATGAGAGAAGAAACTGCAGAACTAAGCTACTTCTTGCTTTCAACGACTTGGTTACTTCCCCCCTTTATCAAGAAGTTCCTTGTCTATTTCTTGGGTGACCTTAAGTTTGCTATGAATTTCAACTACAGAGAACAAAAACAAATGGTGAATACTATATTAAACAATTCATCTCATAGGGAGTAAAATTCCTATTCATAAGAGAAAATATTTTGACCACTATTTTGGAGAATGGAGAATTTTCTTGTAACTAAAGCTAAACATGGCTCAGACTCTGTAGACAGTGAGACCTTTAACAGTCATTGTTTATGAGGTTAGAAGAAGGAAAAAAAAAGGAGGAACTTCAGAGAGCTGACAGAGTGACCGGACATTGCGGCTCTGTCACATGCTGATCTCCAGAAATGGCCTCAGACCAGAAGACAAAGCCTTGTTGGTCTGAGGAGGTGAGTGGCTCAGGCACTTTGGTTATTCTTTTTGTACCTCCTGAGCTCCTGTGTGGAGCTGAGAGGTGATAGGCAGTCTAGTGGGTAGCTTGTGGTGGCATCCCCAATTCAGGGAGAAGATGGTTTGGCCAGCAGAGGCTTAAAAATACAAGTAACTTAATCACCTAAAGCATTCCTCAACACCTAGAGAACCTACGTTCTCCTTTCTTCTATCGACATACTTTGCCTACATGGCCCCATAGTACTTCCTTTACCCGCTGCAGGGTCCTTAGTGTTAATTTCAATTTGATTTCATATATATGTGTTTAGGTGGGGGAAACAGGGCCAGCAGATAGGAGAGGCACACTGTGTTGTCCCAAACCCATAGAATGACTCTAGGTTCCATTTCACCGCTTCCCTTACAAGGGAAATCTCAGGTAGAATAAAAATAGAGAGCAACCTGTGGCATCTTTGGCTGCTGTTTTTCCATAGTAGGTTATTGACCAGGACTGACTTTAGCATAACAGAAGCTTATTCTTTGTAAAACCAGGAGGTAGAAGAATCCTGTCCTTGGTCTTGGTTTTTCGAGCCCCAACTCACCTCTTATTGCCTTCTCACACTCTATAGGTGGTCCTATGACCCTTAGTACCTGATACATGACCCCTTTAATCTTAAGGTCTTGAAACAGGGGTCAGGACATTTTCTCCTGTCATAGCCACTAGCATATCAAGTAAAAATAACCTACATACTAAAGTAAATACACCCTCAAGTAAAATATTAAACCTATGTTATGTAAAGAAAACAAGGGGCGCCTGGGTGGTTTGGTCTGATTAAGTGTCCAACTTCAGCTCAGATCGTGATCTCATGGTTCATGGGTCCAAGCCCCATGTCGGGCTCTCTGTTGACAGCTCAGAGCCTGGAGTCTGCTTCTGATTCTGTGTCTTCCTCTTTCTCTCTGCCCTTCCGCTGCTTGTACTCTATCTCTCAAAATATAAACATTAAGAAATTAAAAAAAAAGAAAACACAAAGCCATTAAGCATAACATAAACACAAATCACATTCTTAAATGTTGGCCTCTTGAAAAGGGTAAGAAGAAAGGGAATGTATTAGCAGAGGAAGTAGGGGAGAAGAAAGAGGCAGGATATAGGAGAAAGCCATAGATTCAGTGGAGAAAAGCAACGGTGTGGACTCATATATACTCACTCCCCTTTGAGGTGTCAAAATATTAAAAAACAACTATTACCAGTTCTCCACTGCTTTCATTCTCAACTATTGGTTCTGGCTGAGGCAACCAAATCGTCATCTTCAGTGGAAATCATTTTCTAAACTCAAAAACAGGAACTAAAGTTAAGTACTGCAAGGTCCTGTCAGAAGCCAGATGATAAGAGCTGAATGCTTGTGTTTCCCCCAAATTCACACATTATAGCCCTGATCCCTAGGGCGATGGGATTTGGAGGTGGAGCCTTTGAAATATAATTACATTTAGATGAGGTCTTGAAGGTGGGATCTTCATGATGGGATAAGTATCTTTATAAGAAGAGGAACACAGAGAGATCTTGTTCCTTCCATGTGTATACACCGAATAAAAGGCTGGATGAGGACACAGCAAGAAAGTGGTCATCTACAAGTTAGGAAGGGTTCTTACCAGAAACTGAGTGTGTTGGCACATGGATCTTGGACTTCCACCCTTCAGAACTGTGAGAAATAAACGTCTATTGGTTAAGTCACCCAGTCTATGGTATTTTGTCATAGTACCCTGAGATGACCAAAACATCACAGAATTGGACAATCACATATTGGCTAAAGGTCATGGTCATAGTAGGGGTTAGTGGCATAGACCATGTGTGTGTGTATTGCAGGAGTCTGCATGTAAAAGTCCTCTCAAGGATTCTGATTTCAGTAAGAATCCCTGGCTTCCCTCATATAAAGCATCTTCATTTTGATATAGGCCCCTTAAATGCCAGGCTGTCCATAATACACAAAGGAATGAGTCACTAATGACGGAAGGTCAGGTGCCACTCCATGTTAAGGTTTGTTTCCTTATAGGGAAGGAAGAATTTTCCATTCTTTCTCAAATGGGGGAAAAAAAATCTTTTTTTCTTTGGTTTCAACTCTGCCATAGGCTAGAGATAGTCTTCCTGTAAGACATCCTTCTTTGTGGACATACTTATGTCAAAATATTTCCACCCTACTTCTCGCCTCCTTTCTGACCTTGTACACATGGTAAATGCTGCTTATTGAGTGGCTGTTGCTGGAAAAAGGGAGAGGTTGTGTTGGGGGCCCTCCGTCTCCCCGACTCACATGAACTGCTCTGGCTCTGCCTCAGCAGGATGACAGGGAGTGTTCCACCCACTGTGACTAACACTTCTGTTGAAGCCCTTAATTGCTGTCCCTCTGACAAGATTTCATAAGCACAGGCATGCTACGTCCTTCTCCCCCACCCTCCTCCAACAGATAGCAGATAAGCTGCTGCTGGGGTTTGGGGTGGAGAACAATTCACTTTCTCCTCATTTTCTAGAACCTTCCATAGCAGGGTGCCTTTAGAGAGCTAGCTAACGTAGCCTCTCATGGTCAATGGAGCCAATGACCATTTCATCTCCAAGAACATTATTGGTTTGGGGGCAAAGATTTGCATTTAATGAAAACAATAACTTTCCACAGCAGCTAGAAAACACAGTTCAGCTCTATTGTGGTGACAAGTGCTTACTTTCTTTCATACCAGCCCAAAGAAGTTTCACAGTTCAGAAACTCTCCTCACTACCAGTGGGTTAATAAATAGATGGAAATTTCTTTGGCAGTAGGCTGAGGAGCTGTGAGAGGGTAACCAGCACTCAGCTGATTCTTGCCACCCAGAGCAAGAGGAACTGGTTTTCGGCAACTGGTTTTAAAACACCAGTGGGGAAACCGATTACCCTCCAGGTAGAAGAACAGCAGCCAGGTTGTTCTGGATCATCATGCCCACCTCCTTCTTAGTCCCAGCCTTGTGTCAACTGTACCATTTCCCTTAGTTTAAATTCCAGAAACGCCATTTCCCTGAAATGTCTCTTCTCTGACCACCTGGCCACCCCAGGCTGCCTCTGGCCACACCTTGCCTGCAAGGTAAATAAGCACCTTTAATAATAACTTGGGAATAATCTCCCAAGTGGAAATCACAGATAGTCATCAAGAACAGAGGGCTCTTGCCTGGGCTTGCTCTGAAAAATCCCCTTTGCAGAGGGGTTGCAGCTGTCTCTTCAGCTCCCTTTTTGCGCATCAGTTGTCAAATTATCTGGATGTTTATTCTGTCAAATATTAACCCTTGTCCTTGGTTGCTTTAGTGAAGAGAGATGGGGGTGGAAGGTAAAAGAAAAGAGGAAGAGAAAGGGCATGTAGAAGGCAAAGTAAAAGATGCTAAGGGAGGACCAGAGGGAGGATGGGAAAGGATGACTCCGGAGGGTTGGGGAGGGGGCCAGCAGGTCATCTGGGCACAGGGGACCTCCAGCCTCACAACCTACTTTGTGCATGCTTCTCACTGGGTTCATTGCTCTGCTGGAAATTTCATTCTTATTGTCATGAAACAATATACAATTACCAAGTGAAAAAAAGCCAGGTTAAAAACAGCATGTATGACCCCAGTGTTTCAAGTGTTCGTTGGCATAAAGATTTGGAAGGCCACAGATAGAGATTTTAAGTGTTATCTTGGAAGGGTAGGATTACTGAGTTTTTATTATTTTTTTTCTTTTTGCCAATCTCTACTTTCTACAATGGATAACTATCTTAAAATAGAAAAGTTAAAATCATGCTAAAAAGGGAAAGGGGCATCTGGGTGGCTCAGTTGGTTAAGGGTCGGACTCTTGGTTTTGGCTCAGGTCGTGACCTCATGGTCTGTGGGAGCCCCATGTCCCACTCTGTGCCGAGCCTCTCTGATTCTCTGTCTCTTTCTCTCTCTCTGCGCCCACCCCAAATAAACATTACAAAATAAATAAATAAATAAATAAATAAATAAATAAATAAATAAATAAAAGGTAAGGGAAAGGACAGACACAAAAGAAACAATGGAGTTAAGGTTTTTGAGGTCATGTGATAATGCAGATATTTAATCAAACTATGCATTTCCCCTGTTTTAATTGCCTGATCTTTGCATTTTAACTACTACTAACACTTTTTTAAGACCTCTAATTTTTAAATCTTTAGATCTGTATTTCTTAAGTAGAGGCACACTGCTTAAGTGTGGGAATCAGCAAGGAAACTTTTTCAAAATACCCTTGTCAGGGTCCCACCCTCAGAAGTTCTGATTCAGAATATAGACACTGGGCCTCGGTAGGAGTTCTGAAAAACCTTCCCAGGAGCTCCAATTCTCATCCTGGTTGAGAATTCCATGGTTTGCAAGAGACGATTCACTGGGGGTACTGAAAGGAAATATTAGAACTTCTAATTTTATTTATTTTCTATGACATCCTTTAAAAATTTCTACTTACATATGTATTACTGCTCTATATAATATTAATATTATAAGACATGTATAATTTGCAAATAAATACATTGACATATTTGAGGGAGAGTGTCAAAGACGTTTTCCTTATAAGGATGTACAATAAAAAAAATCGGAGACAACTGCTTCAGAGAATTAATTATAAGTGGGATAACTCAAGGGTCCAACCAAAGAAATTTTTCTCCAGGCTGAGGTAGAGAAGTGTCACACTATGGGTGATGACTCATTTTGACCTACTTAGTTTCCTTCTTAGAGATGCATTACTATTTACTGGTCCTGGGTCATCATTCGTGGTGTATTACCTTCCCCAGGTAGGCTGCAGGTGTCTCCTTGGCAAATACACATGCACATACATGTCCCAACTACACACGTCAGCATTTGGAAGCCCTTAAAGCCTTCAAGAGTCTCATCATTATTCTGTGGTTTCTACATGCTGAGCTCTTATAGCTGCTTTGAAAAAGGCAGCCGGATTATCTTAATGTAAAAAGCAAAACAAGGAATAATAATTAGTAAATAAATATTGATTAAAAATTAAAACTACAGGAAAAAGGAGAGTGAGAAGTAAATCTTCTAGGTAAAGAGGGAGGATTGGACTGCACACATCTTTTTTGCTTTTTTCTAAAGCCTCAGTAAGATGAAAGGAAAGAAGTAAGAGCAATTAAAAATTTTTAACTCCTTATAGCAACAACATTTCAAAAGCTGAAAAGTAAGAAATGTGGCCATGACACTGTAGACAGGAGAAAAGGGAATCCTAATTGAGTAGTGGGGAAATTCAAGAAACCCACCAGAATTTCCCAAAGGCTCAGAAATTGGCAGCCCCGGAGACCTCTGGCAGTGAGGTGGGGGCATGCAAAACCATAAGGGGTGGTTCAAACTCTCTTTAGAAAGCAATTAGACTCCCAGATCTCCCCGTCCCACTCTCTGCAGAGCCAGGCCAGTACGCACCACAGAAAGACTAGATCAGAGGTCTGTAGATTGGAGGACATCGGGCAGAGATGAGGACTGGGTGCCATACTGAAAACAGAGGCATAAAGTGGATAGGTGGAGATCCACAGCTCCTTCCTTGCTGTGTTTCCCCAGTGCCTGCAGCCAGAATGATGTCTTTGGATATAAGCCTGTAAGAGTTCTCTCTGGGGAGTTTGGTCTCTCCAGGAGGAAAAACAAAGGCACTGATTTGGGAGTCCTCCAAGCAAACACCTCAGCTAGAATGTATGGTGGAGCCTCTGGTCAATAAGCCCCTAAGGCTCAGAACTTCCACTCAGTGTTTTCAGCCCATGTTCTTAAATAGAGCAGACAATCAAGGTTTACTAGACATGGAGAAAAGTCTCTTACATGAAATATAGAGACCAAAATGAAAAGAAGAAAGCAACTTAGAGAAAAAAGAAATCATGCAGGTTGAAGAAAGCATCCAATACCCTCTGATTAATATCCTAAAAGCTGGGGCACCTGGGTGTCTCAGTCAGTTAAGCATCTGACTCTTGATTTTGGCTCAGGGCATGATCTCACATTTTGTGGGTTTGAGTTCCGCATGGGGCTCTGCACTGACAGGGCAGATCCTGGTTGGGATCCTCTCTCTCCCTCTCTTTCGATCCCAATCCCCTACTTGTTCTCTCTCTCTTTCAAAATAAATAAATAAACTTTAAAGAATCCTCAGAACTAAGATATGTAAACATCAAATAAATATATGACATTAGAAAAAGGAATATCCAGGAACAAATATTAGACCCCTTGGAAATTAGAAATAGGATAATAAAAATTAAAATTCAATAAAAGGTTTAGAAAATTAAGAAGAGTAAGTCTCTGAAATTAGAGCAAAAGAGAAATAAATAAAGATTAGAAAAGTGAGGAATCCAGGACAGAGATCTAATTTATGAAAATAGGAATTCTAAAAAGAGAGAACAGAGGAACCAGAGGAGAGGCCACCATTAAAGACATAATTGAAAAATATTTCCCACAACAGAGAAGCATATGTTTCTGAAATGAAAGGTCCATCAAAGCCTACACAATGAAAATAGACCCACACCAAGACACACCAGTGTGAAATCTCAGAACAATGAAGACAACAAGCTTCCAAAGAGGAGGAGAAAATCACTCCTCTGTAGAGGGGGATGAATTACAATGGTTTCAGGCTTCTCAATAGCAAACCCAGAGGCCAGATGACAACAGCCTTCAAAATTCTCCAAGAAAATGATTTCCAGTTTAAAACTCTATACCCAGCCCAAACTATCTACCAAGTGTCAGGCTGGATTAAGAATGTTTCAGAGGTTCCTGGTTGGCTCAGTCGGTTGAGCATCTGACTCTTGGATTCATGTTTTGTGAGATTGGGCCCCATATAGAGCTCTGTGCTGGCAGCATGAAGCCTGCTGGGAGCTCTCTCCTCTCTCTCCCTCTCTCTCTCTGCCCCTCCCCACACTCCCATTTCTCTCTCTCTCTCAAAATAAATAAACATTAAAAATTTTTTTTCGAAAGTTTCAGACATACAAATTCTCAAGAATTTTTCTCCTGTGCCTCTGCCCCAGGAAGTTCCCAGCACATTTGACAAAACATGAAGCAAATAATTAAAGAGGACAGAGGACACCAGAGCTTGCCCAGAGGGGAAGTACCCCTGGGATGACCATGAAGAGAGATTCCAAGATGAAAGCTCTGCATCAGGTTCAGGCTGTAGTGCATTAGAAGGCGTTGGGAGAGATCTAGGGGGAGACTGGTGAAATTGTTGGAGTACCAAAAGATTCTGAATGTCTTGAGAGCAGACATTGACAGACATTGACATTTAAATGCGTAGAAAATGAAGCAAACAAAAAGTTAGAGAGTTATTAGCTCCAAGGACAACAAAAAGGTGTGCAGGAAAGGAACTTTTCACGATTTACCGTGGCTCAGCTGTGGGTGGTGTTTTATAGCCACTGCAATATAAACATTGATGAGGACATCATGAAACAGGAAGAATGGAGGATGGGGAAGGATGAACGTGTATGGTGGGAGCAGTGGGAGGAAAGACACCTTATCTTCTATCCTGGACACAAATCAGATAATGGCTAACATTGAAAGAGGAAGGAATGGCATTTCAAGCTTGTTAATCTGGAGACCTGGAGATAAATACCAAAAGAAAGAGGCTTAAGTGTGGGAAAAGGTGAGGGGGAGAGGGGATTGCTGTTTTTCATGACAAGTTTTGTAGCACTATGTGACGTTGTACACTATGTGCATGTAGAACTCTAGGGGACAAAGAGAATATTTAAAAAGTGCCTATTAATATTTTCTCAGGAAAAACAAAGCACATCTCCTTTCCTCTCTGGATTCTAATTCCCAGAACTATGCTTGCTAGAGGCTGCTTGCTGTTCCTTGCGAGCTCCTCCAAATATATTCTGCAGCTGTATATACACTTACACTTGCCTCATAAAATACAGTCCTGATTGAATCTTGTGATCCACCATGATCTTGAGTCAGACACATCCAGGCCACTTTCATTTTTGGAGGCTCCCAATATATCGAAAAAGGAAAAACTGCAAAAATGGGATTTAAAACTGTGGGTGAGCTTTATGTATCTATGTTAATAAAGGAATATCTTTATCAGACAGAGTGATGTCAGATTTCTACATTTCAGGCCCTATGAGAATGTGAGGCCAGGCTGAGCGGTCTTCCTGCATCCCACCCTCCCCCCAGCACTCCCTGCTCCCTCCTGTTCTGTGCTCCGTCTTACCCTGAGATCCTTTTCTAATTTTACCCTCTTCCCTCTTCCCTTACCCCGCCTGTTATTGTGCTATTTCCTTCCCTTCTACAGAATGTGTATGTATTATTCTGCATTTGCCTTCACTGAGCTTCATTCAATTCTGAGCAATTCCTCTGGCTCTTCCTCACTCTGCTGTCACCTGTCCTTTGAATCAATATGCTCTCCATCCTAACAACCCTCATTAATTCATTAAAATGCCCTCCTCCACCTGTTTTCCATTTTGGTACCACAGTCACATTTAATGAGCATGCTGGCCATTCCATTATTCAGGTCACTGATGAGATGTTACATCACCGGCCCTGATCTCTGTGGACACCACATTTGTTATGTCCTCCCAGGTTAATAATAATCCACTATACTCATTCTCCAGGCATGCAGCCACTTGTAATTATGTGGTTTAGAATTTAAATTTTAGACCAGTGATTTGAAAACCTGCTTGCATGCTAGAGACACCAAGGGAGACATTTAAAATATGGATCCTGGATCTCACAACAATCCTATCATACTATATTAAAAACTTGGCCCAATAAATGAGCCTGGTCACCTTAGATACAGAATCTTCTTTGTCTCTTTGAAGAGAAGAAAAGTAAACTATTAGAGATGACGTTCAGGGCCTTACAGTACAGAGAGGTGACAGGCGGTCAAATTTTAAGTTGTAGTTTTCCTTTTCTTGGATTCTAAAGGGAAAAAAAATTAACTTGGTCATGGGTGCTGTATTAGTTTTCTATTTTCATTGTAAAATAAATTACCACAAATGTAGTGGCTTGAAACAACACAAATTGATTATTTTATAGTTTGGGAAGTCAGAAGTCTGACATGGGTCTCACTGGTCTAGAATCAAGTTGTTAGCACAACCATTCTGGCTCTACTTCTTGCCTTTTCCTGCTTCCGGAGCTGCCCGCATTCCTTGGCTTTTGTGGCCCCATTTTTCCAGCAATGTGGAGTCCTACTCACACTGTGCCCTCTCTGGCTCTCTTTCTTATCTCCCTCTTTCTGCTTAAAAAAGGAAACTTGTTATTTTGTTGGCCCTGCCCAGATATTCCAGGATAATTTCCCTATCTCAAAGTCTGCTGATTAGAAATCATGTGTTTTTGCCTGTAGCCTAACATGATCACAGTTTCAGGGAGTAGGACATGGACATTATTTTGGGCATGGGGCATTATTCTGCTTACCACTGGGACATATTCAGTTTTCTCCTAGTAATTTTTCTTTCTTTATTTTGAGAGAGAAAGAGAATACATATGCAAAGGGGGGAAGGGCAGAGAGAGGGAGAGAGAGAATCTCAAGCAGGGTCCTTGATGCCATTGCAGAGCCCAAAGCAGGGCCATGAGATCATGACCTGAGGCGAAATCAAGAGTCTGACACTTAATTGACTGAGCCACCCAGGTGCCCCTCTCTTAGTAATTTTTAGATAAGATATGAGTGCGTATAAAACTCTTCAGTTAGAATTCTACACAAAACTCATAACGCCTTGGGCACAAGTGACACATCCTGCCTCCTACCTAAAGGCCTATCCCCAGAGCCCAGGGACCTGCTGTGATGAGGGCCTCCCATATCAGGCTGCAGGACAATTGCTTACCCTTGACTCTGGAGACCACCTCATTAGATCAGCAGCCTCAGTGTGGGATCACTGTGTTCATTGTAAGCTGGAAATCTCTTTCCCATGGACACTGGTGGAACTTGGAACTTGGTGGGCACATGTAGGCTTGGAACAAGCAGTACAGTCATCCCTGGGTTAATTTCAATCCAGTCTCAGTCTCTATGGCTGCACAAAGGATTCTAAACCACAAGTTTCCATTGGAAAGTCCCTAGTGCCTTTTTATGTTCCCCATTGAATCAGAAGCTCAAGAGGTGGGGCCCAGAAATCTGCATTCTTTAATTATTTACAGTTTAATTCTCTATACTGTCAGGGTTAGGAACTATGGGTTTAGACCATGTTTTTTTAGTTTAATGAATATATTGTAAGGATTAAAACTGAAACCTTGCCAAAATCAAGATTATTAGTAGCACCTGTTACTTTTTGGGAAATGTCAGATTCTCACATACAATTAACATATATTATGTACTTACGTATATTATATTTATATATTACATAGCATATTATGATATGTTAATGTATATTAATGACATATAAGTGTTATTCTTATATATTACTCTCTGATAGAAAAATAGCAGATTAAAAGTATGTTCTATTTAAGAAAATCCAATGGATTGAAACCAAATTTATAAATAATAATGATAACAACAACTAAGAGGTAATAATTTATATTACAAAGTGATTCATTGTATTATTTCCTTTAAACAACATATCCCTCTAGGTCTCTTAAAATATCAATCAATACACAAAAATTCAGTTTATATATTGTTTTTCAGGAACATTTCTAGTGCATCAAGCATGGCGCACCTGACTCCTGATGAAGCTGAGCATGCAGTTTGAGGAATTTAAGTGGAAGGAAAAACAGAGTTGACTCGTCTGTGGAATCTGTTGCCCAGGTCTTCCTCTCGGTGGTGTCCCAGGGCCAGGTAAGCTACCTCCCTCCGTCACACCCTTGTCTGTAGTCGAGCTCACATGGCTCCACCTTTAGGCTCAGCCTTGTACTCATCTCTGGGGTGACTCGTGAAGTCACAGGAGTTTCAGAATCTCTAGCTCAGCACTGAGAACAAGCATCAAACAGCCTTGACATTGGTCCTCACTTCTGATAATTGGGATTTCGGCTTTCTTCCTCAAGTGCTGGCCTATAGCTTGGGCTTCTGCTTGGAGCGTCTGCCTTCCTTGGAGCTTTTTATTGCTTCTCACAATGGCAGGCTCTCAGGACATTTAACTTGAAACCTTAGCCATGTGTGCAGAACCTGAGCTTGTCCCTGAAGAGACAGGCTCAGATCCACCAACCAGGGGCTTGAGAAGGAACTTGTTCTGTTGTTCTAGGATCCTATAATGATCTGGCCATCCTCACCACCTTCACGATGGGCCCTCTTGAATGCCCGTGACATTGCAGCACTGGGCTTTCTTCATTTTGGTTCCAGACCCCTGGGTCTGTTTGTGGCCTTAAACTGGGCCCTGGCCTGCTTGTCTGAAGCTATAATTCTCTCTTCATGTTAGCTTTTCTTCTGACTCATGGATGAGATCTCATTCTCTATATCCCCAGCTGCTCATTGTGACCTTGCTTCAAATTAAGTAGCCTGGATCCATCCTAATGGAAGAGGATCTCCTTCTAGATGAGAGCCTCTTAGATCTCAACACCTGCCCAGAGTAGCTTTGGCACCTCTCGGTGTAGTGGTTTGCTCTGTTGTCCATCCTTTGTAAGACCTGCCTTCCATCTGGCTGCATGGTATCAAGTGGTTATTTGAGTCCCAATTCTTCCATGTTTGCTTAACTTGTTTGATCCTGAATAGATTTTATAGGTTCTTCACATCAAAATGATCTGACCTATTTCATAAGGTAGTTGTGGAATAATGTATGTAGAATGCCTTGTGTTGGGCCTATGTAAGGAGATATTACTATTTCTTTGTCTTACTTGTTCTCCATTGACTGCTGGTCAGTGTGGCTAAAAGCCCCCACATCTCATGGCCAAACAGGTCCACAAAATTCTCTCTGGATGACCTATTTCATCTCTACTTCCTTAGAAGTTAGTAAAGGCCTGAGTTATTTGCAATTTTTGAGGCTCTTTGTATATAAATAAATGTTAAAAGAATGAAAAACTAAGACACGGACCAAAGAAAATATTTGCAAAACACATATCTGTGAAAGAATTTGTATCCAAGATATTTTTTAAAACTTCTTAAAACTCAAAACAAGGAAGCAAACAACCCAATTAAGAAGTAAAAAAGTGGGCAAAAGATCTGAGCAGATACATCACTAAAGAAGATATGCAGATGACAAATACTCACATGAAAAGATCCTTAACATAATATGCCATTAGGGAATTACAAATTAAAAGGAAATATACCACTACATACCTATTAAAACAGCTGAAATCCAGAACATTGGCAACACCAAGTGCTGGTAAGGGTTTGGAGCAAAAGAAACTCTCATTCATTGCTGATGAAATGCAAAATGGTACAACCACTTTATTTTTAAAAATTTTTATAGATTATTTTTTAACTTTATTTATTTTGAAAAAGAGACAGCCCATGCGTGAGTGGGGGAGGGGCAAAGAGAGAGGGGGAGAGAGAATCCCAAACAAGATCCACACTGTTAGCTGAGAGCCTGACACAGGGCTTGAACTAACAAACCATGAGATCATGACCTGAGCCAAAACCAAGAGTTGGACTCTTAATCGACTTAGCCACCCAGACTCCCTGGTACAGCCACTTTAGAAGACAATTTGATGGTTTCCTGCAAAACTAAACATACTCTTACCATTTGATTTTACCCAAATGAATTGAAAACTTATGTTCACACAAAAACCTGCACACAGATATTTATAGCAGCTTTGTTTATAATTGCTAAAACTTGGAAGCAACGAAAGTATCTTTCATTAGGTGAATGGATAAATCAGTGTGGTACATCCAGACAAATAACCACATGATCACTCTTCTGTGATATGAAATATTGAGCCATCAACCAGGGAAAGACATGGAGGAAGCTTAAATGCATCTTGCTAAGTGAAGAAAGCCTGTCTGGAAATTCCACATAGTGTATGATTCCAACTTCATGACATCCTGGAAAAAGCAAAACTATGGAGACACTAAAAAGATCAGTGGTTGCCAATGGCCCAAGGGTAAGGGATGAGAGGTGAACAGGTCAAACATAGGGGATTTTTGAAGCAACAAAGCTAGTCTGTATGCTATTGTATGGTGAATATATGTGCATTTGCCAAAATCCTTTAGATATGTTCAACACAAAGAGCAAAACTTAAGATAAATTATGGACGTCAGTTAGTAATTATGAGTCAATATTGGTTCATCAGTTGTAACAAATATATACCATACTAACACGAAATATTAACAATGGGAAAAACTGTGTGCAAATGGGATAGGGCAGGACGTGGGAACTCTGTACTATTTGCTCAATTTTTCTGTCAATAAAAAACTGTTCTAGGGGCACCTGGGTGGCTCAGTTGGTTGAGAGTCTGGCTTCGGCTCAGGTCATGATCTCAGAGTTTGGGGGTTGGAGCCCTGCGTCGAGCTCTGTGCTGACAGCTAGCTCAGAGCGTGGAGCCTGTCTTCAGATTCTGTTTCTCCTTCTCTCTCTGACCCTCCCCTGCTCACACTGTCTCTCTCTCTGTCTCTCAAAAATAAATAACATAAAAAATTTTTTAAGCTGTTCTAAAAAGTAGTCTATTAGTTAAAAAAATAAACAGTAATAAACATCATTTTAAATGTGGTTTATTTTAAATATTTCCATTTAAAAACCCAGTGCTTTTAAAACAAACAAAATATAACACAATGTAATTGTGCTGTTCATAAGGTAATTGTGGGATTATAAATATCTTTTTTTAACTCCAGTATAATTAGGAATTATAAATATCTTAATGCATAATGCATGACAGATGAATGGTCTGGTAATGGAAGGCATGTTCCCAGCTGCATGATGAGAGTTTTCTTCCTTCAATCCTCTGAGTGCATCTCTATAATGTACATGAAACTTCACTTGGCAATAACCAGCATGGAGCCCCTTCCTTAATGTGAGACCTCTGGTAATGGAGCACCATAATGGGTCCTACTGGGGCTTAGCTTTGTTTTTCCAAACCTGCTTCCAGTCCTATCAGTTCTGCTTTTGAACTTGAGTGGGCTGGCTGTTAGTTCTAGTGCTAACTGCCTATCTACCTAAACGTCCAAGGCTCACCTGCTTGTGATGTCTCATTCCTATTGTCTGCCCACCTACTGAGCCTGGGCCAGCCACAATACTGAACAACTACAATGACTCTACCATTGTGTTTTGCCTGCTGGAATATTTCTGGTTAGTAGATCTCAACAGAGAGGGGACTAGAGATTGAAAAAGAAGACCAATTTCATTATGCATAAGGCTTTCCTGCAGGGTCACTTCTGTGTCTTTGCTATACTTTCTCTGTCCCCAAGGGTGAGGCCTAGTTCCCAGACAGATAGAAATAAACACACTTTTCTTTTGTTTTTTCCAAGTTTTTTCTAATTATGATAGTAGTAAGTACTCTTAGAAAATGTGCAGTTCCACAGAAATACATAAAGAAGCACAGGGGAAAAAAAGTCATCCCAAATCCTGTATTACACAGAGGCAATCACTAATGCTATTTAATTATGTACTTTTAGGTCCACGTTCACTCTTGAACATCACACAATTAGATTTTGCCTCCTCCATTTTTCTGGAACTACACTCCCATAGGTCAATATCTGGCAGAGGCGACCTTCTTGGTGTGCTCTGGATTCCATCTTGTCTTCCTTCTCAAGGACTTCACTTCTGTAATTATTCACTTCTGCCTGCATTATCCGTTCTCCCCTTTAGTGGATCACTCCCATCAGTCCACCTGCCTGCCTCAATATTGCCCATCTTAAATTCTTCCTTAAACCCATTACCTCCTCTCCGCTCCTCTTCATAGTAAAACATCTCAAAAGAGATGTATATTTACCACCTCAACCTTCTCTCCTCCAATACTCTTTAGTTGCTTCAATAGGGCTGTCTTCACTCTGCTGAAAGGGCTCTTATCAAGGTCATTAGTGACTTCCGTTTTGCTAAATCTAACGGCTAATTCTCTGTCCTCATCTTCACTTCTCAGTAGTATTTGACATAGTTCAATCTCCTTCCTTTCAGAAATCATTTGTGCTGTTGACTTCTGTCGATAGCACACTCTGCTGGTTTTCCACTTATTCCACTCTACCTCATCCCTCTTTTTTTGGTCCTACCTTTTATGTCTGGTTTCGACATATTGATTGATTCCAAGGCTTGATTTCAGGCCTCTGTCTATAATCTCTCCTTGGTAATCTCACCAATCCCACCGTTTTAAATATCATATATATGATATTGACTCTCAAATTGTTATCTCTAATTTTAGCCCTTAGGATTAGTTTGGTGGATTAGGTTGTATTTACCAGCAAAAGCGCAAATAATAGTGGCTTAAACAAAATAAAAGTTTGTGCTCTTTTATCAATACTAAATGAAATTCAATATACAAGGATATTTATTCAATATGTAAGGACATATATATTTTTTTAAGTTTATTTATTTATTTTGAGAGAGTAGCGGGGGAGGAAGAATCCCAAGCAGCCTCTTCACTGTCAGTGACATGGGGCTTGAACCCACGAACCATGAAATCATCACCTGAGCTGTAGTCAGATGCTTAACTGACTGAGCTACCCAGGTGCCCCATAAGGAAGCATATTTGATGTACCAGTTTGAAGGAAAACAAACTAAGACCTGTACTGTGGCTTGATTGCCATCAGAGGCCCAGAGGACTTCCTTTCACCTGTTTCATTATCTCAGACCTTGGTGTCCATCCTCCAGGGCACTTCATTTTTTCAACATGGCTTCTGGGGATCCAGCCACATCATAAACATTCCAGATTGCAGATAGCAGAAAATCAGCAGGACAAAAATGTTCACTTCCCAGCTGAAGTTTAAGGGGGCTTTCTAGTTTCTTTACAAAACTTCCACTTGTACCTTATTATCTACAACTTAGTCATATGGCCACAGTTAGTTGCCAGGAAGGCTGGGAAATATAGTCTTTATTTTATTTATCATTATACCTAGCTAAATATCAGGGTTCTGTTATAGAAGAAGAAAAAGAAAGTGGGTATTGGGTAGAAATCTAGCAATCTCTCCCACACTAACTCTGACTCTTCCCTGTGCTGTAAACTTACCCATCTCCACATTCATAACATCTCCTTTTGGGTGTGTAACGGGCTTTTCATACTAAACTTAGATAAACCTCTTAATTCCCTCCACCCTCAAACCTGCTTCTCCCAGCCTTTTCTATTTCAGTAAATGGCTTCACCTCATTGCTCAAACTAAAAATCTAAAGTCATTTTTTAAAAAAGCACCTTTTGTTATAAAACTCAAACATACTGAAAAGTAGAGCAAATAGTTTAAATAACACCAATAGACTCAACATCTATTGTACTTCTTTTACCTACTTTTTTAAATTGAACTATTTTGAAGTATAGTCACTGTCAGGCACCTAGGTGCTCAGTTGGTTGGGCGTCTGACTTCAGCTCCAGTCATGATCTTGAGTTGGGCTCTGTGCTGTCAGTGAGGAGCCTGGAGCCTGCTTCAGATTCTGTGTCTTCCTCTGTCTCTGCCCCTCCCCTGCTCACACTCTGTCTCTCTTTCTCTCTGTCAAAAATAAACATTTAAAAAAGTAAAGTATAGGCATTGTGACATTTAACTCAAATTCTTCAGTTTGAATCTCTAAAACATAAAGGCATTTTTGTGCATATCTGTGATACTATCAACAGTCTTATCAAAAAGAACAATTCTTGGGACGCCTGGGTGGCTCAGTTGGTTAAATGTCCAGCTTCGGCTCAGGTCATGATCTCACAGTTCGTGGGTTCTAGCCCTGCATCAGGCTCTGTGCTGACAGCCAGCACAGAGCCTAGAGCCTGTTTCAGATTCTGTATTTCCCTCTCTCTCTGACCTTCCCCTGCTCGCACTGTCTCTGTCTCTCAAAAATAAAAATAAAAACCATAAAAAAATTTTAAAAAAAAGAACAATTCTTGACCCTTCTCTTCCTCACCTTCCACAGCTAATCAATCAGCAAGTGATGTCAGCTCGCCAGCCACTCCTCACTCTTTCCAATGCCACCCCATCCTAGTCACTATCAACCCTTAACTAGTCTTTTGCTCTACGTTCTTCCTTCAAACTCTCTATTTTGCACAAAGACAAAACTGGTCTTTCAAAAACTTAAACCAATTTATATCACCTCCTTGATTAAAACCCTCCAGTGATTTCCCTTTGTGATTAGATTAGAATCCAGTCTTCTTTGAGACATACTTGACCTAACTCCTGCATACCTTTCTAAGCTCTCCTCCTTCTCTCCCTCCTGCCTTATTTTGTTCCTTTGAATACCAGAGTAATTTCTGCCTAACTCTAGTATTTAGGCTGTACCTTCTGCCTGGAAATTTTCCCCCCTGAGATTGTTGTATGGCTGGTTTCTTCTCATTCTCAAGTCTTACCACAAATGTCACCTCCTCAGGGAAGCTTCCTCTGCTCATCCTATCTGGAGAGGTGCCTCCCATCTGTCTTCAATCAATTCATAATCTGTTATCCTGTTTTATTTAATGTGGCCTTTATTGCTATTTTAAATTATATTATTTTTTTTACTTACTGATGGCCCGTCTTCCTCTTGTGAATGTAACCTCCACAAAAGTGCCTAGAACAATGTATGGTGCAAAATATATAATCCACAAATGATGTTGGAGAATAAATTAATAAATTGATCTCTGGATATTGAAAGACTGCCTTAAGACTGTCTCCTCTTGTGGCCTTTTTGATGCCATACCCTTCTAGTCCTGCTATCCCTGGAATGCCTCAGAACACCTTTTGTGGCACAACTCCCATCTGATGATTCTATAATTATTCTTTTCATGCCCAGTACCATGTATTGCTTGGCCACAGCTACCTGGACAAGAGACAAGCACCTGATCCCAAGGCAGCACCTGTGGGTTGGCCTAGGTGCTACCCAGGCTCAAGAGCTCCAACCACATGTTCTCTATGATGGGTGATCGCTAAGTAGATAAATTAGCTCATTTCTCATGAGGAATGTGAACAGAGTGAGAGGGAGCACGAGAGACAGAGAGATACTGTATGGGGAGCAGGAGAAGCAGGGACAGAGAGTACTTGGTGACTACAAGGATGCCTGTAGCGGGCAGATGGGCATGTAGCCTAATCACAACTTCACCATATCTTGGTGACTTTTCAGGCTCTATAAGTCCTGCTGCTATTTAAGAACGTCTTCTAGTTTTCTGTGCAACTTTACAATAACCTCTACATCCAAGGTCACTTATCTGTTCCTCATATGGCAAAGAACCTAACCCAAACTCTCCCTAAACAGTTTCACTAGTTTTATTCAACAACCATTTATTAGCATTTACCATTGGCCACACCCACTCATTCACTCCCATAACTTGAACACGCCTCTGTTGGTAATTCACCAATTGTATCTCTAACCTGACCTGTTTCCTAAGGTTCCAGCTCGAACTTCTGGGGCCCCACTGGCACTTAAAATTACTACCTTCCAAACAAATTCATATTTTCTCCCCTTTCTCTCCTCCCATGTTCTCCCTGGCACAAATATGCCCCTCTTCTTGTGTTCCCTGTCTTGGTTGATGACACTGGTCACTCCCAGTCACGGGGCTACAGATATTGGAGTGATCTTCCCCACCTTTGTCTTTATTAGCTTCCACAGCTAATCAGCATCTGCCCATGCGTCTGTCCCCTTGGTTCTTTTTACAATGCCCTTCAAGACTGCAGGTGCCTTGGCCCTTCCCTCACTGCTCTCTCTTTGCTGTGTGCTTCTGGCCCACCAACCTCCTTGTCCCTGAACAGATACAATCCTGCTCCAGGGCTTTTGCACCTGCTATTCCCTTTGCCCAGAAACCCTTTTTCTGAGCTCTATTTTTCATCTTCTTCACATCTTTGCTCAAATATCCTTATGTCACCTTTCCTAATCACTGTATTTAAACTCCAAGAACCTGACAACTGACTTCCTTAACCTCTTCCACTGTTTTATTTTCTCCATAGCCCTCCAACATGCTATGCAATTTACTTACTCATTTCATTTGTTGCTTCCCCCTTTCCCCACTTTGCAGCCTGACACAGTAGAATGCATGCACCATGGGGGCAGGAATTAATATCCCTAAGGCTCAACAATGCTCGGCATGTAGTAAACACTCAATAACTATGTGTTTAATCCATTAATTGATTACTCAATCTCTCTCTGCCACCATTGTTTGTTTGTTCTCTTTTTAAACTATTTCAGGATTATTTTTAAAACTGTCATGACACTAAGCTTTTGACCCATTTGGCCACTATGCCAGCTACAAATGCTTGCTCAGCAGCTGAGGGGCACTCTTTAGGAGCATGTGTGAAAAGTAAATAAAATTCATACAAAACAAATCATTTCCATAGGCTGCATTCTTGTAGTCATGCTACAATGCCAATGCTACATCCTGAGCATATGTTTCTGACCCACATGGAAAAATTATAAATCTGGCCAGTTGGAACTGCCATCTGGAATAGCACTAGCTTTTTTCTAATAAGCTCTGTGTCTTGGCCCTTCTCAGGCATTAAGGGCTTAGAATTGTCAGAGTGATAGTGTTCTCAGCTACCCCCACCATTCTTTGTCCTTGCCGCAAAAAGCAGTGTCCTGTACCTTCTGGAAAAGCAGACCCATCTGGTTCCTCCAGTAATATGGTGGAGACTGAATCCTGCAAAAATCCATGATCTTTTCCTTTTAGATTTCTACTAGCACTGAATTCTAGGTTCCTCCCTCTTTTTCAATAAGTAAATATCTTTAGAATATTTAGGATATTCAGCATGATTAATTTTGTCTGAAAGCCATGTTATACACTGCTTTTTTTCAAGTTTTTTCCCCATTATAAAAAGAACATATGCACATTTCATTTAAAAAATATAAATATAGGGGGGGATCATCCAACCACTTTTGGGATAATCACTATTCATGTTTTGCCCTGATTCTCTCTATGAATATTCTTCTCATGAATATATATTTCTTGCTTGTTTCCAGCTAAGATTACACTATAACAATATGTCAATGTTAACTCAAAACTCTTTATCTATATGGTTCTGAATAAATAATCTAATTTAGGCAACTTCATTTATTTTTTCCTTTTTAAAATCATTCTTCTACATTTGGACAGATATTTTGAACTTCTTGCATTAAAATGAAATTGAGATTAACTTCTCTGGGCATATGGTTTTCCTGAATTCGGAATTATTGACTGATACTGGGATTTCCGAGAGAAATCACTGAATCATAGAGCATGAATGATTACAAAGCTCCTGATAAAGAACCTACCTTCTTCTCAGAGCTGTTTCCCTTAAGCTCCTTTGGATGGAAGGAGTCATTCAGGTTACCTGGGTCATTGGGAAATTTATAGGAATGACAACTGGAGAAATGGCAGGAATCCCAGTCATAACGCCGGGCCTTACGTAATGCCACAGAATGAAATGAATTAGCTGAGCCTCACAGGCTGCAACTCGGAGCTTCTCCCTTGTCACCCATGCGCACTCACAGCCCAGGAGGCTCTGCCCTCGAGATCCCTTGTTAACAACCAGTCTCTTTCATCTTCTGTTCCTATCACCAACTCCTCAACTCCCTTTCCTATTTTCAATTCATTTTCACCACAGAAGTAATCTAATTGGTTCAGCCAATCGTCTTCATACCTATTTAGATTGAATTTTAACTTCAGGTTTCATCATTGGTCACTTGGACAGATTATATTTGGCTATTCTTGGCTAAGTGTTCATTTCTGTCTCAATCATTTGTAGGGTTAGGCAAAATAGAATGTGATATTCCTGCACTGAACTTGTGATAATCTTCTTGTAATTATTTAAAATATGTAACTACCAATGGCAGAGGCACCGAGCAGTCAGTCCCAGTCAATGTGTCAGCTGGAGTATCCCTGCTGAATACCATCTCTGGATAAGGCACCAGTGGGTGTTTTGGTCAGTCTATTCAGTACCAGTTCACATGCCCATCAGAAAGGTAGGATATCATAGCAGCACTATTCAATAGCCCAAAAGTGGAAATAACTCGTGCCCATCAATAGAAAATGTATAAATCAAAATGTGAAATACCTATATAGTGGAGTAATATTCATCTGTAAAAAGGAACAAAGTATTTTTTAATTAAAATTTTAATGTTTATTATTTATTTTTGAGAAAGAGAGAAAAAGACAGCTAGAGCATGAGTGAGGGAGGGGGCAGAGGGAGAGGGAGGCACAGAATCTGAAGCAGGCTTCAGGCTCTGAGCTGTCAGCATAGAGCACAACGCAAGACTCAAACTCAAGAACCAGAACATAATGACCTGAGCTGAAGTCAGACGCTTAACCAACTAAGCCAGCCAGGTGCCGCAAGGAATG
Organism: Suricata suricatta; assembly: GCF_006229205.1. Lineage (NCBI taxonomy): Eukaryota > Metazoa > Chordata > Mammalia > Carnivora > Herpestidae > Suricata > Suricata suricatta. The sequence goes on along the minus strand of NC_043703.1, from coordinate 56,450,022 downwards.
AAGTATTGATTGTATGGAACCTGCAGATCATAATTTTTTAGGTCTTTACTAAGAAAAAGAATACAAAATTATCTGTATTGTAAATGTAAAGTAGGTAGAAAAATGAATATTTTTCTTGAATATGAAAGGAAATCACAATAGATTACTAATTTTAAAAAGCTGAAAAATGCCACGAATATGAAAGGAAATCACAATAGATTGCTAATTTTAAAAAGCTGAAAAATGCCACGAATATCACAGAATCTTAAAAATGAACATGAGATCTTAACTAATGAACTACCTAATACATCTCTATAATGCCTTTATCTCTCTCTCTCTCTGGCTGCTTATACTGATTACCTCTTCAAAAGTTTATTCACTTATTTCGAAAGAGAGAAAGAAGGTGGGGCGTATGACTGAGGGAGGGGCAGAGAGAAAGAGGGAGAGAGAAAATCCCAAACAGGCCCCACACTGTCAGCACAGAGCTGGACATAGGGTTAAAACCCACGAACTGTGAGATCACGACCTGAGCCAAAATCAAGAGCCAGATGCTTAACCAACTGAGTCACACAGGCACCCCTTGATTACCTCTTCTATGGCCACAGTTTTGTAATATCATTTTAATTTTCATTTTATTTTGTTTTTTAACATTTATTTATTTTTGAGAGAGACAGAGTGTGAGTCTGAGAGGGGCAGAGAGGGAGAGAGGGAGACACAGAATCTAAAGCAGGCTTCAGGCTCTGAACTATCAGCACAGAGCCCAATGCGGGGCTTGAACCCACGAACCATGGGATCATGATCTAAGCTAAAGTTGGATGCTTAACTGGCTGAGCCACCCAGGCGCCCCTGTAATATCATTTTAAAGACAGAGAGCAGAAAGATAATTCAGACTTCTTTTTTAGCATGGTTGGTTGAAATTCTTTTTTTTTTTTTTAGTTTTGATTGTTGAGAGGCATAAAGCATTCAATCACCCAATGTGATATGTAGTACTGCTATATGTTTGTGTCCTACAACTCAGAAATTCTGATAAATTCTATTACACATGATTCTCATTTTAAAAAAGATTATAAATATATGTTGCATTTATCAAATATGTCCTACTAGGCAAGAATATCTGTAAAAAGTAAGCATTCTGCTTATAATTTTACATACCTAAAGATTAAAATAATTTCCCACAGATTGGCTTCTGTTTCCATTTATTTTGAGCCTTGTTTCTTTCCCACTACCTACATAATTCTAATATCAGACACCATAAGACACATTCATATTTCAGTATGATCTCTGGCCCTGCAGCTTGTAGTCAGGTCAGCAGGTGGTTGGCAAAGTCGTAGGAGTATTTGTGGAAACCATTCCTATACCAGGAGGCTCAGCAATAACCTGGCGCTAATGAAAGTGACTGCACACCATATGAATGTATCCTGCTAAATCCAATTTAAATATATCTCCAAGTCAGCTTCCTTTTACCTGCTTTCAGGAGTTCCTGGGGCTCCTGGATGGCTCAGTAGGTTGAGGGTCCGACTTCAGCTCAGATCACAATCTTGCAGTTCATGAGTTTGAGCCCCACATCAGGCTCACTGCTATCAGCCTGTCAGTTCAGAGTCTGCTTTGGATTCTCTGTCCTGCTCTCTCTGCCTCTCTCCCTCTTGTGCTCTCCCCAAAATAAATATTAAATAAATAAATAAATAAAAGGAGTTCATGATGCCACTCCAATGCTATTTCACAAAGTAAAGCATGTTGGAGAGGACTTCTGAGTGGAAAGAGAATAGTGGTCTTAACCAATTGTGATTAAAATATCTTATTTTGCAAAGTTCTCAAAAACAACATAACAAGTTGAAAAATTGTTGGGTATCTTCCCAGGGCCTGAAAAGGGGCCTGTGCAAGTGAGGAGTCCCAAAGTTTATGCTTCATTAGTTCCAAAGTAAATCTGCCAAATTGCCCTTCATAGAGGTTATACTAAGTTACTGTTCTACCCATAATGCAAAGTCTTCCTTTCACAAGGTCTTGAATGCAGAGGGTATTACCAAATTTGTAGACTCTTGCCAACCTGATGGGTAGGGCAAAATAACTTAGGGCAACTGTATCTTGCGTTTGTCAGATTATGAGCTAAGTTTTCTCAGCTGTAAGATGTATATGTATTTTTTCTTCTGTGAACTCTCAGTTCATTTTTTCCCCTCTTCTTTCTACTGGGTTGTTAGTCCTTTTCTTATTGGTTGCCAGGAACTCTTTTTACATTGGTAGATGCATTTTATCTTGATATGAATTGCAAATCTTCATTATCTGTTTGTTGTTATTTACTATTATCTCTTAGATTCCTTATTATTATTTTTGTTGAGGTATAATTGACACATAACATTATAATCATTTCAAGTGTACAACATAATGATTCAATATTTGTGCACATTTGCAAAATGGCCACTACAACTAATCTAGTTAATATCTGTCACCATACAGGGTGCCTGGGTGACTCAGTTGGTTAAGTGTCCAAATCTTGGTTTTGGTTCATGTTGTGATTTCACAGTTCATGGGATTGAGCCCCACCTCAGGCTCTGTGCTATAGGCTCAGCGCCTGCTTGGAATTCTTTCTCTGCCTCTCTCTGCCCCCTCACCATTCTGTCTTTCTCAAAGTAAATAAACTAAGAAATATCTGTCACATACAAAGTGACAAAAATTGTTTCTTGAGATGAGGACTTTTGAGATCTACTCTCTTAGCAATTTTCAAATATATAACACAGTATCATTAACTACAGTCATCAGGCCCTACATGATATCCCCAGGACTTATTTTGTAAAGGGAAATTTGTAAATTTTCACCCCTTCATCACCCATTTTTTCTTGTCATGTATGTATCTTGTTATTGTTGCCAGACTGAAAATTTATTTTATTTATTTTTAAAAGTTTGTTCTAGTTCTTTTATTAATTTTTAAAAAAATTTTTAAAGTTTTTATTTTTTATATTTTATTTTTTATTATTTTTTAAATTTGTATACAAGTTAGTTAGTATATAGTGCAACAATGACTTCAAGAGTAGATGACACAGAGTGTGAGCAGGGGAGGGGTAGAGAGAGAAGGAGACATAGAATCTGAGGCAGGCTCCAGGCTCTGAGCTGTCAGCACAGAGCCCAACATGGGGCTCAAACCCATGAACCATGAGATCATGACCTGCTTGAGCTGAAGTCGGACACTTCACTGACTGAGCCACCCAGGCACCCCGAAATTTTAAATTATTAAATAATTGACTTTATCATGATTTCACTGTTTGTATTTGCATTTTTAATCCACATGGTATGGAAAGTTTTTTCCAGCTGTAGAAGATGAAATTCCAGACATTCATCAAGGAAAGAGTACTGTTTCTAAGTCTCATCTTAAAATAAAACAAAAAAAATCTTGTACTTTTAATTAAAGCTGTATTATTAATATGCTTCCTTCAATGAGTTAGTATTTACTGAACATCCGTATGTGCTAAATCTTAACTTTTCTATTGTTGAAAAATGTGACTCTGGGTATGAACGAGTTCCAAGTAAAGACTCATCTGCTTTTAAAATAGACATAATAAATAAATATAATGCTCAGTGGCCAGAAATAAAAATTCTTCACGCTTCCCAGACATCTTAACATTTATAGTGTTTTAGATGGTTCTGTCCTTTCTTCATGGTTGGTCCCACATGCCTCCTGTGTCCTTCTGTGGGGATGAGCAACCTTCCTTTGTAGTGTAGGTACTTATTTTCCAAGAAAAGATCAAATGCTCCTCTCAGCTGGAAACACCCACTCTCCGAGTTGTTTCAAAGGGTTTCATACTCCTGCATTCCAGACATGTCCAAACTAAACACTGGTCAGAAAAAGACCTGGCCCTCATTTTCAATGCAACTTGTTGTCTTTTACTCTGGAATGAGATCAGAAAAAATGTGCATATTCTTTACTTATGATTATAATTTGTTAACTACATAATAACTTTACATTAATGCTTATTCAATATTCATCGTTAACAAAAGTAGTTTTTATTCTTCTCTAGTGTTCAAAGATGAATTACCACCTGGATTTATTTAAGAGTTCTATGGGTCTTCTTTTGGTGCTTAACAGAACTCTTTGAGCAAATTTAGGGAACTAGAACGTACTTAATTTTGAAGGAAAATGCCATCCCGGAGGCATAATCAGGAACCAAAAGACTAAAGTACTATTAGAACTAAAAGGTGCCTCTGAAATCTTTTGGTTCAATCCCTTCATTTTAAAGATGAGGAAGTAAAGACCCAGAGGACTCTGAGCTTAATGACATGTTTCTTATATTTATCCCAAGTCAGCATGCCCATAAACAATGCCTTCTTTATTTTTATGTGTTTAATTCTGTGGTTAGTATGTTATTTTTGTTTCTTTTGAAAATGTGTAAGTGTAAAAAAAGTCGGGAGGAAAAAATCATCTTAAATCTCTCTACCGAGGGACAGTCACTGTTAAAAGGCAGCACAGCCTTCACTTAAGGGAATGAGCTTTGGAGCCAGACGGTGCCAGACAGAACTCCATCAGTTAACCTTTCTGAGCATCAGTCTTTATGACTACGAGGGAGATGAGAGTATTCACCTCACGGTGAAGATTAAAGTATATTGCATGCGTAAGGCATTCAGGTCAGTGAGCTAAATGATTGCATTCAATTCATTTTAGCAATCTTTAGTGTTGCAGTTGAGCTAATATTCTATACATTTTGATACCATGCCTTTTCCCCTTACTATGTCATATGCATTTCCCCAGGTCTTCAAAGAATCTTTATTAATACACATCTTTTGTGTCATGACCATCTTTGTAAAGAAAAATTAGAGTTATTTTCCATTCCACAGCCAAGTTGTGTGTACCTTCTCCTCAACAGAAGCTGAATCAGCAGCTGCCAACAAAGGGGAAAGGAAACAAGGGTTAATTAAGAGGAACTATTTTGGAATAAACAGCTGGATTTACAAGGGTGTGCATGAGACTGCTTTGATGCATGCATTTAGAGAGTAAGGATATAGAATAATTGATGGCTATATTGGCAGATCAAAGTGTCTCAAGGGCATTGCAGGCTTGTGGAGTTAAACTGTTTGCACTTTTCCTGCATTTAGTGTGTGTATTTTGTGAGCATAATAATAATTTGTACCCGCACAGAAGCTTTCATCTGGGGAGGAGCTCAAAGCACTTTGAAGATGTTAATAAGAAAAAGACCTGCTAATTAAGGTTGTTTAAAAAGAAAAACTCTCCTTTCAGCAGGTTCACATGATTGCTGGGAGGATTCATACTTAAAGAGATTTGTTATCACAAGTGAGTTATTTCACATTTTTTCCCTTTAAAACACACTGTTGGCTTTAGTGTACTGATAAGAATGCCTTTCTCTGGACAGTCACACCACATGTAACAAGAATAATGCAACAGTCTATGACGTGCTTGATCTGGAGATCACACTCTTATCTTAAAAAGTACCCCGTTAGATATTTGTAGTGAGTTTTCAGGTGATCAGATAAAGTTGTAGAGTAAATGTAGCAAAACAAACTTAAAAGAACAAAGCATTCCTAGACTTTTCTTGAATTATATTTGTTAAAGAAAATTCAGATAGCAAAACTTATATCTCAGTACATGGTGAAAAGGATGACTTTGTTAAGATTTCTACAAAGCTTCCAGCTGAACTTCCCTGCAATCAAATACACTAAAGTGAATCCCTACATAGATGAAATCAATTCATGAAACCTTTCCTAATCCAGCTGTTGGAACTGGATGCCTCCCTTCTCTCTGCTCCCTGGTCAGGTAATGGTATTTGTTTGAAAGTATTCTTTGTACGTTGACTTAGTATTTGAGTCTTTTTTTCATGTGTCAGATATTTGTAGTTCTTCCCCCTAGAGAGTAAACTCCAAGTAGGCAAAAATATATTTTATTCATCTTAAAATCCTATAAGAGACTTAGCACAGTATGTGATCCTTAACACAACATACCCATTAATAACTGTTTATTTTAATTAAGAATTTTATTATAACAGTTTCATAATAGAAAAACAAATTCGAAACAGCATCAATGTCCATCTATAGGGCAAGGGCTAAATAATGTTATGAGACATCCATACAATGGGACACCATGTCACTATTAAAAAGAATGAGACAGACTTGGAAAAATTCAAAAATCTATGGAATGAACAACTCAAGTACAAGAATATATTTTAGGATCTCCTTTTTTGCAAAAATAAGACCAAACCAAATGGGTGATTGCGATGCATGGGTGAATAGATGGAGAGCTAGACAGACTGATCTAATTTTTTATTATTCATAGAAATTGGAAGCCTTAAAAAATAGGAGCAGATTATCAACAGTGAATATTCCTGGTGAATGGGACTCCACAGCCCTCAGCCAGTGGGCTGTCTGTGAGAGGAAAGTCCCTCACTTGTTACTTTTACTTCTGTATTACTTGATGTTTTAGCAATGAACAAGTATTATATTTGGTAATAAAAAAAAAGGGGGGGGACAAATTTGTATTTGTTGAACTTGCCTTGGGTCAGGCAGATGACCTAATATCCCATATTTCTGCACTTCGCAGCCTGTCTCCCTGACAGCGTCTGGCACTAAGCAAGCTGGAAGGGACAAAGCCTGCCTTTTTTTCAAGAGTAAGCGTTTAGCCTGATTCAAACTGACTCCCTTGGGCATCTTCCTGGGGCACCTTTCCAGGGCCTTGCTTTCTAAATTCGGTATACTAAGGGGCTGGGACAGATTCCCTGGCTGACTTTGGAAGTTGTCAAAATCTCTCTGGTAACTTTCCTAGGCCTTTTGGTCTCTAACAAGACATGGACCTTTTTCAGTTGTAAATCAGCTTACATCAAAATTCAAGCAGGAAGCCAGGCTGCCCCTGAAATCCCTTCTGCTCACTCTTTCTAGCCTCTGAGCTCTTGCTCCCTGGTAACTCCTGCCTCCTCGGATAATCAGAAAGAGCCACCTGGGCTATGTCCTAAGTGGGCATTCTCTTGTTTTGACCAGTAGGAGGGGTGTGATCTGTTTTTTACATAAAGTTTGTATAGGTTGGCTTGCTGCCAGCTTGGTTCTCTCAACCGAAAGAAAACTAAACGCTATCTAAAATCCGATGAAAAGAGGGAATTTGTGGGAATATTATAGATTAATCCCGTTTGCTGGGATCTGGCCTGGCCCATTTTTAGTGGGGGCTAGTTTAGAGTTAGTTTGTGGTTACGTAAACTTGCCAGCAATCTGGAAGAGGAAACAATACCCTCTGGTGGCAAGATTATATCCTGCACCATGTACCTTAAATTTCAGCTGTAGGCCAAGTTGCCTTGCCTGCACTTGGACCACAGTACACATGAACATTTTAAGACACAGGAACATATACTTTTTAAAAAATTTATTATTATTATTGTTTTAGTAATCTCTACACCCAATGTAGGACTTGAACCCACAACCCTAAGATCAAGGGTGGCATGCTCTTCCAACCGAGCCAGCAAGGCAACCCCAGATATCTATATTTAAAGAAATTCACTCCACCTTTCTCTTGAGTGCAAATATAGAGATAAAATTCCCGTTTTGAAATTATGCTTTTATTGTTCTAAGTTACTGTGTTAAACATTATGCAGATCAAAATTCTTTTTTTTCCTTTTATAGTTGATTTCCATATAACCCCCAGTGCTCATCCCAACAAGTGCCCTCCTCCATGCCCATCACCCCCCTTCCCCTCTCTTTCTCCCCCATCAGCCCTCAGTACTCAAGAGTCTCTCATGGTTTGCCTCCCTCCCTCTCTCCAACTTTTTTCCCCCTTTCCCTCCCCCATGGTCCTCTGTTAAGTTTCTCCTGTTATATTTATGAATGAAAACATATGGTATATGCAGATCAAAATTCTTAAGTTTGTTATCATTCTATAAAGGAAAATAATTCCCATCATTCTACAAACTACAGAGCTAGAGTTAATTTTTTAATAAACCCTTATTTATGATGTTATTGTTATGCTTACTTCAGGTCCATTTCTGTTTTCAGAATGTGTCCATTGAGTAGCACATATTTTTGTCTCTCAGAACATATTACTATGTCCTGCTATATGCAACAACATTCAGATATATTCATAATCCCAGGTTCCAGTTTTCTTATTAATCTATGAACTTGAATTGTCACAGTCAGGTTGATTGCACAGGGACATTATCACACCCGCTGCTCTGGCTCAGCAATTAGCAGATCTGGTGTGGAATGTTCAGTGTAAGATGGAGTTCCTGTGGACTCTGGACATTAGCCTTCCTGAGTTCCTGCCTTTGACTTTCCCTTTGGGAATCATGCCATAAAGGTCACTGTTTCCTGTTCCAAATACCCCTTTTAGTTTCTGTTTTGTGAGAACTCTGTATAAAGCGTTTTCCCTTGACCATTTGTCCTCCCAAGCCTGAGATTGCTTCTGAAGTGGAAAGAATTGAATAAACCCAAGATTCCTTTCTGGGAACTGGGCACTTGTCATCAAAGAGTGGAGTGTCTTTGGAGAAGCTGGTGGCACCAGGATTTGAGGTGAGAGAGGAGAAAGGGGGCTCAGCCCATTGTATAAAACTTGCATTTGCTTCTTGTCAAAATGCTCATTGGCCACCTGGTAGGTGACCAACCATGCCGGTTTGTCTGGGATTGAGGGGTTGCTCAGGACATGGGACTTTCAGTGTTACAAGTGGCAGAGCTCCAGGTAAACTGGACCAGTTGGTCATACCAGTGTGGGTTTAGGACTGTATGAATCCTTTCTTTGCTCCTGTCTCTCTCTATAGTTAGTTGTTCTTCCTTTTACCCCAGATCTGCCAAATGTTGTTTCTTATGTGTCCTAATAAAACCCATGGTGTCTGAAATAAATTTATATTGATTTACTACATTTCACATGTGTTAGCCACGGAAAACCTTTCATTTGAGTTTAAAAATCACGTAAAAGGGTGCCTGGGTGGCTGAGTTGGCTAAGCATCCCATTCTTGATTTTTGGCTCAGGTCATGACCTCAAGGTTCATGAGTTTGAGCCCTGAGTCTGGTGCTGAGGGGGCGAAGAGCTGAACAGATAAACAGATAAATGCCACAGAGTTACCAGTGCTAGGAAGGTGGGGTGGGAGACTAAGGAACAAAGTGATTCCTGTGAGCTGGGGCTTAATAATGGGAGAGGCTTAAAACAGGAAGTGGGATGTGGAGAGAGTTGGAGAGGAATCCAGAAGGTGGATTTTAGATGAGAAGACTATTCCAAGCAGAAGAAACAGCTGCCTGTAGGCTCAGGAAGGCCAGGGTGGGACCTGCACAGGCGAGTTACTCTGAAGCTGAGTTTTCAAATGGGTGATCAGTTTGAAGAGGGTGTGTAGGACAATTCTAGTATTTCTGTACTGCTGCTTTTGTAATCACTATAGACCCAGTAAGCACATCTTTATGAAACAGAGGGAGCCCTTCTTTCTCATCCTGTCCCTCCGCCAGCTTTTGTAGGTTAGGCCTGGCATCTCTAAAGAATGACCTGACTGTCTCAGTAAATATTTGGGGTGCAAAGAACTGGAGCATTGTCAAAACTCCGTGTGACTACTCCACCCTTCCTCCTATTGAGTCCAGTGCCGAGTAGGGCGGCCCACGGAGTGTGGCCAGGGAAGCTATCCTTCACCTCCTTGTAAATAAGCATTAGCACAGAGACGTGGAGCACCAGCCCCTGTGCCCCAGATCTCAGCAAATGAGTAACATTCATATGTGAAATGGGGCTGTTAAAGTACTAGTGGTCTCTCTTACACTTTACTGCTCATTTGTGGGTTTTCAGTGACTTTATCAAAAACCGAATGCGGCAAATGATCACAGCACAATTTTACCAAAATGATCTTTTCCTCACACACATCTCATTGTTCTTTATTGGAAAGAAACTCTTTCAATCTGGGCAAAGACAAGGTGAAGATGTGTTGGAAACCAGATACAACTGTCCTCATAAATGATGATAACCAAGGAAGACTGAGGCAAAAGCAGAAAGTGCCTTCAGTGAGATTTGGGAGGAGGGACACCGGGGAGGTTTTTGTACCTCTTTCACAGCTGTCTAGCTAAAAATTCCTGCTCATGTAGAGATGAGCTTTAATCTGTAATTTAAGATCATGCCTATCTTTACTCTCACACTAAAGAGGCTGTATCACTACTTTCCCTTTGGTGAGGAAGAGGTAGGGACGTCAGTGCTTAAAAAGAAGTGTCTGGAAATATGAAGAAGTGCTGCCCCAGAGTAAGGCTTAGCATCTTAAAATAAAATTCTCTGCATCTAATTTCTTTTTGAAATTTGTCAAAGCTTTTATCTGAAATGGGTTGAATCAACAGCACTTGGGAAAACCGTCTTTTATTTTCCTTGTTTTGGATTTGTAGTTCCTTAATCCTGTATGGGCTTGATGGCCTACCACCTCCCTTTTGTTGTTCAGTTTCCTTCCTTTACTCTCAAACTCTTTTGTAAACTATTTTAAACTGTCCCATTCTGCTCCTGAATTTCCCCCTTAGTTACCACTGGCCATGTTTATTTATTAGCTCACAATGATTGCTTCCTTTCTCAGGTCTGGAGAGGCATGACTGTGCTAAGGTACCACTCTGTCCCTTAGAAGACATGGACACAAGACATGAATATTATTGAATTGATGACTGCATCTATTAAAAATATTGTGATCACCTTTCTGCTTTCATTGTTTTATTTGAAAACATGGGTTGACAACTAATATTTCTATGCTGTAAAAAATGGGAGGGAAAATTCCATTAGATGGTATGGATTAATCAGACACATTTTTCTTTATTAAAAAAAAAACAACAAACGCTACTTTGATAATTACTTCCTGTGCCTAATCATAGCTACAGCTGAAACTCCTTCTCTCCCCATTCTTTCAGTCTCAGGTACCTTCTTACCCACATCTCTTTCTAAATCCTTATTTATTTCTTTATATTTGCAGTTGGTTCTGCCCTTGATAGTGTCAGTTAAAACACTCTCATTGGAATTAAATGCTCAGGTATGGTGTTTGCAATTAGGTTAAATGTTTCCTTGGAGTGGGTCCAGTTCTTTTTTATCTTTTTTGATAAGCATTGGCTTCCAAGGTCCTGGCTTGAAGATTCTTATTTTGAATTAGGAACTCTTATCTCTACATAATTTGAACAATCCCAGACTATATGGGCATTGCCCGAGTGCACCAGACAGTTCTCCATGAGCACTGTTCCTGTTCAGTGTGAAGGTCTAGAGAAGAACTCTGCCATGGTAGACCAGGCAGCTTAACCAAGAACATCCAAAGAATCCACTAGGAGAATATTCTAACATTTATGTAGTTTAAATACCCCTGCCAAGTCATACTGTTCTCTAAAAATTCAGTCAGTCCTGGTTTATGGCTCAAAGCATTTGCGTGTATCAGCCCATTAGTCCTCTGCATTCCTCTGAGTCAGAGACCTGACAAGTGGAAATAACCCAGTTTCCAAATGTGGACTCAGATACACCAAAAGCTGAAGTAACTACAATAAAATCACCAATTCAAGCAGCAAAACAGTACACAGATGGGACCAAGATTATATCTCAATGTTCCATAGGACTGAATGTAGTAACAACCTCTGTTGGTGTTCCTTCAAGGGGCAGAGACAGCGTTTTGGCAAGATAAAGCACCTCTGCCTGGACTCCTCCTTATCCCTAACGCTTAGAAGAAAACCAGCTGACTTTATGCAACATCATTCGTGTAGGGAAGTTTTGTTTCCTGGGCCATCCTCTCTCTGAGCCCGTTTTTTTTCAGCCATGGACAAGAGTATGGATGCTGGGACTAGAAATGCCAGTGTTCAAAACTTGACCCTACCAGAATGACCCTAGGCAAGTTTCCTAACCTCTCTGTGACTCAGTTTCCTCACCTGTAAAATGGTGATTCGTAATAGTATGTACCTCAGACAGGGTGCTGTGGGGATTGAACAAGCTAATTCATGTAAAGCACTTAGAACAGAACCTGGCACATAATTACTCAATAAATATTAGTTGTTTCTCTTATTACTTAATATGCTTCCTTTCCTTCTCTGGGAAGCCTTTTCATGCCAGGGCCTTCTCATTCTCTTACTTCCTCTTCCTATCAAAATAGAAAAGGATCCAATATCAGCTGTTAACATTTTAGTGAGAAAGAGTTTCACATTACCTCTGCCAGCTTGTTTGCTTTTCAAGCATCATCTCCAACAGTGGAATGAAAAACTTGATTCCCTGTTTAAGGAAGTTGGGGTACCATAAATGTTTTGAGGTAGTAGAGGCAAGTGGGAGATGAGAACGAAAAATCTCAGATAGGCTCAAAGATATCTGAAGGAACTTGCTCAAGTGTTTAGAAGGCCCTTTTTCTGCTACATACTTGACCAGAACCCCTTCCTTCTTCTAAAATCCCTCTCCATCCCTATTCTGTTCCTTCCTGTCTCAACACGAACAACTTTCCCTTTCCTCACCCTTAGGATTTTATCCTTCTTTCCTCTCACTCTAGAACAAAATGTTTGACTGCCAGGAACGCAGGGCCTGTTTTCACAAGTCTGCGGCTCCATCAGCTACTTCTGGCCTAGGTTCTCTTTGTCCCAACCCTGCTTTGCCATGATGGTCTACTGTATAGACCAAACGTGAGAAGAGTTAAGCTATGAAAGTAAAATTTGCATATACCAGGTATGCCCAGCTGTCTATCGGCATAATAATATAGAGTTTATATTCTTAAATATGTAAAACATTAACTTTATTAATCTGTATTTGGAAATAAGAAAACTGTTCACATATGCTTGGCGTTCTTAATTAGTCTCTCTCTGTAGCCTTATCATTTGATCACAGCCTCGTCCATGGCGTTTTTCCTGCCAGGCATGTGCAATTAAATTCATGAAACTCAACTACTAACCTTTTGCTACACGGGGGAGACTAAGGCTTAGGAATGGAGAGAAGGGACCACAGGGGAGGATAGATGTGAGACAACTCCCAGAAGCCAGGGATTACTTCCCCCAGGCCTTTCCCTCAACGTCACCACCCAGGGGTAATATCTGAAAACCACAGCCTTAAAAATTAATGATTCTCAGATTTAACGTCTCGTCATCCTTGAACGACAATTCGCTTTTCAGAGACTTTTTCTCTAACATAAGTAGAAATTACAGTACATACCACAGTTTTAAATGACTTAAGCAACTCAGCAAAAACCTGGCCAGTTCTTTTCACAGTGCTGGGCAAATTTGAGGTGGCTGTTAATTTCTTAGTCAATGTTTTCTCACCTGATTTTTATCTCCTTTGTTTAATATTGTTGGTATTAGTTATGAAATTCAAAGGCAATTTAATTTTTTACTCACAAACTCACCAATGTCCTATTATACATGTTTTAAAAACTTCTGTGTGTATTCACAGTAACTCCAAATAACAGACTTTTTTAAGTTTATTTATTTTGAGAGTAACAGAGTGAGTGAGCAGGAGCAGAGGGAGAGAGAGAGAGAGAGAGGGAGAGAAAGAGTCCCAAGTAGGCTCCACACTGTCAGTGAAGAGCCCAATGTGGGGTTTGAACCCACAAACTGGGAGATCATGACCCAAGCTGAAACTAAGAGTTGGACACCTGGCCTATTGAGCCACCCAGGTGCCTCCCAAATAACAGATTCTTATTTCCTCTAATCTGGTCTCCTGTTAACTGTTTTCCATGGCGTCATCCATCATAAACTCTTCAAATAAAGCAAAATCAGACTTGTTGGCATAGACATCAAGTGTTAGAAGGAATGTCTTCAGAGGGCCCAACTTTAAAAGTTGCCTCTGGTTTTTCCAGGATACCTGACCTCACTATAATCAGTTTAGAACATATAGGGTTTTTTTTTTTTTAAGCTTTAACTTTTTAAGCAATCTCTACACCCAACATGGGGCCAGAACCCACCATCCTGAGATCAAGAGTCACATGCTCTCGTGACTGAGTTAGCCAGGCACCCCTAGGAAATATAGCTTTTATTTTTGATCCAATAATATAATGCTTTCCAAACTATGATCCATAAAAACTTCAGATCCACAAGGGATTTTTGAGCATCTTAGAAAAAAAAGAGCATATTGCAGAATATGCTTTTGATTTGTGTCCCAGTTCATCTTTTCCAATCACCACCCCATGACAAACTACTACTCTATGGGTAATTAAATAAAAATTCTGCTTATGTTTGGACAAATGAGATATGATTCACATTCTATAAGTCAGGTCGTACTTTATATATATGCTATTTATCAAGTACTTATTATACACCAGGATTGACCTGGATTATTTACATTAGTCTTAACAACTCTGACATAGATACCCCAAATTCCCCTTTAACAGATGAAGAAACAAAGACTTAGGAGATGAGGAAACTTGCTAAAATCTCAAGAGTAAATCACCTCAAGACTGAAGCCCTAGCATTTGGCTCCCAAGCCATGTTCTTTAAACATCCTACTCTGTGACCTCCTTAATAGAGGCAAGTGCTGCAGGATAATTTTCTACAAATCAAGCTTTCCCTATTGGCCTTCCTATCCAACATACCCACTTTGATGAATGTATGAATTATAAGCTTGGCATTTGTGTGAATCATGTACCAAGGGGCACCCTTGTGAGTCCGAGGGCTGTTTTCCATGCAGTTAGTTGAGAGTCTATCTATGTTCCCAAGTTCCACAGGCCAGTAGAATGACAAAGACTATGTTGTCTGATGACCATTCTTGTGGTACAACCTCCTCCTAAAGGCCCTGGGTCAGCATTGCACAGGGAGGGGACATGCAGGCCTTGGAGGCTGCCCCCTCCTGGCTGCTTATAGGTGTGCAGGGGCCTTCATGAGGAGACCATTTCTCCATTTCTTAGAGGAGTCATTGGATTACTGTTCTCTTATTATTCCATCTTGCCCGTGTCTGAGTTGTCCTGAGGGAGATGGATTTTGCTGTGAGTGACCTGACCAAATCCTTCAATAGCAACAAATAGTTCCCTGGAATTCACCACTGCCATGCTAAAGCTTACAAGCAAGGCCACACCGACTCCATTCCCAAAGCTCCTCCTCCCCTAATTCCCCCACAAGTCCACCCATTATGAGTATTGCTCAGTGACCCAAGAAACCCATAACCCAGTCTGCGTCAGGTAGATGGAGCCAGGGCTTCGTGGGATTGCTTCTCCATGGACAGGGTGTATCAAAGCGTGTAACTGCTTATTTTTCAATCTTTTCCAATAGACAAGCAGCTCCTTAAGGGCAGTTGCAATTAACCACATTGTTATAAGGAAGGTGATGATGACCTTTCTGAGCACTAAGGGGACACCTGAAAATGGCCTTGATCTTTCCATTTTATCTTTGGGAATCAGGCATATTCCATCTCATTGCGACTTCTGACTAACCTCATTAGGCTCTTAAAGGTCTGGGCTAAAGTTCAACTTATAAAAGAGAAGTGGAAAATACCACACCCTTAGATAATGAAACCAGACCACTTCAGAAGGAAAAGTAATACTAAGAGAAAATATGTTTTGCAGCTTGAGTCAGCTTTTCTTCCCTTTTTTTTTTTCCCGAATGAATTATTTGAAGCTTTGAAGCACTGGAAAAAACTAATACCTGAGTTATCAAAGCCCTTATCCAGTCAATTCAGAGTAGTTATCCTGAATTGCAAATTCACTTTCTAGGTTTTAGTGGGTGCACTGCAGTGTTTACAGTTAAAAATGTCTCAGAAGAACAATTATTTTGTCTGAACATGTCCATGAAGCAAACTACCTTGTAGTTCTTTCTAAATGTTCTAGACCCAGGAGGGCATTCATAGTTCCAATGGATCTGAACTTGGAACACCCTGCTGCTTCGTCACCCCTTCACAGGCTTCCCAGAATAACCGTGGTTTAGAGCTACTTCACTTCCCCAAAGGCAACATTGTGCCCTTCATCCTCATGCTTCAAAAATGTATTAAATTAAAGGTCTTTCCATTCTTTGATTCACAATTCAGTCAATTCTTTTGCTCCACAAAACACCCTGATATTTGTAACAAATACCCTGAGTATGTTGGCCCTTTGTTGGCCTGACCCAGTAATGCCTCAAATACCCCAAAAATTCTCTTGGATACAAGAGTGAATATCATTAGCCCCTGGTAGATTCTAGACATCATGCTAGGTATTTCCATTTATGTTATTTCATTTAATTATCAAAATAATATTATAAGGCAGTTACAACAGTAGTTGGTACACAGGGAGCACTCATAAATCACTTGTTGAATGAGTGAAGAAATTACAATTCCTGTCTTACAGTCTAGAAAACCACAGATGAAAGCAGTCATGT
The DNA here is from genome assembly GCF_006229205.1 of Suricata suricatta. Taxonomy (NCBI): domain Eukaryota; kingdom Metazoa; phylum Chordata; class Mammalia; order Carnivora; family Herpestidae; genus Suricata; species Suricata suricatta. Next base: position 56,433,840 of record NC_043703.1, on the reverse strand, counting down.
CATTTTCTTGAGACCACTTAATAGCCAAGCAGGTCTGCCTCTTCCCTGTCCTAGCCTCTGTACCATGTGACTTCAGGCCAGGAAGAGTTAAATACACTCTCTGGGAAGACTTATGCTGTGTCACCACTTGCCGCCCTAAGGATTTTCTAAATCATTGTAATCAACACTTACTAAGCCCCCTCAAGTAGTCAAAATCCTTTAATCCTCAAATGTGAAGGCAAAAAGTAAGGCTTTATCTTTATGTTTGTGTTAGATAAAAGTCTCTCCTTGAACCTCATTGGTCTTGGGTATCAATTATCCGAAGAAGTGCAGAGAAATTCTCAGGAAAACTCACAGGGGGGAATTCATTTTAATGGCTAGTAACTCTAGCTTCCTGACACGATCTTTGCCACATCGCCCTTTGTCTGCCCTGATGAGCTCCAACTCCTTTCCAGACTCTGGGTTCCCCCCTCTCCCTTTCCCCATTAAGCCCCTCTGTGTGCTGAGACTTTCACTGCCCCCTCTCACCTCTCAGCTTAGTCCTACCTGTGAGCCATTACTTACGATATATCCTGTGTGTCCCCAGGACTGGTGTGTAAGTGGGGTGTGTGTGTGTGTGTGTGTGTGTGTGTGTGTATTTCCCCATGACTTATTAAAAGCAAGGCCATTCTCATTTCACTTACAGTTCTGCCTCCTTTTCCAATAGTGGACATTTGCTTTAGTGCACGTTTGTGGCACTGGTTGTATAGTCCTTAGTATTATCTTCCCAATTGGATTGGATATTTTTGTCCCATCTTTTTTAAATACAAGTTTGTTAACATATAGTGTAATAATGATTTCAGGAAAAGAATTCAGTGGTTCACCACTTACATATAACACCCAATGCTCATCCCAAGGGTCCTCCTTAATGACCGTTGCCCATTTAGTCCATTCCCCGCACCCCTCCAGCAACCCTCAGTTTGTTCTCTGTATTTAAGAGTTTCTTATGGTTTGTCTCCCTCTCTGTTTTTGTATTATTTTTCCTTCCCTTTCCTTATGTTCATCTGTTTTGTATTTTAAATTCCACATATGAGTGAAATCATATGACATTTGAATTTCTCTGACTGACTTATTTCTCTTAGCATGATACTTTCTGGTTCTATTTACATTGTTGCAAATGGCAAGATTTCATTCTGTCCCATCTGAAGATACTCCTAAACCTGTCTTAATTGTTCCTGGGTGTAAGAGGTATGTGAGGAAAGTCCTAATAAGTACTCTTGATAGGCCATTCTCATTCCCTTCTGGGCACCAAATAAAATAGGAATTTCTGAATTTCTTCTACATAAGAAAAACAATCATCCTGGTAATAGCAATGTATACAGTTTTCTTTGTATCCTTAACCTGGACTTTGGGCCATGTTCCTTAAGCCCATCAAGCTCAAAGATGAACTCCCCATTTCCCCACACCTGTTCCTTCTCATATCTTCTTCATCTAAATTAATGATACTAACTACACCATGCCACCACCTAATTTAATCATTTAACTCTTCTCCATCCCCCTACCCACGCTTCCCTCTCACCTAAATTCAACTAGTCAGTCCTTGTTATTTATCTATTAAATATATTTTAAGTTGTCTACTTGTTTTCATTCCCCGCTCCTCTTATCTTTGTTCAGACCCACATTATTATTCCTACTTTCTGAGGCTGTTGCAGTATTTTTTAACCTGATTTCCTTCCTCCTGTCTCTCCCAACTCCCCTCCAACCCATTTGTTGCATGATTGTGTCACACTCTTGCTTAAAAATTGCTCAGTGACTTCTTATAAAACCAAGTAAAATTTTATTGCTGATTTCCAGCTTAATTGAATCTAATCAGAAAAAAGGTCTATAAAATCTCTAAGATAGCTTGTTAAGATTTTCTTTGGGGCACCTGGGTGGCTCAGTTGGTTAAGCCTCCAACTTTGGCTGAGGTCATGATCTCACGTTTGTGAGTTTGAGCCCTGCGTCAGGCTCTGTGCTGACAGCACATCCTCTCTCTCTCTGCCCCTCCCCTTCTCATGCTCTGTCTTTCTGTCTCAAAAATAAATAAAACATTTTAAAAAGTTTAAAAAAGAATAAGAAAAATAAAAGTTGAAAAAAAAGATTTTCTTTTAGCTAAATGCATGACCCATATTAGTAGACGCTTTATCAAAATACAAAAGAATACATGGTGTTTGTTTCTAGCTCACAAAGAGAAAGGTCTATATTTACTATTTGTAGTGTCCATATCCTAACATGTTTCTATGAAATTGAACTTGATTATATTTTTCTTTAGAATGTTATTTTGTGTTTATTTGATATTTGGAATTCAAAAATCTACTTACTGATGGCTATATTATAACAGTGTTTTTTCAGTTTCCTTATATTTCTAGTTTGGGTTTTGTTTTTATTTTTATAATTGGAAGATATATTTAATGTACTTATTTTTGCAAGTGGGAAAACTTCTTTGGTGAAGAAACTTTCACTATTTTTTTTAAGTCTTGGGAAAAAAAATATCGTTCATGATATGACTTCCCTTTAACTCCCCAGCCTTTTCTTCTGCTATTCCCTACTTTTCTCTTTACATTCTACTAATATAGGCTCCTTCTGGTATTTCAGCTCCTTCCAAATATACTTGCAATTTTGCTCTTCCTGACATTTCTGCATAACTATGATTTGACCTTTATGTCTGAGCTCAGCTGTTATATCTCGAAACTCTTTATAAACTCATAGCACCTTTGTTTACCTGTCTTCTCACTTCCCACCTTACGTTACCTGTGTACATGTCTGTGTTTCTCTCTAGACTGTAAGTCCTTAAGAACGTGGGCCAGATCTTCATCTGTTTTGCTCCTACACAAGGCCTAAAACATGGTAGGCTGCTTAATTTTCTTGTGCTGTACCAAAACCAAACTGATCTCCCGATGGTCATTGCACTTGGAGCCTTTTCCTAGTCTACCTCATCTTTCCTAGTCTACCTCATCTTTCTGATGTCCAACATGATTGATCAGCTTGGGTTTCCATCATCCCTTGACTTCCCCCTGGCTCTTTACCTCTTCACCAAGAGGTAGCTTCTCTTCCAGGTTCTTTGGCCACATCTTCCAAGAGTAACCACCTCAAGGGGTGTGCTCTCTTGCCTCAGAAGTGGTTTCCTGTGGTTCAGCATCACCCCCTAGAGACTGAATGGGAGAGAGACACGTCCATCAGACCATTCAATACTTTTTGTTTGAATCTATGCTTTTGAAGCCACTTTTTAGTTGTAGCTGGACTAACCACATTGACAAGTAGTTGATCTGTAAACATGAACATCTGTGATCACTCAGGAGTTATATTTTTCATTATAACTGCATTAATTTCCATTCTGTTTTAATTAATTCACTTTTTGAAGAATTCCCTTGTATAACATTACTGTTTTATTACTGTTTTATTCAGATTCCTTAAGTTGCAAGAAATAAAACTCAATCAAACTAGCTTGTGTAATGGAGCAGGGGGAGGATCCTTTTGATGCAGCAATAAGGGAGACAGAGCTCATGGGAATTCTTGAACAGAGCACAGAATAAAGATGACTGAACCTTTTGGGAACTGAATCTGGAAAGCTGTCAGGAACTGGGCTGCTAGGAACTGACATTTGCTCCCCTCCTCCTCTCATGGGCCACATGCACTCTTCTTTCCTTTTCCTTATAGCATCTACATATCCTTACCGTCTTATAAATTTGGCTTACACAATTTATTATGGCCTCTTTGGCTTTTCTCTGGCTAATTTCATTCTCTCTCTCTCTCTCTCTCTCTCTCTCTCTCTCCCTAATTTTTCACAAAGAGAGTTGATGCCAGGTCATCTTTTCAATCTGTGGATAAATGTATCTGTAATCAGTCAACTTTGCTCCATCTCTATGGCTACTATTTTGGTCAAATGACTATCGTTTCTCACCTGAATTAGTAATGATTTTACTACCACTATCTTCTTCCGCTCCCAATCCATTTTCCATACACTTCAGATATTTCCCATTGCCTACATAATAAAGTACAGATACTTTAGCATCCTTATAAGACACTTCATATTATAGCCTTGTGACCTGGTCCCTAAGTACCTCACCAGCCACATTTCTTCCTTCTCAATCTTGTATTCTACCTCCAAAAATACTGAGATTATTTAAGTTGCTTAAAAGATGCTATGTTTTCTCTCACCTCTGGTTATATGCTGTTTCTTCCATTTGGAACACTCTTCCTCTTCTACAACTGGCCTTCTCTTAGTCTTCAGCTGTCAGCTTAAACATCACTTCTTCCAGGAAGTCTTCCTTGATCCGGTTACTTGACTATGCTGTTATATGCTCCCATAACACTGCACTTTACCTATCATAGCAAAATAATTTATATTAGCCTGTAATCATCTTTGTTTTTTAAAAAATGTTTTTTGTTAACATTTATTTTTGAGAGACAGAGTATGAGCAGGGGAAAGGCAGAGAGAGAGAAGGAGACACAGAATCTGAAGTAGGTTCCAGGCTTTGAGCTGTCAGCACAGAACCCGACATGGGGCTTGAACTCAGGAACTACAAGATCATGACTTGAGCCAAAGTTGGACATTTAATCAACTGAGCCACCCAGACACCCGAATTGTTAGTCTTTCTACGTAGAGTGTAACCTCGATGATAGAAAGGAAGGTGTCTGTTTTGTTTACCATTGTACCCTGGTACGTAACAGTGACTTAATAAGTATTTGATAAAGGGTGCCTGGGTGCCTCAGTCACTTAAGCATCTGACTTCTGCTCAGGTTATGATCTTACAGTTTGTGAGTTTGTGTCCTGCATCAGGTGAGCACAAGCCCCATTTCTCTCTCTCCCTCTCTCTGCCCCTCCTGGGATTCTCTCTTTCTCCTTCTCTTTCTCTCTGCCTCTTGTTCACTTGTGCCCTCTGCCTCTTAAAAAAATTGACACATGAGTGTGGCCCAATCTTATATCACTGATACTATTAGATATTGGGAGCCGGAGCAGTTCATGACATGGATATACATTTGTTCTAATTGATAGATCTTAAGCAGGTCTGTGAGAAGAGAAGCTTCCTCAGTAGGGGCCATAATCCTGATAGACAACATGACTATGTTATTTCATGTTAAACATTTAATGTTTAACACAGTTACTCAAATTGATTTGTCTCTGTGACCTTGAAGATTAAACGATTCCTAGGTTGTTGAAATCTTGTAACACTCACCCTAAAACAACATAATGACTGCCCTCTGCAGTCACTATTTTGTAACAAAACTAAAATAGTAACTCCTTGCCATGACCTTCAAGAGCTGTATGTGACACATGGTAAGGCCTCTGTGTGACACTCTGCTCATCCAACCCACTGTTTCACTCACTATGCTCCCATCTCCTCAGGCCCTCATATAACTACAGGTGTTTCCTACCTCAGGCCCTTCGCACTTGCTGTTCATGTTGCTTGGAACTATGTTCCCTAGGTCACTGCACAGTGAGGTTCCTCTTTATATCATTCAGTTCTTACCTAAAATATCACCCTCCTCAGAGAGGCCTTCAGGGGCCACTCTATGTAAAATGGTCCCTTCATAATATTTATCACAAACTAAAATCATCTGGTATGTTTTCTCGTTAATTATCTGCCATCCCCACTTAGAAGGCAAGCTCTGAAAGGGGATGGAATGTTTGGTTCATCTTCTGCTGTATTATAAGAATCTAGAACAGTACTTACTATCACCGCTCAATAAATCACTGAATGGGGGCACCTTGGTCGCTTAGTCGGTTAAGTGTCTGCCTTCAACTCAGGTCACGATCTCACCATTTGTGGATTCAAGACCCACATCGGGCTCTTTGCTGTGCACACAGAGCCCACTTCAGATCCTCTTACCCCCCCCTGCCCCCGCCCTTCCCCACTTGTGCATATATGCTGTCTCTCTCTCAAAAAGAAATAAATAAAAACTTTTTAAAAAATCACAGAATGAATGAATGAATGAACAGGAAGATTTGGGCCCAGAGGTGACAGGAGATTTTTGTTTTTATTCTAACCCTCTTCAGTTTCCCACTACTATACTATTTCCTGAAAGAAATCCAAGAAGGAGACAGTCTAACCAAATGTATGCCAACTATCCCGACAGAGGCCTGTGCACTGTCTGCTCTTCCCTGCAGTCTAGTCCAAATCCCTCATCTCTCCCTGACCCACTTCTGACCTTGACTCTTTGTCTTATACTGGCAGCCCAGGGCAGTGTCAGATCTCAGCAGTCTCTTTTTCCCCACTACCTGGGGCCATTGTGAGTACTGCCCAGGTCCCTGGGGTGCATACCCAACAGAACCCTTGTGAATATCAAGCATTACTTGGAATAAGAAAGAGGATTAGTTAGAGCTTTAAAATCCTGGGACTTCTCCCAGTTTCACTCTCCTTGATGAACAGACAGGACCAGACCCTCCATTAGTTCTGTGAATGTAAAGTTGACTAACCAATATCTTAGTATGCAATCAAGCAAAAAAGGCATAATTTTGCAAAAGATTTAAATATGCCTCTATCAGACTGGTCACTAGCCAAATGTTTATGTTCCACAATTCTACCATTTCACCTCTACATTCAGCATTAAACCCACAGCAGGACTGATGTCTAAAGACTCAGGGAGGGACTGACAATGCAGCTAAAACAGAATGACCTAAATTCCCTTTGCAATTGTAAAGCCTTTGTTGAAGAACCCCACAGTAGTCCCGCCAGAACCTGAGAAATACCTTTGGAGCGCTGTGCACAGCACACTGGCCCAGCAGGAGCATTGTGTACCAATCCATCTTGGAAAGGGATGGTCTGGTCACCCAGCAAATGAAGTATTATGCGTTTGTCTGGTTGAGAAGAGATAAAAAAGGATGGATCAGAGTGAAATGTGGCCAACATTTGGCAGGGGCTTTCCAATGAAAATAAAAGGTCCTAACAAAGAGCGGAGCTTGCATTTTCAGATCTCCTAGGAGAGAGAATTTGGTGTCTGTAATTAGAAATTTTATATCAGGTGTTAGATTCACAAAATGGGCAGGCCACTCTCTGGAAGCCTGACTGCTGAGGACAGAGAGTCAGTGTGCTCACCGCTGGCTTGGGGCTGCCTGAAAGGAATAGCTTGTGGGTTGGTTGGAGGACCAGACCTGGCCAAAGCCCAGCATGTCAAAGAGCAACAAGTTATCCAAGAAGAGGCAAGGGCCAAGCACCAGAGAATCTGAAAAGACAAAGAAGCCACTGTTCCACCCTGATGAGTGCCAAGATACCTCCTTTAACCTCACTGCTTTTATTCAAACATTGAGCAGGAAACTCATCCTTATGCCTTTAATGGTAAAAATCTTCTGGTCAGGGTCGAAAGCAGATAACACGAGGATGGATGTATTTGAAAGTAAATGGAAAAATGGGGAAGAATGATGATGTCATTATATTAAGGGAATATAAATGGTCTGGGAATTTGGTGGTTTTGAGGTGGATTCAGTTCTTCATTTCCTGGCACTTCAATATTTATCTCTGCTTCTGCAGGGGATACGGTGACTCATTTGCACACAGGGTCATACAGTACTTTCTGGATAGTGATAAACATTCAGAGAGACAAGATTAACATGATCTGAGGCCAATTTCGCCGATTGAACTACAGCATTTAGTGCTCACACGGTGTTTTTCTAAATTAAATAAATCAGTAAACATTTATCAGGCATCTGCCTATCATGTGAGAGGCTAACACACAAAAATGAACAGGATTTGGAATGCAAGGAAATGAAAAACAAACCGGTGGTATGCAGATTATAGTTAATCTTTTCTGAATTGCGTCCACAGTGAGAGACAGGAAGGGAACTAACTTTCTAAAAGGCAAAAAGGAAATTCTGGGAAATCTCCCTCAATCTAGCCAAAACAAATATTTAGATCTCAGAGAAAATGAAAGTTGAAATGAATGTAAAACTGATCTTCACATTAAGATGCTAGGAAAGTCAACCAACTTCAATAAAAACACTGAACCTTTACTATGTGGTAGGTACTGGTTATATGAAATTAAAAAGGTATGGCCAACATCCATGAGAACAAATTTAAACATATGTTATTCCATGCAAGAAACATTCCTTTATCCTCAAACTTTTATTTATTTATTTTTGATTGTTGTTTTATTTAAGGATGTTAAATGTAGAAGAATTTTTTAAAATATTGTATTTGAAGTCCATGAATTTGGCACAATCCATTATGGATTCCTTGTGTGTCAGCTGAAGCAATGTGAGTAATGATATAATTAGGTGGGTTTGTATTTGGTTAATTGACCATACCCCAGCTACACTAATTTGTTGAGTGATGGCTACTGCATCCCAGAAGATTCTTGAAGGCATTAAAGCTACTGGGGCTAACTAAAACATCACATACCTTTGTTTTGGACTGGAATCATATTGACTTTATTTATACAGGCTTCCAGTAAAAAAAGGGGGCATGAAAAACTTCCTGATATGCTAGAACTTTTGGAAAAATAAATGAAGGATTATTGTAAAAGATTAAGAGAAGAAAAAGAAATAGAAACTACTATAAAAACTAACACTTGTATAGCAAGGGATTATGACATTGACATCCTACTTTGTTCTGGCCTAAGCAACAATTATATGAATTATAATATTGCAAACATTGCTGAGTACCTACACATGCTTTAATGGTAGTTTACCTGAAAAACATAAGAATTTTTTAAATGGACTTTTATTTTTGAATAGTTTTAGAGTAATGGGAAAAAAAATGAAGATAGGAGAGAGATTCTCATATACTCTATAATAGTTTCCTCTATTATTAATATGTTAATATGGTCATTTGTCACAATTAATGAACGGATTCTGATACACTATTATTAACTAAAGCCCATGCTTTCTTCAGATTTCCTTAGTTTTATCTTATGTTCTTTTTCTGTTCCAGAATCCATCCAGAATACCATGTTACATTTGGTTGTCTTGGCTCCTAGGGCTCCTTCTTTCGACTGTGCAAGTTTCTCTGACTTTCCTTGGTTTTGATGACCTTGACATTTTGGAAAAGTCAGTTACTGTGTAGCATGTCCCTTAGTTGGGATTTGTCTGATGAGGGTATGAGTTTGGAGGAAGATTAGAACAGTAAAGTGCCATCTCATCAGTAAAGTGATATATTCTCATATATCAAGGGTGCTTATGATCAAACTTATTTCTGTTGATATTAACTTTGATCATGTGGCAGAGGTAGTATTTGTCAGATTTCTTCACTGTAAGTTTTCTCCCCCTACCCTTTCCATACATGCTGCACTCTTTGGAAGGAAGTTACCACGAGCAGCATACATTTAGGGGAGCAGGGAGTTTATGCCCCATCTCCTTGTGTGGGGAGCACTTACACAAATTATGTAGAATTCTACGTGAGAGATTTTTCTATTCTTCCCAATTTATTGATTTATCCAATCATTTATTCACATCAGCATGGACTCATGGATACTTATTTTAGATTTTAGGTTATAATTCAGTACTGTGTTTCTTGTTTCATTATTCAAATTGTTCCACATTTCATGATTGGGAATTTGTTCATTTGGCTCTGATGACCCTTTGACATACCCCACAAAAAATATGTTTTTCTTTTAACACGTTCTTACTTGCTGGCACTACAAGATGCCCCAGGTTTATCTTGTGTATTTCTGGTCTCAGCATTAGAATCAACCATTTCTCCAAGGAAATGAAGAATGGTATTAGAAACCAAGAACCAAGATCTAGACCCTAAGGGTGCTTGTTTGCTACAAGGGGACAGGAATTGTTGCTTCTAGGCCTTCTCCAGAAGACAGACCAAGGAAATATATGTGTATGTACTAATCAGGGTACACACACACAAACACACATACACAAATATTTCTTTTTGTATCCATCTGTATCTGTATTAAGTAAACATGAGTTCATACTGATGTATCCAACTCTAATCCTTTACCACACGAATTATTCTGGCCTTCTCACCTTGCTTGTTTATAACACCTTACCCCTTGGGGCGCCTGGGTGGCTCAGTTGGTTGAGCGTCCTACTTTGACTCAGGTCATGATCTCACAGTCTGTGGGTTTGAACTCACTCCGTGACAGGCTCTGTGCTGACAGCTCAGAGCCTTGAGCCTCTTTCAGACTCTCTGTCTCCCTCTCTCTCTGCCCCTCTCTTGCTCGCTCTCTGTCTCTCAAAATAAATTAAAGACATAAAAATTTTTAAAAAAAAGGAAAATAACACCCTACTCCAATAGTGAGAAATCTAGCTCCCACACCTATTTATTTAACTGTTCAATTCCAGTGTACATGTATAGTAGTTTCAGAATTATTAACCTATACTCCCTTGAGAAAAAAAAAACTTTATTACCTAGACTACAGTATTTATATATAATTTATTTTGCCTTTAGTCTTACAGATGAGAGTTACTTAGATCAACACCTTTTATACTCACCCCTTTCAGGTGAGGTTGATTCATACATTTACAACATAGTGAGATGACTTTGTCACATTTCCTAGGCTATTCTGACCTAAATAATCTTTTAATTTGCATACATAAAGGTTCACTCTTTGTGCTGTAAAGTTCTATGGGTTTTTACAAGAGTATAGTGTCACCTATCCACCACTGCAACACTGTATAGAATAGTTTCACCCCTAAAAAATCCTCTGTGTTTTGAGGGGTGCAGCAAGATGGCGGAGAAGTAAGAAGCCCCATTACCTCCGTCCACCCACAATTGGCAAACTGAGAAGAATTTAAAAGCCTGATCTCCAAGGACTGAAGTGTGCGGACAGACCGCTTATCGACGCGGTCTCACGGTTGCCTGAGTGAGTGAGTGCGAACTGGGACCTGAGACTTTAGGGGAGGGAGCGCCGGCTCCGGAGACAAAGCGCCGGGCGCCCAGAGGCTTGGCGCTGGGCCCGCAGAAACCCGCGTGTCCCTAGGCGCTCCGCTCCTAGCCGGGCGGGGCAGCCCGAGCCCGGAGGCGCACAGATCCCCCGACAGCCGCTCACGCGGGGCGCCGGGTATCCAGAGGCTCACGGACCTGCACCCCCACCCCACCCCGGCAAGGCAGGAGAGAGACCAGGGCAAGAGAAGTAGCGACTGAATCCCCCACAGCGCAATCCCTGCAGAGGAGAGATTCAGCCCGGGACTGAGGCCACTGAGCGCTGGGAGGGAGATCTGCCCCTTCAGCGGGGGTGTTCAGTCGGACCAGGCAGCTCACCTACTTCAGGTAGGGCCAGGGGAGAACTCTGACTTCACAAACACCCTATTCGATACCGAACCGAAAGCCGCCCACCTGCAGGCGATTTTAACTGTGGTGGCAATATTGAGCACTCGGGCAAGGACTTAGAAACCAGAACTTAGAAAACAGAAACAATTAGATCCGCCCGAGGCACAAGAAGGTTGGACTCCAGAGAGCCGCTGGCAACGCATGGTCTGAGGGGGGCTTGGGATGCCCATGGCCATTCTTCTCCTCGCATCCACCAAGGCGGGGCCTCAGAGAGCAGCCCCTGAGACCCTACCCACCTACACCAAGCCACGCCCATCCGCGCTGGAGAGCTGTTGTACTTTTGCTTATTACCCTTAATTGGTTTTTTAAAAAATATTTTTAATTTTTAATTTGTCCCCTGTCTTCTCTTTACTATCTTCCTATTTCCTTCTTTTCCCCCTTTCCTCCTGGAATTTGGGAAAGACCAACAATTAGGCACTGCTGTGCTTAGATCAACTCTTACCATCCAGATAGTTTTTCCTTTATTCCATCCTTATCTCCCCCAACCCCACTGCAGGTTTTAAGCCCTCAGACTGTACTTTATCTCTGACTGTCGCTGTCCCCCCCACTCCTCACCTGCTTTTTTTTTTCCCTTTCTCCTTTTGTTTTTTTTCTCTTCTTTTTTTTTCTTCTCCTCTCTTTTCTTTCCTGTTCCTTTTTTTCTTTCCCCCTTAGGTTTGCTTCTTTATCAGTACATTTGTGTGCTTGTGTTCTCTGTGTGTTTTTCTGTCTGTTTTCCTTTTCAGGGCTACCTCAAGAAACAACCCAAAGCACACATAGTGGAAAATCAAATATATCACTGAGTAGGGAAATAAATTAATCAGAGACATAACAAGAGAAACCCAGAGACACCATTAGAAGAACATCTCCTGAAACGACAGACCTTAGACACTCAAAGAGCCTCCTTCTATAGAGGAATACTAATAAACTCACAGTGCAGAACAAGCTTTTAAAACTGACAAGCCAACTGGAAGCCAAAAGAAAGCTGGAGTAGCCATACTAATATCAGACAAACTGGACTTTGAAGTAAAGGCAGTAACAAGAGATGAAGAAGGACATTATATAATAATTACAAGATCTCTCCATCAGGAAGAGCTAACAATTATAAATATTTATGCACCTAACTTGGGAGCACCCAAATACATAAAGCAATTAATCACAGAAAGAAACAATCTTATTGACAAAAATGTGCTAATTGCAGGGGACTTTAATACTCCACTGACAGCAATGGATAGATCAACCAGACAGAAAATCACTAAGGAAACAATGGACCTGAACGACACATTGGAACAGATGGAACTGATAGATATATTTAGAACTCTGCATCCTAAAGATAGGAAATTCACCTTCTTTTCGAGTGCACATGGCACATTCTCCAAGATAGACCACATACTGGGACATAAAGCAGCCCTCCATAAGTATAAACAA
>NC_043703.1:56404905-56421117 GCF_006229205.1 Suricata suricatta | reverse complement strand
GTAGAAAAATGAAATTAGACCACTTTCTGACACCATTCACAAAAATAAACTCAAAATGGATAAAGGATCTGAATGTGAGACAGGAAACCATAAAAACCCTTGAGGAAAAAGCAGGAAATAGCCTCCTAGACCTCAATCGCAGCAATTTCTTCCTCGACACATCCCCAGAGGCAAGGGAATCAAGTACTAAAATGAACTACTGGGACCTCATTAAGATAAAAAGCTTCTGCAAGGCAAAGGAAACAATCAAAAACACTAACAGGCAACCGACAGAATGGGAAAAGATAGTGGCAAATGGCATATCAGATAAAGGGCTAGTATCCAAAATATACAAGGAGCTCACCAAACTCCATACACGAAAAATGAATGATCCAGTGAAGAAATGGGCAGAAGAGCTGAACGGACACTTCTCCAAAGAGGACATCCAGATGGCCTACAGGCGCATGAAATGATGCTCAGCATCACTAATCATCAGGGAAATTCAAATCAAAACCACACTGAGATACCACCTCACACTGGCCAGAGTCACTAAAATGAACAAATCAAGAGACTATAGATGCTGGCGAGGATGTGGAGAAACAGGCACCCTGCTACACTGTTGGTGGGAATGTAAACTGGTGCAGCTGCTCTGGGAAACTGTGGAGGCCCCTCAAAAAACTATCGATAGAACTCCCCTATGACCCAGTAATAGCACTGCTAGGGATTTACCCAAGGTATACAGAAGTGCTGATGCATAGGAGCACATGTGCCCCAATGTTCATAGCGGCACTTTCTACAGTAGCCAAATCATGGAAAGAGCCTAAATGTCTATCAACTGATGAATGGATCAAGAAGATGTGATATATATATACAATGGAGTACTACATGGCAATGAGAAAGAATGAAATATGGCCATTTGTAGCAAAGCGGATGGATCTTGAGGGTGTCATGCTAAGCGAAATAAGTCAGGCAGAGATGGATAGATACCATATGTTTGCATTCATAGGTCTAACAGGAGAGACCTGGCAGGGGACCATGGGGAGAGGAAGGGGGAAAGAGAGTGGGGGAGAGTGAGGGACACAGATCAAGGGAGACTGAATACTGAAAACGAACCATGGACTGAAGGAGAAGGGGGAGGGAGGGAGGGGGTGATGGTCATGGTGGGGGGCACTTGTGGGGAGAAGCACTGGGTGTTATACGGAAACCAATTTGATAATAAACTATTAAAAAAATAAAGGGATAAATATGCACCCCTAAAAAAAAATCCTCTGTTTCACCTTTTCAACCCTTCCTACTTCCTGAGCCTCTGGCAACCACTGTTTCCCGTCTCAGTGTGTTAAGCCTCTTTTAGGATGTAATCTAAATGGAATCATAAAGGATGTAGCCTCTTCAGGTTGGCTTCTTTCACTTAACAATATGTGTTTAAGATTCTTTCATGTCATTGCATCGTTTGATAACTCTTTTTTTTTTAAATGTCTATTTATTTATTTTGAGAAAGAGAGAGGGAGGGAGAAGGGCAGAGAGAGCAGGAGAGAGTGAACATCAAGCAGGTTCCACACTGTCAGGGCAAAGCCCAACTGGGGGCTTGAACCCATGAACCATAGGATCATGACTTGATGTATGCTAAGTTGAATGCTTAACCAATTAAGCCACTCAGGAGTCCCAGATAGCTCATTCTTTTTTATTGATGAATGGTAATGTATTACATGGATTTACTAATGTTTGTTTATTCTATTGCTCTTCCAATTATTGAAAGATATATTGGATGCTTCTAGCTAGGAATTGTTTTAATAAATTGCAAACTTAAATCAGCAAAAAGTTACTGTAATACTAGGATGCATTGAGAAAGTAAAGCAGTTATAATGTTAGTTGTTGTACAACATAGTGTTGTGGGGAAAAACACAAGTTTGGAATTCAGATTGCCACCTCCCAAGATGTGCGAGCTAGGCTAGATCACCTAAACTTTCTGGGCCTCAGTGTCCTTGTCTGTAAAGAGGGGGCGGAATTGTACTTATAGAGCCTTCAACAGTATTTGGCTTGATCAATATTAGCCATCATTATAATATAATATTTCCACATGTCATGTAACAAGCACTTAATATATATATTATTTTAATGCCTTCCAAGAAGCTTTCAAAGGAGCATGACTGTCCCCATTTGTAAATGGAGAACCTGAAACACAACACAGAGGCCATAAATCAATGGAATCAAGATTTAAACTGAAGTCTACAATATTGCAAAGGCTCTGATCTTTCTCGAGAGCACAAGAAAAGCCCCCTTTCATTCAGCTGTAGATAACTGTACCTGGAGCATCATCTTCACGTTGAGTTGCTACATATTATGAAGGAGCCACTAGAATGTGTGAAGGAGACGTTAATCAGAGTGATGAAACATTAAGAAATCCTTTTAAATGAGGTCCTACTAAAGAAACTAGGGATGATTGGTATGGAAAGTAAAAAGTTGGGAAGGAATTAGAGTAAAATGGTAACAATATGTGCCTCTTAATGGAAGGCTAATAGATGATTTTCATTTTTTATATTTCCTAGATTTTTAAAGATAAACATGCTTTTCTTTTGGTTTGCCTTTATTTAAAAAATTTTCTTTAACATTTTATTAATTTTTGAGAGACAGAGAGAGACAGTGTGATCAGGGGAGGGGCAGAGAGAGAGAGGGAGACACAGAATCTGAAGCAGTATCCAGGCTCTAAGCTGTCAGCACAGAGCCCGACACAGGGCTTGAACCCACAAACTGTGAGATCATGACCTGGGACGCCCAACCGACTGACCCACCCAGGCACCCCATGGTTTGTCTTTATTTTTTATACCTTTTATAATAAGAAACTAACAAATCATAGTTTAGAGAAAAACTTGAGTGATGGAAGTTAACTAAACTTACTCTGGTAATCATTTCATAATACACATATATCAAATCATTATGTTGTATAGCTTCAATTATACAGTATTATATGTCAATTGTATCTCAATAAAACTAGAACAAAATAATAGCTACATATAAATATCAAGAACAATATTTAGCCCCTTTTAAAAAAATGAATTACTCAGATTTTATTTTGAAATCTAAAACTGACACTTTTGAAATATATATTTGAAAACATAACCAATTTTTCCCTTGTTAATTCTATAAATACAGTACACATTGAGAAGAAAAAAGAAAGAAAACCTTGACAGCCTGTTCTGTGAAAGACAGATTAAATGTATTACTTATGACCAGAAGACAGTTTGGGCCCAATGTGTGAAAATTATCCTGATGTACATTTGGGCTCAAAATAAATGAAAATGACTGATGGTTGAGGAAGCTAGCTTTCCTCTACCAGAAAATGTTTAATCCCAGGCTGGGGTCAGACTAGAGCAGATGACCTCTGAGATGTCTTTCAGCATTGAATCCGTAACCCGGACTTCCACTAATGAGCACAAGATTTCTTTTCTAAGTTTACTTATTTATTTTTGAGAAAGAGAGAGACAGACAGACAGACAGAATCCAAAGCAGGCTCCAGGCTCTGACCTGTCAGTACAGAGCCCAGCACAGGGCTTAAACTCGCCAACTGTGAGATCATGACCTGAGCTAAAGTAAGACGTTTAACTAACTTAGCCACCGAGGCACCCCCAAACACAAGATTTTTTGAAGTCTGTTTATTTATTTTGGGGGGTGGGGGGGCAGTACAGAGCCTGATGAGGGCTCAAACTCATGAACTGTGAGATCAAGACCTGAGCCTAAATCAAGAGTCGGATACTTAACTGATTGAGCAACCCAGGCGCCCCTGAGCACAAAATGTTTTTAATTGTTTTAGCTCATGATACATAAATCAATGCTGCTAATATAAATGTATTTAGTTTATTAATCTTCAAGTGCCCAAGAAACACTTAGCAATTTGTTTTATGTATAAGAAGAAATGAACTTGTTTTTCCTTAGAATCTAATTAAATGTTTTTTAATGTTTATTTATTTTTGAGAGAGAGAGAGAAAGAGAGAGAGAGAGAGAGAGAGAAAGAGACAGTGTGAGTAGGAAAAGGACAGAGAGAGGAAGACAGAATCCAAAGCAGGCTCCAGGCTCTGAGCTATCAGCACAGAGCCTACTCAGGGCTGAATGGAACTCATGAACCATGTGGTCTTGACCTGAATCAAGTCAGATGCTCAACTGACTGAGTCACCCAGGTGGCCCTAGAATCTAATTTAGAACATCTACTCATTCAACCCAGTTTGTATTAGTTTCCTAGGGCTGCTATAATAAATTGCCGTAAACCAGGTAGCTAAAAACAACAGAAATTCATTCTGGGCCAGAAGCCCCAAATCGCTGACAGAGGTGTCTCCCTTAAAGGGCCTAGGGAAGTGCCCTTCCTTGCTTCTCCCTGGCCCTGGTGTCTGAGGGCATTCCTTGGCTTGTGGCTGCCTGACTTTAATCTCTGCCTCTGTCCTCACATGGCCTTCCCTTCTCCCAGTGCTTCCTCTCCGTATTTCACATAAGGACACTTGCCACTGGATCTAAGGTCCACTTGAATAACCCAGGGTCATCACATTGTGAGGCCCTTAATTTAATTAATTCTCCAAAGACCCTTTCTTCAAATAAGGTCACGTTTGTAGGTTCCAGAATGAGGACATATCTTCTTGGAGGTCTGCCATTCAACCCACTACATATCTGAGTTATGGAGTGTCTGGTGGCTCAGTCGGTTAAGCATCCAGCTCTTGATTTTGGCTCAAAATAAATGAACTTAAAAACTATTTTAAAAAGAAGTCAGTGAGATACTTGAACCATTCTCTATCTGACATTAACTCCTTACTCTGGTTCTTTCTTTCTCTATCCCTGCTAGTCTTCCTGCCTCATCTGCTTTCTTAGGAGTTTCTGCTTTCACTTCCTCTAGGATGACTGTTGTCTTGTTCACCTTTATAAGCCCAGCATTTAGTGTGGTCCCTGGCATATAAACAGGGCTTAGTAAACATTTACTGAAAAAATAAATGAATCTATAAAAGAAGACTAGTAATGCTGCCCAGCTTTCTATTAAGTTACTGAGAAGTGGTTAGTTTTCAGTGATGCCTGGGGAAATTCAGGGAGAAGATGAGACTTTCTTTACAGAAGGTCTGTTCATTCTAGAAAGCCTTTCCATTGAAACCACACCACAAATATTTAAAGGGAATAAGATGTGTAACCTAAACTGTTTTTTTATTCTCAGGCACAGGAATGTGGGGAGTTAAAAACAAATGCCATGCTTTCCATGGGGCTAATGATTTTAATTAACATTGAGCAGTTTTGGACAGTGGGAGTTTTTGGTTGTTCTGTGCTTTGAAATGTTGAAGATTGGGTTCTGATGAAGGCTACATCATGTAACTAGGACAGGGGTGTGAAGGAGATAAGAGGCTTTATTCAGACTGTGAAACTTCTCTTGATGTAGGGCAGCCCCAGCTAGATTTACCAGAGATGACTTATTGAAGGCAGTTTAAATGGCACATTTGAGGCTTTGTAATTGATTTAATAACTGAGGTTGCTGGTGTGCCTGGGTGGCTCAGTTGGTTGAGATCTGACTTTAGCTCAGGTCATAGTCTCATGGTTGTTGGGTTTGAGCCCCACATTGGGCTCTGCATTGACAGCATGGAAACTGCTTCAGATTCTCTGTCTCTGTGCCCCTCCCCTGCTCGCACTCTCACACTCAAAAGTAAATAAACATTTTTTTTTAAATCCCACAAAAACTGAAGTTGCTGTCTAAAGGCCAGCAAGTTGCTGGGAACCCACCTGTGCACCCACCCCCAGTAGCTTTTTGAGAGGTAATTCATGGTTTCAAAAACCATAAATGGTGTTTTTGAGATGGAAACTTGATCCTGAATTGAGTGTTATTTTTACCTGGGATTAGGGGCTCTGAAGCCCAGGCTTTGAAATAGAATGTCAAGGATTTTTGCTTCTTAAAGAGAGTTAATGGATGTATTTGGCCTATTTGCCTTTTCTCACTGCCTGACTACTAGCAGAGAATTGCCTGAGTCTGACTCTCTACCCCACTCTTGGTGGATTTGACCTTCAACATGAGCCTTCAAACTTACTTTGTTAACTGGCTGGGGAAACAAGCTTCAGGACTCGTATTTGTTGGGTTGCAAAGTAGCCAGGACAGTGTCCATCACTATGCTGCAGAATATTCCATTTCTGGTTGAGGATATTATAAATATTTGGAGTTGCTTTTGAGAATTCTTAAGGAGAATATGGATAGAAAAGACAGAACATAAGGTTTTACCCTTTAAGGCAAAACTACAGATAACTATGGGTTGTTTTCAATGTCTGTGGTGACTTTAGCACCTCTGTCAACAGCAAATCCAATAATAGTCATTGTTGCCCACTCTGTGTCGGGCAGCCTTATGGCACTGGGGCAATATCACTGAGCAAAAGACAAGAAATTCTGGCCTCACATAGCTTCCATCCTAGCAGAAGAGATAATTAGCAAAACGCATATCAACTAACTTTTTTTAAGCTTATTTATTTGGAGAGAGAGGGAGAGAATGGGCAAGGGAAGGGCAGAGAGAGAGGGAAACAGAGGATCCAAAGCAGGCTCTGTGCTGGCAGCAGAGAGCCCAAATGCAGGGCTTGAACTCACAAACTGTGAGATCATGACCTGAGCCGAATTCAAACACTCAACAGACTGAGGTGCCCCCATCAACTAACTTATATAGAAGGTTAGAAAAGGACAAATGCTATGAAAAAAAAGTAGAGCAGAGGAAAGGGAATAGAACATGTGGGTAGACTTTAAGTAGGAAAAAGGGTGGCCAGGTGGGCCTCTTTGAGAAAGGGCTGTGCCCACAGATTTGAGAGGAGAAGCAGAGAACAGCGAGAAGGCAATCTCAGTAAACACAACTGAGGCATGATGGAGATGTAGACCTGTGATTAGAAGTGAAAAGATGAGGGGCGCCTGGGTGGCTCAGTTGGTTAAGCATCCAACTTCAGCTCAGGTTATGATCTCAAGGTTCATGAGTTCCCGCTCTGCGTGGGCTCTGTGGTGACATTTCAGAGCCTGGAGCCTGCTTCAGATTCTGTGTCTCCCTCTCTCTCTGCCCCTCCCCCACTCACACTCTGTCTCTTTCTCAAAAATAAATATTTACAAATTTTTTTAAAAAGTGGAAAGATGAGACATGGACAACTTCTGGGCATGTCCTGAAGGCAGAACTATCTTGATCTCCTGATGGATGTGGTGTATAAAAAAACAAAGAGAAAAGTCAAGGAAAACCCTATCTATGTTTTTTGCCTGAAATGAAAGTGAAGAAGCTGCTGTTGACTGGGTTTGGGGGGGGGTGGTACTGCAGGTAGTATGGTATGTGTGTTGGGTGAGGGGGGACGTAGATCAGGAATTTGGGTTTCCCTATATATTTGAGACACCCAAGGGGAACTGTAACAGCCTCCTACCCAGTTTTAAGGGCTAACTTGCTTCAAGCTTACACACTCCTTGCTTGCTGACCAAAGTCCCCTGGTGTGTAGCAGAACTAACCTACTTTCCTTGGGACCTGCAGACCACTGGCCTTGAGGAGTGAAGGACCCAACTTTCCCAGAAGATAAGGCCTGACTGCATTGGCAAACAGCTGTAGCTGATGCCAGCTAGTCTGTTCAGGGTCATGTCCACCTTACACTAACCACCAGGGCGCCTGCTTCTCCTGCACCTTCCTTCACTTCATGAGCCTTTCCCTTTAAAATCCTCCAGTTTCACCTGGACAGGGGAGATGGTCTTTGGGACATCAGCCCACTGTCTTCCCAGGTTACCAGCTTCCTGAGTAAACTAATCTTTCCTTTGCCCCCCACCACCTGTCTTTCAAGTATTGATTTTCTAGCAGGGCATTACCCCCCACCCCACCCCACCACACCCTGAGCTCAGAACCAGTTCTCTGTGAGATAAGAGAAGTACCTAGTAGGAACTGGATATGCAAGCCTGAATTCAGAGCACAGGTCAGTATGGGAAATAGAAATTTGGGAGTCAGCATACAGACAGAATTTAAAGTCCCTGGACTGGGTAAGATGACCAAAAGCGAGTGTGGAGATGAAGACTCAGAAGTGTCCCCCAAACACTCTTCTGTTTAGAGCTCAAAGTTGAGTGGAGGAACCAGCCAG
Source organism: Suricata suricatta (assembly GCF_006229205.1). Lineage (NCBI taxonomy): Eukaryota > Metazoa > Chordata > Mammalia > Carnivora > Herpestidae > Suricata > Suricata suricatta. The sequence continues at coordinate 56,413,050 of NC_043703.1, read as the reverse complement.
AGAGATGGAGAGGAGAGATCAGAGAGGAAGGAGAAAAATGAAAAGGGCCTGATGCTAGAACCCAAGCAGGGAAAGTGTTCTCCAGAATAAGGGAGGATGTTCACAGGTCCAGGGCCTCGGAGCTGTCAAGCATGGTGAGTGCCGACCATTACACTTAGCAGAACAGTGGTCATCAGTGATCTTTACAATTTGAGTTTTGGTGGGAAAGTGAGGATGAAAACTAATTGAAATGGGTATAAGGAAGAAATGAAATTGGAAACAAAGCTGTTAGGTAATTCTTTGTAGCTATTTTGTTGCATAGGAGAGCAAAGAAGTAAATTGGTTGCTGGTGGGGTAAGTGGGGTAAGAATATTCTAAAACTAGGAAAGTAGCAGATATTGCAATAGCAATGATAAATACAGGATGAAACATTGTCATTTGGGAGGTGGGAGGACTGTCAGTGCCTACAGAAAGATACAGATACAGGGAGAGAAAGTTCTCTGGCTGGGAGCAGGGCACGTGCACAGGCAGTACCTAGCGGAACAGCAGAAGCAGGGGGGCACAGGGCTGGGGGGCAGACACTCGTGGGGGCTGCAGTGTGTGGGATTCCTATCTTCAGATTTCTCCTCTTTCTCAGTGAGTTAGAAACCATGGTCCTAAGTTGAGAGTGGGAATTGGAAGAAAGAGGTGTTGGAGGTTTGGAGATACATGAAATGGTGTGAAATTTTGCCCCGGGCAGTGGAGAGGGTCTGACCAAGGATGCACAGTCTGAGGTACAGCCATTTACAGCTGCATTTAGCCTGTCATATGGTCTTGCCAAGAGTGTAGGACAAATCAAGATAAAGGCAAGGAAGTCAAAGGTATATGCAAGGCCATGTTTAGAAATCTCCAGATACCCACTGATGTGCAAGCTGTTAGGTTGCTAGGGCTCTCATAATAAAATACCACAGACTGAGTGACTTAAACAACTGACATTTATTTGCTTACAGTTCTGGAGGCTAGCAGTCCAAGATTAAGGTTCGGTTTGGTTTTTTCTGAGGTTTGTCTTCTTGGCTTATAGAAAGCCACTTTTGACTGACTCCACATATTCCTGTAAGGACACCAGTCAGATTGGATTGGGGCCACCCTAACAGAAACTGAAATGCTTTGTTTTAACTGAAACACTTTGAAGGGCCTATCTTCATATACAGTTACATTCTGAGGTTCTCAGGTGTGAGGGCTTCATTATATGAATTTTGAGACAATTTAGTCCACAATGCCCTCCATCTTTGCAGTACATCCCAGATAATCTACTCAACACACCACTTTATTTGTATGTGCTTGCTTTAACATTTTGCCCCCAGAATACAAAAATTATACAGATTTTTCCCCTTGGGGACCTGCAGGTGGAAGATGCTGTTTTCCTTTTTTTTTTTTAATTTTTTAAAAATTTTTAATGTTTATTTTTGAGGGGGTGAGGTGGGGCAGAGAAAGAGACAGAGACAGCACCCGAAGCAGACCTTCTCAGGTTTATTGCAAAATCATATGAACATTGAACATTGTCCATAGATTGATAAGTAATAGCATTTCCAAATGGAGTTGATTAATTTTTGCAACACTCCTAGAGGTAAGTACTGTTATTATCTCTACATTACATATAAGGAAGTTAGAGAGGCAGCGAAATTCAGAGACTTGCTCAAAATCATACAGCTTACAAGTGGCAAAACTGGGATTTGAACACAGAGTCTGGCTCCAATGTCTGCTGTATTGAGTCATACACTTCAACAGTCATCTTGATCAATGAACTAAACACTTTGTTGGGAGACATACAATTACAAAGATGGATTATGAAAATGTAGACACAACCTAAGTGTCTATGGATGGACAAATGGATAAGCAAAACGTCATATCTACATATTAACAAAAAAGGAAGGAAACTCTGACTAATGCTAAAACATTGCTAAAAGTGAAAGACATTACCCTAAGTGAAATAAGGCAGTCACAAAAATACAAATATGGTATGATTTCATTTATATGAGATCCTCAGAGAAGACAAATTCATGGAGACAGAGAGTAGAATGGTAGCTGTCAGGGGCTGCTGGGGCTGGAAGGGATTAGGAATTGCTGTTTAATAGACACAGAATTACAGTTTAGCAAGATAGAAAGAGATGATGGATGGTGGTCATAGTAGCATAACCCCATGAATGTACTTAATGCTACTGAACTGTACACTTAAATACATTAACAAGGGTCAGTTTTATGTTATGTGTATTTTACCACAATAACGAATAAAAGGCTATGGTTTCCGTCTTAAAGTACTTACAACCTCCAGGAGAGGCCAAACGGGAAGGTGGGGTTAGCATCACAGGCATACAGATTAAAGATAGGTTAATAACTGAGACCAGTCCATTTCACAAAGAACCTGATACAAGTGGTGACTCATTATGCAATCTCCGCAAATGTTTAAAATTCGTTGAGCTTGCGATTCCTTGCGAAAACCACAAGGCGCTGGAGAACCTGACCGCCTTGCGTCTCACCGTCCTCTGGCTCTCCTCCCTAGGTTAGATGGCGCCGCCGCCCGCAGTGCATCTCCAGGAGTATAGGGGGCGCTGTGGACTGGCCTCTTTTCCCCCGCCTCGGTGACCCTTGCTTCCGCGTCCGGAACCCGCCTCTGCTGCCCAGTGCTCAGCTGCGCAGTCGCGGCCAGGCGCCCGTGGGGAGCATGGCGGCCTCTTCGAGTGGAGAGAAGGAGAAGGAGCGGCCGGCAAGCGGCTCCGGAGCGGCCGGCGGTAACAGCACGCGAGAGCGGCTCCTGTCTGCGCTGGAAGATCTGGAGGTCTTGTCGAGGTAGTGCCGTCGGCCCGAGGGCCTGACCGGGCTGGGCCCGGAGCGCTGACCCTGGATCTGCCGGGCCTGTCTGGGGCTCGGCGGGGAGGCCGCGCTCCCAAAGACCGTACGCAAGTGTTGTGTGCACTTGAGGTTCGCAACCCTCCGAGACGGGAATTCCCACCCCATCCCCCTCCTTAGAGGACATTTAATAATGACAGTGACTCTGGACCCCCGACACGGTCAGAACCGTGGCGGACCTTAGAGATCGCCTGGTGTGCGAAGCTTCGTCCACAGACACTCGACAGACACTTAAGGAACTCCTCCTGGGTCCCAAGTGTTGGGAGACGTCAGTGAAGGGGACTGGGGACTAGATTGCGACGTAGAGGAGCCCAGGAGAAGTGACAGACGTAAACAGTGACCGTGGTGTGGAGCCTCTTTTTGCAGAGTCGTGCCCTGCGGGATACTGGAACCCGAGGACTCTGGGTGCCTGTCTCGGTGGTAGCCAGGGTAGGCTTTCCGGAGAAAGGACTCTAGGGAGGAATGAGTTCACCAGACTCAGTAGGCGACAGGTAGCTGGAACAGCATGTGCGGAAGCTTGGAAGCATGAGTACACACGACGTGGTGGTCCTTCCATACTTGCAAGTTTGGGAGGGCCGGACTGCGGCGTGTGTGGAAGAGGTAGGAGAGATAGGATGCCGTTCTCCCTAGTCTACCATGGTTCTTGGTAGTTGGTCAAGTTGAAGCCTTCTTTAGCTCCCTCACCTTCACTTGGATATTAAAATTGTTTTTGTTTCTTCCTCCTGAAACGTTGCTTAGATTTGACCTCTTGTTCCCACCCCCACTGTCATAACTATTTTTTAATGTAGTCTCCCGAAAGTTTTATTTTTCTTTATTCTTCTGCACTTTATATTACTGTATTGCCGAAGGCCAGAGCTATCTTTTTATTTTTTTTAATTTTTTTTATTTATTTTTGAGAGACAGAGAGACAGCGCAAGCAGGGGAGGTTCAGAGAGAGGGGGAGATACAGAATCTGAAGCAGGCTCCAGGCCCTGAGGTAGCTGTCAGCACAGAGCCAGACATGGGGTTCGAACCCACAAACTGTGAGATCGTGACCTGAGCTGAGGCTGGACGCAACCAACTGAGCCACCCAGGTGCCCCTGGAGCTATCCTTTTAAAAAGCATCTCGTATCACTTTTCTTCTTTGAAATACTTGGTAAGTTCCCACTGCCTGGTGAGATAGGGACCAAATGTCTCGCTTCGTGTGCCACTTTTTTGTGAATATGTTGATTTCTGAAGAAGTGACACCCCCTTTGGGAAGTAGTGGTTGCTGCCTTTTGCTCTGAGTAAGTCTTGGTCTTAGAATTTCAAGTCTTTGTTTTAGTATATAGTCAATGAATTATTCTCACCCTTTTACTCTGGAGCCCAGTAAATTATTTTCTGAGTTTACTTGCTGTAATCTGTTTTGTGACCCTAGTATATAGTTCATACTCAGCAAGTTCGGGCACTGCGTTTTCTTGAACCTACTCATCCAGGGTAACGGTATGTGAACATTTCTCCTGACATTGGACAACTCCATAGTCACTCTTAAGGTCTCGCTCCTGGATTATTTGGTTATATGTCTGAGGTGTGTTTTCCTGATGGCGTCGGTACCTTCAGCAGTGCATATACATGATAGTCATGTACTCTTCACCGGAGATAGCATAATTACGTAATTTATCAACTGTATTAAGTTTGAGACTAAATTGAAATTCTCTTGTATCTAACTAGAATTGACCAGTTTATCTCTCTCCCTATTTGATTCTTTCATTGATTACTGAGTATAGTATACTTGATTTCTGTTGGACGAAATGTGTTGACCCCCTGGAGTAGCGGATCTTTTAAATTTTCCTCAAGAATCTCAGTGTTTCTGAAACCTTCCCCCTTCCGCTTTCTGGTTGTGCGTGATTAGTTGAGGCGCTGAGTTCTTTTTTGATTTCTCTAAAAGAAACTGTAGTAGTTTTTCTATTGCCCTTTCCCCAGGAATGACACTTTAATTTCTCATTGATTTGTAGCCTTCACTGAATCTTTTGACAATTTGGAGGTAAGCTGCTTCTTTCTTGAGGTGCTCTGCACCCTGGTAATAACCATTGCCTTAAAAGTTTGTTTTTCATATCCTCTGATTTTCTTATGACCTAATCTGCTGTTATATATTCATCTCTAAGGAAAGACTGGATGACAGTAAGTAAGTGAAAATTTATCTTTTATGACCCTGTAGATGGATGGCCGTGGTAGTGGAAGAGATGTCACTTTGTGGTTTGCCACTTAGGACTCATTGAGGCTTCACAGAGTAAAGCTATTCCAGTGTGATTGACATTTGAGAAACTCCCGTTATGTTAGCGATCATATACACTGATTCTGTAATCTGAAATTTGTCATTATCCTCTTAGTGAAATTTTTCTCGTTTGCATTTGTTATGAAAAAAAAAAGGAAAACTCACTAGTATAACCTCTTGACTAGAAAATAGTAGGTTTGAAATTTAGGATATATTTTTTATATATAGATAGTCTATTTTATTACTTTGGAAAATGTGATAGAATGAGGTAGTCTTTGGATGAATTTAAAAAAATAGAAACATATTGTAATCTAAAAGTTTTTTTTAAAAAAAAATGTTTAATGTTTATTTTTGATAGACAGTGTGAGCCGGGGAAGGACGTAGAGGGAGACATAGAATCTGAAGCAGGCTACAGGCTTTGAGCTGTCAGCACAGAGCCCAGCGTGGGGCTTGAACTCCTGGAAGGCGAGATCATGACCTGAGCCAAAGTTGGACGCTTAGCCGACTGAGCCACCCAGATGTCCCCTAAAGGTTTTCTTAATGTGTTTGTGACTCAGAACTCATTGTCCCTCACAAACCAAAATGTAGGAGTCTTGAGGTTTCCACAGCAGCCTATTAATTCTGTTTACCTATAACTTACCTGAAAATGTAAGGCTAAATCAAACAGACGCCATGACCTGCTTTAAGTTCTCCCTCTGATCTAGGCCTAGGTTTCAGTTCCCTGAAACTAACAGGCAGTTACACATTGCCTAGAGCAAGAGAGACCACCTTCGCAACACCCAATCAGGAAGGCCAGCTACCACTCTCCACATTCCTAAGGGTGAGGCCTGCAGATGGGAACTTTAGATAGGACCCTGTGACCTAATGTTAAAGTTAACCCGGATAGTCGCCGAACAAGACCCTAGGCTCGTCCTGTAATTGGTTGATTTTAAAGGTACTCTAAATGTTGTAATTGGATCGCGCCAAAAGTAACGAATACTCTAGACCATGTGAATGGTTAAAGTTGCTGCCAATGCTGTTATACAATAATGATTGGATGTCACAATTTCCTGTAACTCCCCCTTCTTAAACCCCATAAAAACCCTACTCAGCCCTTGTTCAGGGCTCTCAGCATGAATCCACTGCACTGGTGAAGGCTGTGAGACCGAACTTAGGCTTGACCAGCCTAAGCCCATAATAAAACCGCCCTTTGCTATTCATGTGTGACTGGTCTCCCTGGCGGCCTCTGGTCTTTGGGGGATACTGCGACTTGGGCATTACAAAGTGTAGTACCATTAATATTCAATCTAACCCCATCTAAATTATATTTCTAGGGGGGTTGTGGATGGATTCTAATTTGATATGCGAGGAATACAGCTTCTTCTACACCAGGACAGTGTCTGTTTCTCACAACTATAACCAGAGAGTAGGCTCAGGGCTTCCTTCAGCCTCTTGTTACCATTGGGGAAGACAGAGGTTTCCACTTTGTTCTATATGTCCTAAATGTTCTAATACTGAACAGTACTGTCTTACAGCTTTCTCTTTCCCCCCGTAGTCCTGTGCCTAAGGTTTTCTTTTAAGGTTTTCTGTAGATTTATGCTCCTAGACTTGAAAGAAAGGCAGAAAAAGGCGCATTCCACATCTCCCACCATACTCTCCATGCCTTCTTCTCCCTCTCTCGAAACTAGCTGCCTTGTAGATCAGAGATTCTCAAGTGTTTATGGGGTACAGAAAATGGTTAATATAACATGCTGCGTCCATGAAATGCCCATTTAATCCATCATCAAGTCTTGTTAGCTCTACCTCCAAAATATATTCTGAGTCTGTACAGTTTCACCTATTTCCATTACTAAATCCTAGTCATTTTTCCCCTGGCACACTACGGAAGCCACCTAACTTGATTTCCACGCTAGCCCTCTTACAATCTGTTCTCTATGTAGCTTAACTTGTTTTAAAACATAAATCAGGTCATGTCGTTTCCCAGCTTAAAATGATCCAGTTGCTTCTCATTGTACCTGGAATGAAATACCGATCCTTTACCAAGGAAGACCTACAAGGACCTAACACCATAGTCTGGCACCTCCCTCCCTCTCCTTATCCTCATTTTGTATCCTGCCCCCCAGTGCCTACTATGTTCTGGCCACACTTCCTCACACCACCTTTGGGCCCCTGAACTAGCTGTGACTTTTTATGAGCATTCTTCCTCATGGCTGGCTTCTCTCCCTTAGAGAATCCTTCCCTGACCCTACTCAGTGTAAGTAGCCAGACCAACTCACTGACACACTCTAACACTCTGCTTTATTTTCTTTCCAGCCCTTTTAATCCTTGTTTTATTTACCTACTTTCTTGGTTATTCATGTCTCCTGTATTAGAATTTAAATTCCGTTGTTCACTTTTTTTTAATGTTTATGTATTTTGAGAGAGAGAAGGTGTATGTGAATGTGTGTGAGTGAGAGGAAGGCCAAGGAAAGAGAAAGAGAGAATCGGAAGCAGGCTCCATGCTATTAGCGCAGAGCCACTATTAGCGCAGAGCCTGGTGTGGGGCTTGATCCCACGAACCATGAGATTATGATCTGAACTGAAACCAAGAGTCAGATGCTCAACCAGCTAAGCCACCCAGGCACCTCTCCTTTGTTTGCTTTTTTAACCCAAGCATCTAGAAAGTGCCTGGCACATAATAGGCACTCAAGAAATATTTAATGAGTGGGTGAATGAAGACTTTCCATTGCCATGTCCTCTTTTTCATTAATTAGCAAATTAATTCATACATAATGGGATGAGAACCTAGTAGTGGGGAAGGTCAGGTCCAATTGGCACCATCCAGGAAAATAGTGTGAAGCTAGCAGTAGGAAGATGGAAATATGAAGGTGAAAATAGCATAGCAGCCATCGAGAAGGTACAAACCCTGGGGCTGACTGGTGGTGTCAGGTAATTGTGCAGCTGTCCCTCTTGCATAATTTCCGGAGACCCATCTGTCAGCAAGTTTGAAACTAATATATAGACACTACCTGCAGTATATTTTGTACTGATGTTTATACTAATTTTCATATAGGAAAATTGGTATATCT
>NC_043703.1:56335036-56404805 GCF_006229205.1 Suricata suricatta | reverse complement strand
CGCACAGTCACTGTGGGGCAGTGGCTGTGAATACTCCGCTTGCTGTGGGGACCATGAAGCCAATAAGTTAGTTAGGTAGGTAGTTGAGAAGGCTTCTGTTGTATTTACTTTGCAAAGGTGGGTTTTTTTGTGTTTTGTTTTTTTGTTAGAGAACTTATAGAAATGCTGGCAATTTCAAGAAACCAGAAGTTGTTGCCGCCTGATGAGGAAAACCAGGTAAGTGGCTTTGTTTTAAATTACAAGAAATCCCCATTATTTCTGCACTTTTCCTATTTACATTTACTTTGTTTGAAAATAGGAAGATTGAATTCTATTAAATTATTAATTACAACTTTTAAATTGGTATTTTCTCTGAATCTCTTATGTAAGGTAATGCTGCTTAAGAAGCAGATAGTCATCTAAGGGTTTAATAGTATTCTTTTTCTCTTATAGTTCTAGTTACACATTTATTCATTTTTGTCTTTTGAATTAACCAGCAAAGCCTTGTTAAGTGGACTTTGAAACAATATTTCGAGTCAAAAAAGTTAATGTTCTCATAAACCTTATATTATAGGCTTGTCCTCCTAATGCAACTTGAAAATTAATAGAAGTAAAAGAGCATACAACTATTAATAGGAGTTATTTTGTAGTTGTTCAGTTTATAGGTAGTTTTTATTTTTTTTTATTCCTTTCTGTGCTTTATAGTTTTCTACAATGGGATTTTTTTTTTTCTGACCCAAAAACTTTTTAAAGAAGTTAAGAGGGTAAATGTCATTTTATGTGTTTTTTATCATAATTTAGCAAAATTTTAAAGAGAAAACAGATGGGAAGGATTAGCCTTTTTAATGATTTGAGACAGGAGACATCTCTAATAGATCTTTTCTCCTTACTTGCCACCCCATCATTTTCTTAGTTTTATCTTATGTTTTGAGGGTAGAGAAATTTGATTGACTGTCAATAGAGAAGTATCAGAAAACTGTTTTCTTCAAGGATTAATCCCCTCAGGAAGAGAGGGGGATTTACATAAGGCTACAGGTTATGAAAGTTGGTAATTTTAGGGATATTAAAGTTGTTCTTTGTATTGTTTATTTTGTTTTTAGAAAAGCTTATAGAGAAATATGATAATAGAAGAATGCTAGTCTCAGATACTTTGATAAATAACTGTGAAGTTAAATAAGAATTTATTTCAAAATAAGCAATGAACTGTAAGTTCTAACTTTATTTCCTAGACAATTATATGCTTGCTATGAGCCAGGCACACAGATGATTAAGTGGGTCATAACTAAGACCTACCTCATCAGCACTAACCTTTCTTACACTTTTTAAAAACTAACAGTTCTGTTCTTAAAAAACAAACAAACAAACAAACAAACCCAGTACCTTGTCACAGGTTGTTTTGAGGATTTATTGTACTGCATTGTTAAGTACACATAGGGAGAGCTTAGTAATGATAGTAAGGATAGTTACCATCACCATCCCGGAACAGAATATACTTAGTACTCTGAATTTTCATTGAAACTTTAAATATTAGTGTGATGTGCCCATTTCAAAATTTTCTAGCCACCATTTTATTTGAATATTCATATTTTCATATATGTAGACTTTTACTTAGAAGGGACCTTAATCTTTATAATCTCCTGTGTTATAAAAGAGCTTGAGCTCCAAGGTGAATAAGTGAACTAGAGGTTGTTGGATGAATAGAACTAGAACCGAGATCTGACTTCAGTTTAATAACTTTTCTCTACTCAACAATAAAATCTCCAAAGAATCTTTACTGCTCTATGGTAGTATATAGTATAGATCACACTGTAAACTTCTTAAAACTTGTGAAACAACAAGTTGGCTAATAACTTTTTAAATATGCTGTTATAAAAGTGGAAACCCTGCTTTCTCTTGTGACTTGAGAGGAGTGGGGATTGTAGGTGTATTAAGTAGAATACACTTGTTATAGAAGAAGATTTCTGTTATCTAAAGTAAATACTTCTAATACATGGACGGAGGATATAGCTCAGTCTTTTGTCGCTTGAATCAGAAGTCCTATAAAAATGAGAAGAACTTCATACCAAAAGGAACTTGAAGAGGCAGGTCTATACTTTTTACTCTTTAACAAATTTTTATTAACAGTTTAAAATTGATTCTGAATTTTGGTAGCCATTTCCTTTCTTGAAGTATTACTTCCTACTTAGCACAGTAAAGTAAGGGTATTTAGGTACGATGGCATCTTAATTCTGTAGTTGGGTAGTGATGATGATGGCTAGACTTGTTGAGCTCTTCCTGTGTGTACTTTGCATGCATTATATCATAAATCCTCACAGTAACCTTATGTGATAAGGAGCTGTTACTGTATCCCTGGTAAATGAAGGACTAGAAATTTGGACTTTTGTACTTTTTAACTTGTATAGGTCAAAGGTTCTCTCTGCATACTACCTATTTACTGGTTTTGGAAATTGCTCTTTTTAAACCATTTTCATTGTAAAGCAATATTATGAATGAAGTCACAGGTTTAGTGTGAGACATATATTTTTTTATTTAGGAGAGAGTGTGTGTGAGAGTGGAGGAGGGGCAGAGAGAGGGAGAGAGAGAATCCTAAGCAGGCTGACGTGGGGTTCGATCTCACAAATTGTGGGATCATAACTTCAAGTATATAATGCAGTATTGTTAACTATAGTCACCATTTTCTGTACATTACATCCCAGAACTTATTATTACTGGAAGTTTGTACCTTTTGATCATCTTCACCCATTTTATCCACCCCCACCCCTGGCAACCACCAATCTGATTTCTTTTTCTATGAGTTTGTCTCTTAGAGATTCCACATATAAATGAGCTCATGCAGTATTTTTTTTTCTCTTGCTGACTTATTTCACTTAATATAATGGCCTCAAGGTCCATCCTTACTGTCACAAATGATGTTTCCTTTTTTTATGGCTGAATAATTCTATGTGTGTGTGTACGTACCACATTTTCTACTAATTTGAGGGGATACATGAACCCAGTGTTTACAGCAGCGTTATCAATAATAGCCAAATTCTGGAAAAAGCCCAAATGTCCATTGATTGATAAATGGATAAAGAAGATGTGGTATGTATGTATGTACACACACAACTCCACAACACATATATACAGTGGAGTATTACTCAGCCATAAAAAAAGGAATGAGGGGCACCTGGATGGCTCAGTCAGTTAAGTGTCCAACTTTGGCTCAGGTCAAGATCTCACGGTTTGTGAGATCAAGCCCTGCGTTGGGCTCTGTGTTGATAGCTCAGAGCCTGGAGCTAGCTTTGGATTCTGTATCTCCCTCTCTCTCTGTCCCCGCTGCTCATCCTGTCTCTCTCTATCTCTCAAAAGATGAATAAATGCTTAAAAAACATTTTTTTTAAAAGGAATGAAATCTTGCCATTTGTAACAACATGGATGGAGCTAGAGAGTATTATACTAAGTCAGTCAGAGAAAGACAAATACCATGTGATTTCACTCGTGGGTGGAGTTTAAGACAAAAAAACAAACAATTGTAGGAGATAAAAAAGAGGAAAACCAAGAAACAGACTCTTAGCTGTAGAGAACAAACTGATGGTTACCAGAGAGGAGGTTGTTAGAGGGATAGGGATTAAGGAGGGCACTTGTGATGAGCACCAGGCATTGCATGGAAGGGTTGAATCACTATTGTACACCTGAAACTAATATTACATGTATGTTAGCTAACTGGAACTTAAATAAAAACCAGAAAAAAATACATACATTTCCTTTATCCATTCATATATTGATGGACAGTTTGCTTTCATGTCTTGTGTATTGTAAATAATGCTACAGTGAACATTGGGGTGCAGGTATTTTTGAGAGCATGATTTCATTTTCTTCAGGTTAGTACCCAGAAAAAAGAATTGCTGAATCATATGGTGGTTCTCTTTTTAACTCTTTAAGTAACTTCCATACTGTTTCCCACAGTGGATGCACCAGTTAACATTCCCACCACTAGCGCATGAGGGTTCCCTTTTCTCCACCTCTTCGCCAACACTTGTTACCTCTTGTGGGTTTTTTTTTATTATAACCGTTGTAACTGGTATGAGGTGATAATCCAGTTGTGGTTTTGATTTGCTTTTCCCTGATAATTCCTGATGTTGAGCACCTTTTCATGTACCTTTGTTCATTTGTATGCCTTTAGAAAAATGTCTGTTCATTTTCTTTGCCCATTTTTTAATCAGACTGTTTTCTATTTTTAAGGATAAACTTAAAAATTTTATCTTTCCTGGGAAATGAATAAACCTGTTGATTTTGGTATATTGGTAGTTCTTGTTTGCATGAATGAATAGCATATAATTAGAAAAAGTAAAAAGGTCTTGATATTCATGTTTCCCAAAATAATCATAGGTAAGCTATTTTTATTCTTAACATTGCTTAGAATAATACTTTGGAGGTGTTAAAATTTTATAGCCTAGCCAATTTACATGTAGGTTCTTTGTTTCATTGGAATGTCATTTTTCAGTATTCTGTTGTCTGCTTTAATCAACTATTATCTGATAGGTCCTGGAGTTGTTGATTCACAGAGATGGCGAATTTCAAGAACTGATGAAATTGGCACTTAATCAGGGAAAAATCCATCATGAAATGCAAGTTTTAGAAAAGGAAGTAGAGAAGAGAGACAGTGATATTCAGCAACTACAAAAACAGCTAAAAGAAGCAGAACAAATCCTGGTAAGTTGATAGAAGATGAAGTAAAAAAGGATATTGTTTATCTTATTTCTGAAATATAAATCTATTTTAAAGTATATTTTCAAGTGGCAGAAAACTTAAGTTTCCAAGTCTAAAATTGACAACTTTTGGTTAAATGAAAGCCCATTGTCATTCCCTTTTTAACTGAATGTTTTAAGGTAGTCTACGTTACTTTTGAACCATGTTTTCTTTATTTAAAGATTTCACAGGGTTAATTAATAGAATTAATGGAATTGAATTAATAGAAGTTGTACTTTTATCCTGTCCTGATAGAAGTTTTCAGTTATTAGTAATCTAAGTCTTTATTTCAACTTTAAAAATACTTTGAAATCAATAGAAATATGTACCAATGTTTTATAAATTGATTAAAACTTGCATTAACTTTTTTCATCCTCCATTCTAAACTAGGTGGGATTTGGGCATATGTCAAGGACTCTAGTTTTTGTTTTTTCTTGTTCTTGGCTACTATTTCAAAACAACAATTTCTTTGCTATTATTTGCCCAGATATTTCACTAAATACTAATGTAATTGTTATCGGTGGTATTGCAGAAACAGCTGAGTTTGATTCTCATATGGACCAGACATTTCTAGAATTCTTTTCCCTGGTGATTCTTCAAAATGTGTCAAAATGGGCTCTAGTAAATAGAAACCTGAGTGGTTCAGGGTAAATTAACCATTCATGCTGAAGAAACGACCCCAAGTAAATGCTTTTTAAAAAATACATAGTAAAATGTATTTTCCATTAGGAAAGTAATACTTACTAAAAGATATTCAGAAAATACTGAAAAGTAGAAAGAGGAGGAAAAAACTGCCTTCAGTCCCTCTATGCCATTATTCATAATTTTTTTGCATTTCATTTCAGTTTCAGATGTATTTTTTTTAATTTTCTAGTATGCTTATCATTTTTTTTAAATCAAAGTATAGTTGATATGCAGTGTTACATTAGTTTCAGGTGAACAACATACTTTTTTTCTTTTTGTTCAGAGGAATTCATTTTGTATCTTGTAATTAGTAGGATACTAACTGGTTTTCTATTACTATTTACTAAAACTGAAGGATTTTTCATACATTGTATCCATTTTGTTTAGTTTTCCAACTTCTTATTGTAAATAATACTTTGATGAATATCATTGCAAAAAAGCTTTCTTTTTCATCGGCATGTCAGATTATATTCTTTAGATATCCAAAAATATAATTATGGAGTTAAATAGAGTTAACCATAAAAAGACTGAATTTTATGATTTAGGTAATAGCAGCTAACATTTACTGAGCACTTGTGCTTGTTTGCACTTTAAATGTTTTAACTCAGTCTTCTTAACAATTATGCTAGGGTAGTACCATTATTCCATTTTACAGATGAAGAAACCAAGATTTAAAATTGATAATTGCTTTGCCCAGGGAGAGTGAAAAGTAGAGATAAAGAACTTAAACGTAGTCTCTCTGTCTCCATACTCATAACCACTGTGTTATAGTTGAGGATGCATATATGTACTAGCTTTAGTTCATTTTACCCTTTACTGTCTCTTTCCAGTTGGGGGGTGGGGGGCACTGTGGGTATTTTGATTATAGCAGTCATTAAAAAAACATTTTGATATTTTATCCTTGAACCAAACGCGAGTATAGAATGCTCTTGGGGTGGTATGTGGTCAGATTCTCTTCTGCATGTTTGTGGTAGAATTTGTGAATGGAGATGGATTCATGAACATATTTCTTTCATTAACTGATACAAATGATACCCAAGTGGTGTTTCAGAGCATTACAGATAAATTATGGGCATTTCCAAATTTTGCATGTTGTTTGTATGGAATTAATCATTTTGTGAGTTAAGCCAAAAACTCTGCTTGATATACTTTAGAACATAACCATATTTCTTTTTTTAATGTTGAAATTAGGCAACAGCTGTTTACCAAGCAAAAGAAAAACTCAAATCAATAGAAAAAGCAAGAAAAGGTTAGTACAGTGGGAAACACTGAATGACTTTCTGAAAAATCCAAGTTTTGGTTTGAAGAAGCAGATGAGAATGTTAACTGGTTATTGGTTGCTGCTATTGACATGGTTTCAACAAATTTTTATTGTAAAGTGTCTACTAGGTTCTAGCACAGAGTATTGTTGAGGAGGCATCACACCTTTCTCGGGTTACAAGAAGCAGTAATATAAGACAAGTTACAGCTGTGTATCTGAATGCGCAGTAAAGACGAGTGTTTAAAGTTGTTGGGAGAAGGGAATACAGCTGTGAGCTGGAAGCAAGTGGGATTTGAGATCTTGGAAAAGATGGGTCTGGCAAAGAGTGAAAGAGAATGTGTAGTGGACAAATGGAGTGGGACTCAGGCGTCATGAAGTTGGAACCAGATGTGGCTTTGGGGCGTGTGCACATTTAATGGTGCAGAAGCCCAGCAGACCTTCTCTTCCTGTCCTGCTTCTCTCCTCCCATTTTGGATGTTTCAGTTTATGTACTAAAAGTTAGAGTTACAATGAAAACTTGGATTACTTTTAATGGTTTCATAGATGATTTACCTTTAGTCACCTCAGAATTGGCTAACCTTCTTCTTTTCCTGCTCATGTTTGTTGTGTGTCCATTTTTTTTAGGATATTTAATACAGATAGAACAAGAACAATGCAAATATATATGTACATATATTCTAAAACAAAAACCAGTCATGCTATATGTATTATTTAGTGGCTTACTTTTTTAAATGTTTTTTAATGTTTTGTTTATTTATTTATTTATTTATTTATTTTGAGAGAGAGAGAGAGAGAGACAGAGAGCCCTGTGTTGGGCTCAGCACAGAGCCCAACACAGGGCTCAAACCCACAAACCGTGAGATCACGACCTGAGCTGAAGTCAGACACTTAACCGACTGAGCCACCCAGGCGCCCCTGGCTTACTTTTTTTAATGTGATGAATATATTGTGGACATGTTTCTACTTAGGTCTGCTTATATCCTTAGTGTCACAGTAAGCCAACAATTGAGTGGTATAGTGTGAACTGCTGTTCTAATTTAATAGCTTAGAAGTCACTGGGAGACAAAACACTCTTACCTCTGTTTCCTTTGTGTTCACTGTTGCTTTCAGAATTGTAAGAATATTTAATGGTAGTTAATATGGAGATTAGTGAGCATTATCATGCTAATGTCCCAAATTTGACACTTTGTCAGATGATTTTTCTTACGTTTTGTTCTTTAGTTGGGAAATCTCTATGATTTAAGTTTAATATATATTATTAGTTATTAGGGAAGGTAGGTAACTCCAATTATCCTATTTACAGGTAATAATATTGTCTGATGTGTGACTACGAGGCATGTGTTTATACACTTTTAAGTTACTATACTAACACGTTGCACTCTCCTCTCAACTCTCAGGTGCCATCTCCTCTGAAGAAATAATTAAGTATGCACATAGGATTAGTGCGAGTAATGCTGTGTGTGCCCCACTGACCTGGGTTCCAGGTAAAATACTTCTCTTTTTACTAGACATGAATGATTTTAAATCTAGGTGATTTTCACATCTTTCATATCTTATAAGGAATAATATGGGCCATGGGTTTTATTAATTTGGTTTTCTACGAAGCTATTGCCACAGGAACTGTGTTTCTTTCCTTTTAAAGAAAATAATAAATTAATGTTTAAAAGTACAAGATATGGGATGATTTGAAAACTATAGATTTATGTGCTCATAATACCCAGGCTGTCCAGAAGCCCACGTTTTAGAACCATTGGGGTTTCCTCAAGGGTTCTAGCCCTGGAAGCAGATAGTCCCAGCTCTTAGGTGATAAAGGTGAAGCACTGAGCACCCAACAGCAAATACAGGGGACTGGAAGGAGCGGGAATAATTAGAAACAGCAGAAAGAGCAACAAACTGCAACATATATTGACAGTATGTAAGACAGGGACCTAAGGTAGGAGGAGTGGGAGATAATATCTCAATATCAGTAACTTGGGAGTGGTAATTTACCAGTTACCAGTTTGGGGGTAAGTGATCTGGAGGGAGTAAGAAGTGTTACCAAAAAGTTGGTTCAAATCTGCCAGGTTTTCATCATCCGCAGACTAAACAGTAGTGCCTTCATGATTGGAAATGAACATTGGCTCCAGATACTCTCCTGCAAAGTTCTAGGAATTAGTCTTTAAGTGACAAGATCAAAGAAGTTGGTTAGAAAAACTTTTAATATAGACAGTCCTTCAAAGAAGCATTCCAGTCAGTCCTTTCTGTCTTATATAAAAAAAAAGTGTGTCATGATCTATTTATGCTCCTTCAGATTATGTATTCTTATCTTCCTACTAGGAAATGCAGGTAAGTTACAAGAATCAAGATCACTATAATTTTCTTAATTTGTTATCTGGAATTGCTAAAATGATAGACTTTTCTTCCTCTTTTTTTGTTTTGTTTTTTTGTTTTTTTTTGTTTGGTATAGAGAGTAGTATATTACTTTGCAGATTCAGAGAAGAAATGCATGTATTTTTTAATATATTATGCTCTTAATAACAGTTGAGATGACCTTCCTGTTCCAAAATTGAAATGAAGTTTGAGTTTTTCAAAGTGAACCTTCTTCAGGGAAGGTATCAGTGCTTATTTTGTATATCATTGAATTAAAAGCAGTATTTTTTTTTTTTTTTAGGGGACCCACGGAGACCATACCCAACTGACTTAGAGATGAGAAGTGGATTATTGGGTCAAATGAACAATCCTTCTACTAATGGTGTAAATGGTCATTTACCAGGAGATGCACTTGCAGCAGGGAGACTGCCAGGTAACGTTAATCAGAAGAATGCTTTGACACAGACTGAGGTTGGTCAGACATGATGATGGAATATCTGGCTGTTGAACAAATTTGAGGCTCTAGACCCAAGTTGTTGTTGTTGTTGTTTTTTAATTTTTTTTCTAAGTTTATTTATTTTGAGAGAGAGAGGAAGAGAGAGAATCGCAAACAGGCTCTGCATGATAAGCATGGAGCATGACTCAAGGCTTGAACTCAAACCATGAGGTCATAACCTGAGCCATAATCAAGAGTCAGATGCTCGACCAGCTGAGCCATTCAGGCATCCAACCCAATTCATTTTAATAGCTCAGTGTGCTGCTAATTATCCTGCTCTCTACTTACTGTACAGATTGTTCTAGCTGGAGTTTATGAAATTAGAATAAATTGACTTATTTTCCTTGGGAAGTAGGCCTCTCTTTTATTACGAGGGTCTATATATAGCTTTTTAAATAAAGTAAAATGTTCATTTTAAATAATACAAAGTGAACCCACTCCTGAAAAACTCCCAAATTAACAAAATGAATAACAAAGCTTTTTACAGACTTTTTAGTAACTAAATAAAATAGCACACTTGTGAGGCTCAGTTTTTTCTGAATTTCATCCTGCCTCAAGTTGTTCATGGTTTTGTGTTATTCTTAACCTTTATTTTATGTTTCCCACCTTTTTTTTTCTAGGTGACTTTTGTTTCTATTTGGTAGAACATTTAAAAAGTTTTAATTAAAAAAGATTATAAAAACAAAAAACTACAGGTTTTTTTTGGACACTTTTAATATTTTATCTATTTCATTTTTTTTCTTATATTTTTTAGTGTTAAAAACATACCCTGAATAATGCTTTCTGCTTCACATTTTATTGTAAGGATGTTCCTGTGTTACTGAAAATGCTATGTAAACATCATGTTTATTTAAAGTACAAACTCAGAACTCACTCTGCGTTAGTTTCCCTTGATATCTTTTCATTTTTCTCATTTTGATTATACTGTATTATATGCCAGTCAGAGCCCATTCAGGAGGCAGAAATGACATCAGCAGTACCAACAAGGAAAACTTAAAGAATTATTAACTAGTAACAAGATGATACTACTAAAGGGTAAAGAGAACTATTTTCAAACAATACAGTAATAACAGGTGGGGGAGCAGCTAATACATTCTAGGACCAGGATAGAATGCCCAAGGAAGGGCCCGACTGAGAAGAGGCTCATCCCACCCCCATCCCCAGGCTGTTCATATCCTGGTGCCCTGGGTGGAGAGGGTATAGCTGTGGCCCACTGGCTGGCAGAGATGTTAGATGAGGTCAGACAGAGCTGGCAAACAGGAAGTTGTCTGCTAGGGCTCCAGGGAGCCTTGCTGGCAAGCCACCCTTGGGGCAATGGTGACTGAACACCACTGCAGCTTGCTAGGGGGTGAGCACCACTTGTTCTGCACGCCAGCCAGGTACCACAGCAATGAGAAGGGAAACATCGGATCCCTTAGAGGCCTGTTCCCCTTGCAGAGTCCCTCCAGTGCCCTCTGCTGGCAAAGGAGAAGTATTTTCAGGGTTCAGGGAGAAGAGTGATTTAAAGCTTAACCGACAGTTTAAACTTGTAACAGTTAGTAGAGTACACATTAGCTATTTAAAATCTATAGAGAGAATAATATATATCTGTGTATAATTTACATATATGTAAAAGAAACGTGATCTGTAACTATAAATGTCTTACAAAAGAAAAATTAGGTCAAGTGACTATATAAAGTTACTTAGATGGAAGCATGATTTTTAAAAAAATAAAACACAGGGTCTATTTATTAAAATATCATGCTTTTCCTTGATAAATGTGCTTTGTTAATTTAGCCAAATGTATATTTTGTTTCCTGGCCTTAAAAAACATATTTACTTCAGGTTGTATGCATGAAGGGAAGAGTAATCAAGAAGTAAATGAATAGTAGAAGTGTTGTTATATATGCTTCTTGCTTTTCTCCAGATGTCCTTGCTCCACAATACCCATGGCAGTCAAATGATATGTCACTGAATATGTTACCACCGAATCACAGTAATGACTTCTTGCTGGAACCTCCGGGGCATAATAAAGAAAACGAAGATGATGTAGAAGTTATGTCAACAGACTCCTCAAGCAGTAGTAGTGACTCTGATTAAAAAAACAAAAGACAAAACTCATACAGAGTTAAATTCTGTAGAATCCTGTTCCTTAAACAATAGTGAGCCTGTAAAAAAAAGAGCCAGGTAATACTGCCTAGCGTGGAATTGTGCAGCCCATTAAAAATCACTGGGCTTCTTTTTGAAGCCAAAGATCGTTTCAATTCTGAACCACTCAATGAATATTTGAAGAATAATCAAAAATTTATTGTTGGGGAAAAAACTACTCATTTCAGTGCTGCCCTATGCTGTTATATTCCAGTTATGTTGGACTTGTACGTAGTAGCTCTGGAAGTAAAAGTTGAGGGAAATAAACCATGTACATATCACTAATCAGCCCCTGGGATTGTTTAGAAAAGCATTTTAAAGAAGGGCAGGGGGTCACTGAGTGCATCATATCTCAAAATAACAAACCCTCATTTGAAAGTTAAGGTTGGTAGCTTCTGTCACGGTAATGGGAAGTTGTCTCAATTTGTACTGTCTGTAATTATTGTAATTTTTGTAAATAAACATACTTTTGTTCGTACTCTGATTTTTTAAGTTTAAATATGCCTTTAGTGTAGGTAGGAAATATTTCTGTGAGTCCAGATGTATTTTATACATACATTAGAATTCTGGAGTGTGAATGAACATGATGTAACGCATTCAGCTGAACTAGGAATCACAACTGGTAGGTTTCACAAAGGCCCATACTGACAGTCTTAGAAGAAATAAAATGAAGTTGTTCTTTTTCCCTTCTTTCCTTCCTCTTCCCTTTCTCCCTCCCTCCTTTCTTTCCTTTCTCTCACCTTCCTTCACTTCTTTCTCTCTCCTTCCTCCTGCCCCTCCCTTTCCCTCCTTTCTTTCTTGTCTTCCTTCCTTCATTTCTTTCTTTCAAAAAAACTTACCATAATAACGTCTGATTTTAAGAATAACAGATTGTCTGAAAGCTTTAGAATGGAAAATACTGTCTTTCCTTGACCTAGCCTCTTACTGCAGTTCTCGGAATCACTTTTAACCACTTTTAAATTCTGATGGTTAGTCTCCATGTTTAAATAATAGGCTTATATAACTATGTTTTGATTTATTAGTTTTGGTGTACTTTTAACATTTTTTCTGATTGTAAAAGTAATACAACATCCATAGTGGAATATTTAGCAAATGCAGTGAAGTACAAAGGAGAAAATAAAACTAACATTCTATCCAGAGATCATAGAAATTAACATTTGGGGGTGGGCTCTTTATCTTTTTTAAAGATCCACATATATTTTTAAAAATGAGAATGTATTTCCTGAGATGCTATATAGTTTTTAATTACAGCCTTGCAATGAACTGTGAATTTAATTTTTCCAGCTTTTTATCCTTTTTAATATTTAAATGTAAACATGACCTGTAGAAAAACATTTGTCTTCCAACTTTTACAATTTCCTGGGAATAAACTACATTTTTTAGATAAATACCTTTAATAATACATGGAATGAAATGAGTATTCTAATTTGGAATTCTAACTACTGAATGTGAATTCAGTAGTGCCTGTTACACAGTATAATAAAATATTGGCTGTCTGCTTAAAAATATTTATACTAGAGCCAAGGAAAGGAAGGAGGTAGAAGGAAGACAGCCGAAGCAAATAAGGCAAAATCTTGGTACCCATCTGAGTGCAGAGTGTATGAAAGTTCATTGTACTATTCTGGTTTATTTGAAAATTTTCATACTAACATTCTTTTGTTTTCCACATCAAAAGTTAATTTCACACTCTGGATTCTGTTGTACAAAGTACCTTTGATGCTGCCAGAGCACCAATTCAGGGATGGCAGGCATGGAACGTGTGGGAACCCACAATAGCAAACATTCATTGAGGCTGTTATAGTTCTTAAGCTGTGAGATCTAGGCCACCTGTTAGCTGAGTTTGTTAGGTATGCCACGACAAAATAACAGACTCCTGGCTTAAACAGGGATTTATTTTCACACAGTTCTGGAGGTTAGAAGTCCAAGGTCAAGGTGTAGGGAGGTTTGGCAAGTGTCTCATTGGCTTGCCTTGTGTTCCACGTGACATCAAACTGTGTACATGCTCACCTTGCATTTATATATGCAGTTCTGTGACCCCCCCAATCCAAAATCCTGGGGTCTAAATGTATTTCAGAAATTGGAATTTTAAAAATATTTTTGAAAGTTAAGAGGCTATATAGAGATATATCTGTGTATCATATCTATATCTCTATATATCATATGTTAAAAAAGAGGCATCTTATAAATTGAGCACATTAAGACTTCTTTAGTGGGGTGCCTGGGTGGCTCAGTTGCTTAAGTGTCTGGCTCTTGATTTTGGCTCGAGTCATGGTTGTAAGATTGAGCCCCACAGAGCCTGCTTAAGATTCTCTGTCTCCCCAACATGATACTCTATATGGAAAACCCAGAGATTACACACACACACACACACACACAGCTAGAACTGACATGAATTCAGCAAAGTCACAGGATATAAAATCAAATCACAGAAATCAGATGCATTACTATACACCAATAATGAAGCAACAGAAAGAGAAATCAAGGAATTGCTTGCATTTACAATTGCACCAAAACCCATAAAATACCGAGTAATAAACCTAACCAAAGAGGTGAAAATCTATACACTGAAAACTATAGAAAGCTTATGAAAGAAATTGAAGATGACATAAAAAATGGAAAAATATTCCCTGCTCATGGGTTGGATGAACAAATATTGTTAAAATGTCAATACCCAAAGCAATCTATATATTCAATGCAATCCTTATCAAAATAACACTAGCATTCTTCATGGAGCTAGAATGAACAATCCTAAAATTTATATGAAACTAGAAAAGATCCCATGAAGAGCCAAAGCAATCCTGAAAAAGAAAACGAAAGCGGGAGGCAGCACGATCCCAGACTTCAAGCTGTATTACAAAGCTGTCATCATCGAGACAGTATGGTACTAGCACAAAAACAGACACTTAGGTCAATGGGACAGAATAGAAAACCCAGAAATGGCCCAGAAACGTATGACCAACTAATTTTTGACAAAGCAGGAAAGAATATCCAATGGAATAAAGGCAGTCTGAAGAGCAAATGGTGTTGGGAAAATTGGACAGCGACATGCAGAAGAATGAACCTGGACGACTTACCCCAATCACAAAAATAAACTCGAAATGGATGAAAGACTTAAACATAAGACAGGAAGGCATCAAAATCTAAGAGGAGAAAGCAGAAAGCAGGCAAAAACGTCTTTGACCTCGGCTGCAGTAACTTCCTACTCCACCCATCTCTGAAGGCTCAGGAAACAAAAGCAAAAATGAACTATTGGAACCTCATCAAGATAAAAAGCTGCACAGCAAAGGAAACAATCAGCAAAACAAAGGTTACCAATGGAATGGGAGAGGATATTTGCAAATGACATATCAGATAAAGGGTTAGTATCCAAAATCTATAAAGAACTTCTCAACACCTGAAAAAGAAATAATCCAGCGAAGAAATGGGCAAAAAGACATGAATAGACACTATTCCAAAGAAGACATCCAGATGACTAACAGACACATAGAAAAATGCTCAACATCACTAATCATCAGAGAAACAGAAATCAAAATCACACCAGTTAGAATGGCTAAAATTAATTCAGGGAACAACAGATGTTGGTGAGGATACAGAGAAAGAGGATCTCTTTTGTTTTGCTAGTGGGAATGCAAACTGGTGCAGCCACTCTGGAAAACAGTATGAAGGTTCCTCAAAAAGTTAAAAATAGAACTACCCTACAACCCAGCAATTGCACTACTAGATATTTATCTAAGGGATACAGGTGTGCTGTTTCAAAGGGGCACATACACCACAATTTATATAGCAGTGCACAAATGTCCATTGATGGATGAATGGATAAAGATGTGGTATATATATGCAATGGAGTATTACTTGGCCATCAAAAAGAACAAAATCTTGCCATTTGCAACTACATGGATGGGACTAGAGGGTATTGTGCTAAGCGAAATAAGAGAAAGACAAATATATGATTTCACTTATGTGGAACTTAAGATACAAAACAGATAAACATATGGGAAGGGAAGCAAAAATAATATCAAAAAGGGAAGGGGACAAAACATAAGAGACTCTTAAATAAAGAGAACAAACAAGGTTACTAGAGGGGTGTGGGTGAGGGGACGGCCTACACGGGTAAGGGGCGTTAAGGAAGACACATGTTGGGATGAGCACCAGGTGTTCCACATAGACGAGTCCCTAGAGTCTACTCCTGAAGTCATTACTGCGCTATCTGCTAACTAACTTGGATGTAAATTAAAAAATAAAATAAGATCTTTAAGAAAAAAGATTCTCCTGACCCTCTCCTACTTAGATAGATAGATAGATAGATAGATAGATAGATAGATAGATAGATAGATAGATGATAGATAACATGAAAAAGATCTCTTTAGAAAAGATTTGTGTACTCTGTGACCCAGCCTTCCCACTGCTAGGTTTACTCCAACAGAAATCAGTCCACATGTGAACCCTACACATGCTCATAGCAGCCTTATTTGTAATAGCCTCAATTGGAATCAAGCCAAATGCTCATGAGATTTAATTTTCTGAAAAGTCACTCTAGGCATACTGTCAAAAATAAGTCAGAGGGTAACTTTTATGTCATGTGTATTTGACCTCAGTTGGAGGGGTAAACTCTGCAGGCACAGTCTGGGGAAAAGATGACCAGGACCTGCCCCAAGGAGAGCAGCCGGGACAGCCTCATGGGGGGTGGATTCAGAAGACACGAAAGAACTAGAATGGACAAGAGACAGTGGCTGCTTTATGTGGGGAAAGGGCGTCTAGTTTGAACAATTCAGGAGATGATGGGGTCGTTCCCAGAGAGGAGTACAAAGGCAACTTCAGTGTGGAACATACCATATTGGAAGGATGTGGAAAAGCTCAGGTAGAGATGAGTGGTGTGTGGCTGGGTCTGGAGCTTAGGAAAAGTCTGAGCTGTACATAATGTTGTTTGGGGAGTCCTCAACAATGGGTGGAAAGTGAATCTGGAAAGAAGAAAACAGAGGACAGGAGGATGAAGTCAAACTGAAGCTGGTGAACAGCTCGGCTCGCCTGCCTGCTACTTTGTTCCTCCTGCCCACGAACTGTTCTGGTAAGTAAAATAAGTCCTATGTCACTGCATACAGAGCTATCGAGCATTATTATGCAAAAAACCAAATACTTAAACATAGTAACCAAAAACGGGAAATCTAGGATGGAAATTTGGGATTAAATGTGATAGATTCAATTTACAATAGAAATATAATTAAATACCTATCATAGTATTTAGCACACAGTAGATACAAACTAAATGTTTATGGCTGATCTTAAATGTGAACTCATGTGTTCAGTTTCTTCAAGTCCATAAAGTGGAAGGCTTGGTACATGCCTCTCAGTCAATACACGCTGTTATCTTTAATTTGCATTCTTCACAAATGCTACTCAAGCAGAGCACTGACTTCTAAGTACAACACAAATAATCTAATTATTATTATTTTTAAGGCAGCATTGATCTGTGACTGATCTTATATTGGAAGAAGACTTTGTTTTCTCCCCCACTGATGACTCCCTGAGCTTTCTTTCCTTCTCCACAGTTGTCAGTTCATGTGATTCTTGCTGCCCCAAAGAGAGTATTTCATTTGAAAGCATTTGCCTTATTTGGAAACCCAGCAGTATAGCTATCAAAGAACTGTTTCCTCCAAGGAAGGCTGAATTCCCCACATGCTCCACTGGGAGGGTTTTTGCTAGGATCCTGCACTTGCTTATCAGGGGACACAGGACACCTCAGGGGTTGACCTGGCACGCAGATGAAGGGAGAGATATTTCAGACTCCCCAGCGTCCTGGCAGAGGGAGGTATGCTTCAGGAACTGTAGCTGACATTTAATTGTATGAGAATATCGCTAGTAGTCAGCATTAGTTTTTTTCCATTAAAAGCAATTCTCAAACTGTCTAAGAACTGCTTACCTAAGAGCTCTAAATCCACCTCTGTTCGTCTTCTTATTTAGAGAAATATTTGCTGAGTGATTACAGGATGCCAACTGAGCGTGTTAGGTGCTGGGGTAAATGCACTCCCCTTCTAACATGAAACTTAACTTAAAAAAATTTGTACCATTGTATTGAAAATACTTATTTTTTAAATTTTATTTTATTTCATTTTATTTTTATTTAAAGTCAAACTACTTAATATACAGTGTAGTCTTGGCTTCAGGAGTAGAACCCAATGATTCATCTCTTACATATAAGCAAGTGCTCATCCCGCAAAGTGCCCTCCTTAATGCCCATCACCCATTTAACCCACCTCTCCCCAGACCTCCCTCCAGCAACCCTCAGTTTGTTCTCTGTATTTAAGAGTCTCTTATGGTTTGCCTCCCTCTTTCTTTTTATCTTATGTTTTCTTCCCTTCCCCATGTTCATCTGTTGAGTTTCTCAAATTCTGCATATCGCCCAGGTTAGGTTTTTCTTTCCATTGAAATAAACCTTCATGTCTAATTAGGTGGAAACAAAAACAAAACAATTTCATAAACTCCTAATGAATATGTCCATTAAAATTTAAAGTAGCAGATATGGAAAAACTCTACTTTGTGGTAAGTTCTTGAAGCTGTAAAACATCTGCTTGGATAGACACTAGCCTGAAGAATCAATGAATTCCCAATCAACTATATTTGAGATAAACCTATGGAAGAGTTTCATCCATAAGTTTTGCTTGGTTTCCTTTGCATTCACTCTGTTACAATATCACACATCACGTAGCCGCTGGACAGCTCCTCTATACGCTCATGAGTGACAGTGGAAAAGGCAAATAATGTCCTGTTATTATGAAAGCAGCTTTGATCTTGAATGCCTTTGAAAGGGTCTCATAGACCTCCCTAGACCACACCTGGAGGGCCACTGCCCTAGTCTAGCCTCATTTTACATGTAAGGAAGCTGGATTTCACAGCGATTATGTGAGAAATCCGAAAGTCCCTTGCCTGTTAATGACAGCATAATATCTCGGACAGTTTGTCTCTCTTCTCTTGAGGTAGGCTCTGAATCAGAAACCTGGGAAATACACCCCAATGACCTGTCCTGTCACTCCAGTTGCAAAGACTGTTACACTACAGTACCAAAAATTGTTTTAAATAGACAAGGAAAATCAACAGACCTGATTAAATTCTGCACAGGTGCATACTGTGTTAGCATCTGAATTAGGATCTCTATTTGAACTGAAACACTAGGGCAAATTCTATTGCCGTCCACACCATGCAAGCTGGTAATGAAAAACTGCACAGTAAATATCACAGAAAAATACAAAAAGCAGAATTGCCACAACATTACCATTTATCACATTTTCTGAGTCTGAAATGCAATTCATGATGTAAAGCCAGCAAATTTTTCACAAGTACTGGTTGAAAGGGTGGTGGGTATAAAGAGAGAAAATAAACTGGCAAGCATATGGAACTTTTTACATAAAATGGAGTTGTTCTGAAATGCAGATATTTTTTGTGCTTTCACAGAACCCTATGTTGTCTTTTCAAAGTACATGAGGTTATCTTTTTCTTCCCCTAGAGATGATGGCCTTTGTATCCTACCAAGTGATCTAAATCTTCTTTAAATGGATTGTAGCCTTGTTCCTTTAAACCCCGCAGTGCCCAGAAAAGCTGGTCCAGTGGAGGAAATTCTTCCCAGGGAACCCACTCCCAACCTAGAAAAGAAAGATACCAAATCAATTTAGTTAGCTGGAAGGAAACGAAGAATATTTATTTTGGCAAGTTAACCTATACTTAGAAAAAAATAAAGATAAAAATGACTTGCAACTAATAATAACATGCTACTAATCACAGTGATGCTATACATTAGCTCAGCTGTGCCAACATAATTTGCCTTTAGAATGAAGATCTTAACAGAATGGTGATCACTTAAAACATGCTGCTATTTCAACATGAGGCCAAGTTTACAAGGGCCCCATGATGGTAAAACCCAGATTTAAGATAATTCAATTTTTGCTTAAGTATTTAAGCAACTGGAACGTGGCTCCTTGGGCAGCTTCCCGGTGGTCTCCCTGAAGGCAAATGTGGTCACTACAGGTAGAGCCCCTCAGGGGTATCTTCTTGTTTTTTATAAAGAACATTTTCTTTAGATTTTCTGAAGTCTTCGTTTGTTACTTTCATTCTGCGCTCTCTCAAGGCCATCAGACCGGCTTCTGTACAGATGGCCTTGATGTCGGCCCCGGAGAGGTCATCTTTAGCCATGATCAAGTCATCGAGGGTCACGTCATCGGCCAGCGTCATCCTGCTTGTGTGGATCTGAAAGATGCGCTTCTTAGTCTTTTCATCGGGCAGAGGGAACTCAATTTTCCTGTCAATGCGGCCTGGTCTGATAAGTGCTGGATCCAAAGTTTCTATCCGGTTTGTGGCCATGATAACTTTCACGTCACCCCTTGAATCAAATCCATCCAACTGGTTCAACAGTTCCAACATTGTTCGCTGAATTTCTCTTTCACCACCGGAATTTGAGTCGTATCTTTTTGTTCCAATGGCATCAATTTCATCAATAAACACGATGGATGGCGCGTATTCTTCCGCAACTCGAAACAATTCCCGAACGAGTTTGGGCCCATCACTCAGGTACTTCTGAATAAGTTCAGAGCCAACCACTCTTAGGAAAGTGGCTGAAGTTTGGTTTGCTACTGCTTTGGCTAATAAGGTTTTACCTGTGCTGGGTGGTCCATAGAGAATGACCCCCTTCGGGGGCTTTATACCCATCTCTTCGTAATATTCAGGATGAGTGAGAGGAAGCTCCACAGACTCCTTAATTTCCTGGATCTGGTTGTCCAACCCCCCAATATCAGCATAGGTCTCCTGGGGGGGCCTTTTCTACCTTTATCACCGTGACCAAGGGATCCATGTCATCCATGAGCATGCCTATGACGGCATGTACCTTGTGGTTGAGCAGGACTGAACACCCTGGCTCCAGCAGGTCCTTGTCTACAAAGGAGAGAATGCTGACGTAGTGCTCTGAGCCCACAGATGTGGACACGATGGCATGATTGTCATCAATGATCTCTTCCAACGTTCCTACTGACATTGGGGTCCCCCTCAGATCATCCACCTTTGATCTTTCCTCCTCTTGCTTCTCTTCTAAAGGCTTCATTTGTTCCTGATTTCTAATGAACTCTTCCTCCATGAGAAGGTAGTCTTTAATTCTCTCTAACTTCAGTAATTTTAAGTGGCACTGACTATGAGGTGTCACCAGGAGCAGCTTGCTGGCAGCATCTGGTCCCTTTGTTTTCTTCTTCTTTTTTCCCACTCTAGTTGGTACAGGAGGTTCGTATTTCTTTTTCTTGTCCTTGTCATCCTTCTTGCCACCTCCAGGGCCATGACCACCACTCTGACTTTGACCCATCTTGCTTCGGCAGCTCCAACCGCTGAGACCGGAAATCGCCTGCGGTACACTTTAGATAGAATGTCAATATGGATGGGACCGATTTTCAAAAATCCATTGAAAAAGGAAAGATTTAACAGTGTCTATTAGTTGTGAAATACACAAAATCCTAGAAAAACACTCTAGGCAACAGTTTCTCTTTGATAATTTAAATATAAATAACATGAAAGCACCATAACAGGTGAATATATAAATATTATATTATGCAGATATACACTCCATGTTCTAAGTTTCTTCATGGTCACATGCATATACTTATGTTTAGTGCAATTTCTTCCACTAAGTATTTCTCTGCCTGTAAGATACAGGTATGCTGTTTCACACTGGGACAGGGGACAAAGAATCCATGAAATCAGAACAAATTCAGGAAAGAGTGATCAGCAACTGTGACCGCAGTCTAAGAGAAAGAGAGAAGGATGGAGGGAGGGAGAAAGGGAAAGAGAGAGAGAGAGAGAGAGAGAGAGAGAGAGAGAGAGAGAGAGAGAGAGTCACCCAACAATGTGCTGCAAGATGCTGAATTAACAGTCTCGGGAGCTATCCATAAAGTTTATCCCATTTGCGAGAAAATGAAGCATCTGGCTGACCCTCCTAATTATAGTTGGATGGCTGGAGAGAAGATGGCATAACCGGTAACCCGAAGCAGGGGATCCCGATCCAGGATCTGATGAACATGGGAGAGAAAATGCATCTTTATGCTATAAATGAAACCCCCGCCACCGAGCCACTGCACCCTGACTGTGGTGCAGCTGGTTACCTAGCAGATGCTCTCAAAGGGTAAAAAAGTGAAAATAATTCCTGCTAGATTGTTATGAAGGGCTAGAGAGGAATAAGTGTTTCTGATCAAATCTGACTTGGTGCTAGTAACCTTGGGCCTTATAAAATCATACTGTTTGACTCCAGATTACTAGCACGTGAGAGGGTCAACAAAATGAAGGTGGACAAACTCAGAAAAAGTTATATAAATGAAAAAAAATCACAAAGCATGTAAAAATGAGTCAAAACTACTAGATTCTAGGAGGGGAAAAACAATACATAACATAGTAACAAAACCTCTAACATAGAACTTTATCATGTAGGATAATAATCTTTCAGAAGTTGTGTCAAAGTAGGCCAGTCTAGACACTATCCTGAAGCACCTCATCCCTTTGTTCCCTTCCCTTCTTCCTTCAACATGTTCTGAAAAATAGACTCTGAATAGGAGCCAGGCACCAGAGAGTCAAAGGTGAATGAGCCCAAAAACATCTGCTCTTTCTGTAGTCAAAGTTCAGTAAAGGAAAACCAGTGAAGACGATTTGGAGGTGAACACTTGAACCAAACCTGAGATGCCTTCTAACGTCAGGAGAAGGTAACTAGAAATACAGGCCCACAGTGCAGACCAGGACAGGAAGTTGTGCCCTGCACCAGGCCTCAGCAACCCCAGTCCCGACAGAGGCCGGGGCGGGGTGGGGGACTGAGAGACAGAGGCAGCTGGCTGGAGACTGGTCAGAGCTGGTGGGGCAGTTGTGGCTCCGCTGTTTTCTCCACAGCCCTTCTCTGCAAATGAGTACTATGTCTGCTCCTTGTGAAGGACGCTAAATATGCAAAACCAAACTATTTCATCATTTTGTCTCTTCTTGTGTCACGTTTTTGTTGCTGGTAGAAAAGACAAAAATAAGGATATGGTCATTCCTTCCAAGTTGAGGACTCTCTTTTAAGAGAAGAAAAATCTGTGTGTGTTACTGTGATATAATGAATATATATATGGCTTTCCTCCCTGTTTCCTGGCACAGAGTTCCTGAAACCTTTGTGTTTTCCTGAGTGATAGGGATGAGAGGAACATCTTTTTTTCTCCATAATTAGCCCCTCTCAACCATACTTGAGTTTATGCTAATAAGCTGATGGGTGGATGGGGGGCCCTAGAGAGGCTTGGAACTGGGAGTGGGTGACCAGAAAGATACATCCCACCTGAGGAGAGAGGAGGGGAGCTAGAGATTGAGTTAATCACCAGCAGACAATGACCTATTCAATCACAGAGATGATGATAATAGTATGTACGAATCCCATTACATAGGAGCCTCCATGAAAGCCCCACAGAACAGGATTCAGAGAGCTTCCTGGGAGGTGGACGCATCAAAGTGCAGATGCTCTGTGTCCCTCTCCCCACCCACCTTGCCCAGCGCACCTTCCGTGTGGCTGTTTCTGAATTGTTTCCTTTATAACAAACTGGTAATGTAAGCAAAGGGTTTTCCTGAGTTCTGCAGGGCATTCTAGCAAATTACTGAATCTGAGGAGGAGGTTGTGGGAACCCCAATTTATAGCCAGGCAGCCAGAGGTACAGGAGGCCAGGACTTGAGACTGGTGTTTGAAGTGGGCGCAGTCTTGTGGGACTGAGCTCTCTAACTTTTGGGATCTGACACTGACTCCAGGTAGACAGCGCAAGAATTCAGCTAAATTATAGGGCATCCAGTTGATGTCTGGAGAACTATTTGATGTGAGGAAAGGAGCCACAGGTTTGGTGTTGGAGTGTAGTGAGTAAAAACAGGCCAGACTTTGCTAGTTAGCTTGAGATGATTTCAAGTTGTTGCCTGTTTTATGACTCAACAGGCCTTTGGGTAGAACACGGCTCTGTTCATTCAATGAATTCAGCCTGCAAACCACTTAAATCATGATTTACCCATTCTAGAAATCTCACTTCCTCCAGGCCTCTGCATATATAGCCCCTCCTCAGAGGCCCTCCATGACCATCCTACCTGATGCAGCACCCATGGGTCACTGTCCTTACACGTTTTACTTTTATTCTTAGTCCTTACACTGCAAGGATTACATTGTAAAATATCCGCTAATGTGTTGTCTTTCCCCTGGATTAAAAAAAAATGTAAAATCTGAGAGGGGAGGGACTTTGTTCCACACACGACTGTTGTTTTAGTGCCCACAACAGTATCTTGCACACAGCACTCAGTACGCATTTGTTGAGTGACTAGATTCTGCCATTCTGGAGAATAATTAAATGTTTATACAAGACCGGTTCGATAAGGTTTCACAAGCCAAATAATATATTTGGTAAGTTTGATATTTTACTCTGTTTCATGGAGTTTTATGAAATTTGAAGAGAGGTGATATATGCAAAGCCCTTAGGACAATGCTTAGCCCACAGTAAATAATATTAATTGTTGTTAAAGTTTTCAGATCACTTGACTCAATACCAAGGATAATTGTTTTGTCAGGTTGGTCACTCCCCTCACAAGGAAATTTATATCTTTCTTACACAGGTAAGAAAACTGAGGACAGCACCTTCAACGTTTTGCTTAAAATCTATTTGAAACAAAATTAAACACTAAAAATAAAATCAAGACTTACTGAGTACTTACATGTTCATTTGGTTCTTTATAGGTATTAACTAATTTTATCCCTACAAAACCCATCAGAGGTAGTTGCTATTATCACAGAGGAGAAAAGAGGCCCAGAGACATTAAATAACTCGCCCAAGGTTACAAATCTCTCCATGCAAAAACCAGGATGCAAGTCAAGAAGTCTGGCTCCAGGCCAGTACTTTTTCCTGCTATATACTTACGTCTCCAGGATTTAAGTGTGTGTATTTACATCTCCATATGAAGAGAATCTAATTCAAACATAATGTAATACTTGGATGATAGGCTCCTCAAAGAGCATGCATTATTACATATAATTCTCTTACTTTCATTTTTTTCAGGCTCTGTGTTCTTTGGTTCTGAATCGTAAGTCATGTCCACCTCTCCTTTCATTAGTATCGTCACATAGTGGTAATTTTCTTTCTCAACAAAGGAATTCACAACTGAGGCAAAGTGAACATTTTTCAAGCGAAGAGCTGCTTCTTCCCAGGTTTCCCTTTGAGCACATTCTTCCCACGTTTCACTGGAAAACAGAAGCGCAGCACTGTATTCAATTCTAGTTGTGTAATTTATTTTTTATTTTTTGCCATGAAATTCCTGCCTAGAAATTTCTAGTCTAAAGCAAAAAAAAAAACAAAACAAAACACACACACACACAAAACAAAAACAAAAACAAAACCCTTAATTGGCTCATGCTTTAAAACAATCAACCAACAACCCTGCCTTTGGACATTCTCTTTATCTGAAATATAAAGTATCTGAGGTTATCTGAAGACCAAAAGGACTTCTTATTGAGCAAAAATAAAAATAAAAATAAAAAAATAAAAAAAGAACTTTTAGCCATTTAGCCAATTCAGCACTGGTTCACATGCTAGGAAGCTGTATGCAATCAGGAGACAGTTTAGTATATAGTTGAGAGCACAGGCTTTGGAGTCAGCTATACCTAGGTTTGATTTTGAAGTCTATTACTTTCTACCATGGACAAATAAAAAGGATATGATACTACTCTCTAACGGGGTTGTTCGAAGTATATCAAGAAGTGGACGATGTCTTTTCCTGCAGACTCAGAATTTTTGTTTAAGTCTTAAAATAGAGGATAATAGGCAATAAGCACCTCAAATTCTAACGACTATGGCAAGAGAGCAAACAGATACCATCTAAAGGTTTCCAACTCATTTGACCTTCACCCTACCCGGTCTACATAATAAGAAAGATTTAGGGCAAGGAGGAAAGTTATGAATTTTCAAGCATAGTAGCAATGTCCTGTATTCAATGTTTCCTTTGTCCTGATGAAAGGACACCTCTGCCCGAAGCCAAGTAAGAGGTACATCAAGAAAACTGGTCACAGAGATCGGGGTGACGCCCAAAGAGATACTGGTGTGTTATCCCCTGCTAAAGTTGTATTGAGCTGCGGAAACTCACAGGCCTGTGATTCAGAGTAGAGGTGGTAGAAAGGTAAGAGCAACTAGATAGGTCTAAAATGTGTCCTTTGCTGTTTAGGGATGCATGTGAATACAGAGGTTAGTGTTTATTCCCACTTTGAAATCTGGAAAGCAGGAGACTAGCTAGAGGAGCCCATGATGAATGAGTAAGGAGAAAAGGTGACATTGAAGGCATTATTCCCATTGTGAATTTTCTTCTGGGACAGCAGATGCTACAAGAGACTGCTGCGGATCCCAGCAGAAAGAAAGAACAAGGTAGTGTGCTAACCAAGAGCTAAATCAGCCACCTACATCTGAGCACTCTGAAGGATAGACATCCTTATGGGACTTCCAAACAACCAACAGATATACCCTGAGGAAGAGGGGACCAATGGGTGGATCACAGCAGCACTAGTGTAAAACGTTTGGCCCATTCCCTCCCTCCCTAACACCTTGGAGAAGGAAGGAAACCAGAAACAGTGAGAAACTGAGGACACCCTCCTCCTTTCTCCTTTTCCCCATTACAGGGAGAGACAAATGCTTGGAAGTGGATCGTAATGGCCAAATGTGATTTATTTTTCTAATCAAGTGACATGAAAACAACAGAATTTGCAGGAAATGCCACAGAACAGCAGAAAAGGAAAAGACAATGGAAGGAGGGGCACCTGAGCGGTTTAGTCTGTTAAATCTCCAACTCTTGGTCTCTGCTCAGGTCATGATCTCATGGTTTAGTGGGTTTGAACCCTGTGACAGGCTCTGTGCTGGCAATGTGGAGCCTGCTTGGGATTCTCTCTCTGTCTCCCTCTCTCTCTGCCCCTACCCCACTGGCGCTGTCTCTATCTCAAAATAAATAAATAAACTTTAAAAAAAATTATAAAGATAAGGGAAGGAGAAAATAAACCCATTATCTATTTGTTTTCCCTCAAACTTGGCCCATTCACTCTACCAGTCATATAAAGAAAAGCATACATGTGAAGAGCTTGGCATAATATCTAGCATTCAGTAAAAAGCTCATTAAATGTCCATTTTGGCTATTATCAATGGATATCTGAGTAAAGTTTCCAATATTTTATTGCATTATGATTAAGATAGCTATCTCTAGCCACTGCAATCAACAATGACAATAGTGTGTCCCTCTGGGCAATGTGATCCTTAACCTAGAAATTTTATTAGTTATTAACTGATGGCTTAATTATCTAAAAATGATAAACTTATTGATGCTTTTTAAAATCCTGAAGACCATTTAAAAAATTCCATGTGTTAAAAGATCATAGGAATTCCATGTTTTATCAAAGACAATGTCTGAGTAACAGGCACTTGGATCAAGTTTCTAACCAGCACTTTGTAACAAACAGGTGGATTAGAAGAATATAGTCAGAATGTAAGAAATTCTCCAAATGACCCTATACTCTTCAACATGGGATGGTTAAAAACAAAGGGAAAGGGAGGTTACTGTTAGATTTGGAGACTTAAATGTATCAATCCCAAAGTACAATCTTCCTTTGATCTTGATTGGTACAAAACAATACATTTTCACGACAAATGGGGAAAGCAGTACAGACTGAGTATCACAGGTGATTAAATAACTATCTTGCTAAGCTGTGAAAATGCATTTTCTTAAGGTGTGAAAACGGAGCTACGTTTTTTTAAAAAAAAGCCTATTACAGGTACATAATGAACTGTTCATGGGTGGTATAATAAATGCGTTTTCCTTCAGAAGAGTCTAGAAAACAAGGGATGTACGTGTGTTGGGATGGAGCAGTAAAGACAAGCTGAGTAGTAAGTATATGAGACGATTCACCAAATGTTTACTTTTATGTATGTTTGAACTGTTACAGTAATGGAAAAACATGCGCTGGCTCCGACCTCATTCTCACTTCAGAACCCACCTTTTAGCAAAATCCCCGGCTTTCCGCACCCTCGGGTAGACCTGACCCTTAACTGACCAGCTTCCTTTATCTGTCTGCTCCACCATCAAACCACAGAATGCCATGTTAAAGAGTACTCCGTTCAACTTCCCCACAGTAAAGATGAAGACACTGAGGCCCAGAGTTTCACTAGCTCATCTGCTTGGTCAGGGCGCAGCTAACACTACGCGGGCAGAAAATAGGACGTCCATCCGTGCACATTTAAAGCACAGCCAAACCGTACAAGTGTCTGAACTGACACAACTGGACTAGATCTTCATAAAGACCCACTTTCCGTCTCCCACATGTAAACATTAAGAAAAACACACCCCACACATCAGCCCTCAGGCGCGGATAAAAGGCTGCCGGGAGAAAAGGACTGAGCGGGTGGGGTTCAGGCCGACCAAAGACCCCTCGCCAGCCCTCCGCAGCTCAGCGCCCCCTCCCGGCCGGAGCCTGCACCTAGGGGCACTGCAGCCGGAGAAGAAAGCAGAGGGACGCGCGAGATGACGCAGCGTCGGCGCACACGCAAGGACGCACGCACGGAGAGAGAGCGTCCTTCCCGCGCACGTTCGGGTCTCTCCGCGTGGGCTCAGCCGCTGCTCACCCGAACTCCAAATGGCCTCCGGGGAGTTGAAAACGGCCGGCTCCAACCGACCCCTTCCTCTTCCCCAGGAGGACGCAACGAGGATGCCTGCTGCTAGTCACCACTACTCCTATCCCCACTCCGGGCCGCCGCCCCTGGGGTTCCGAGCGGGCCGTCATAGCGCGGGAGGACCAGGCGGAGACTGCGGGAAGTGACGTTCGCCCCGCCCCCTGGGCTGAGCCTGCGCGGGCCTCCGAAATCAAAGCCCGAGTCGCTGGGACTTAACTTTCCCGCGTGGTGTCTCTGCTTACGTGAGGATCCCAGCTTGAGAAGTGTCGCGATTTCTACCCCAGGACTGCCTGTCAAGGTTTCGTTTTAAGTAATGCCACTTGATGTTGTGCTTTCAACATTTATTATCCTTATCTGTTCTCAGATTCCTCCATCATGCATTTACCAGCCACCTGCTTTTATAAACCTCTGGGCCTTTGCACTTCTTATTTTTTTTGTTTGGATGGACTTCATCACGACAGTAAATTCATTCTAGTTATAGCTCCAGTCAGTGTTGGACCAGGACAAGGACGGATAGTATAGAAACAACCTAGTATAAATAACTGAGAGTATTAACGCAACATGGGAGACCATTAAGGACAAACAATAAATTGTGCTGGAAGGAGCTAGTTATTTGCAAGGAAAGAGAGTCACTCCTCCAGTTTGCAAGTCATGCACCGGCAAAATGATCCCTCCTGAATCTGAATTCTAATGAAAATGAACTAAAAACGAACAAATAACTAGTATCTGCATGGGGAGGATTTTTTTTTCGTTAATATAAATTAAGTTTTACTTCTACCAACTTAAGGTGCATATAATTTAAAAGTCAAATGGTAGAAAAAGAAGTAAGGATGGATAGGGACAACTTTACCCACTAGTACTGTTTTCATTCACTTTTAGCTCTTTGAACTATTACTTCTGATACTTGCCTACCTATTTCAAAGTAATAAGCTTATTATGTATGTTCTGGTAAGTGACTAAACACTTGTACAGCAACTGTCCTTTCACCCATGAATACACCCTTTGTTATGTACCAGAAAGATACTCTGTAAAAAATTTCCCAAATAAAAATTGGCAACATATAGAAAGGATAATATGTCATGACTGAATAGGAATATTCCCAAGAAATACAAGGTGGGCTTAATATTTGAAAAATCAATCAATGTAATTTACTATATGAAAAGAGAGAAGGAGGATATGCACAATCATCCTAATAGATGCAGAAAAGCCTGAGAAAATTCAGTACTTATTTATGATTTTTAAAATATTTAAAGAGAATTTTAACAACGTGATAATAGGGCATCTACAAAGACCTACAACTAACATATTTAATAGTTGTTATGGCCTCAGTTTTGTCCCCTCACTAAATTTATATGTCCTAACCCCCAGTACCTCAGATTGTAACTGTATTCAGAGGGAGGGCCTTTAAAGAGGTAATTGAGTTAAAATGAGAACATAAGGGGGACTTCTAACCCAGTATGACTGGTGTCCTTAGAGAAGAGGAGATTAAGGCACAAACAGGAAAAACCATGTGAAAACACAGGGAGAAGACAGGCTAAGGAGAGAGGCATTAGGAAAAGCCAACTCCGCAGACACCGTGATCTTAGACTTCTAGACTACAGAGTTGTGTGGGAAAAAAAAATGCTATTTAACCCATTAGGCCGCGGTATGTAAGGCAGCCCTAGTAGTCTAATTCAATGGTGAAAGCCTAAGGTTTGAGAGAAGCAAGGATATCACTTTAAGTCATCACATTGCTGGAGATTCTAGTTAGTGCAACCAATAAAATCAAGAAATATCAGTAAAAGATAGTTAAATCAGGAAGGAAGAAATAACTGTCTTTATTCACAGACAATTCTAAGGAATCCACAAAAAAAAAACCTACCAAAACAAATTTAGCAAGTTTATAGGATTCAAGGTCAATATACAAAATCAATTAAATTTTGATGTACAG
This sequence comes from Suricata suricatta, assembly GCF_006229205.1. NCBI lineage: Eukaryota > Metazoa > Chordata > Mammalia > Carnivora > Herpestidae > Suricata > Suricata suricatta. Next base: position 56,374,548 of record NC_043703.1, on the reverse strand, counting down.
GTAGTCCCCAACTTATGATGATTCTGTTTATGATTTTTTGACTTTATGATGGTGTAAAAGCAATGCACATCCAGTAGAAACATAATCTGCATTTAGAATGTTGGTGTTTCCCCAGGGTAGTGATATGTAATGCAGTGGGCAGCATCTTGTTATGTCGGACAGCAGCAGTGATCTCCGGTCCCCGTACCTATACAACCATTCTGTTTTTCACTTTGAGTACAGCATTTAATAAATTACATGAGATACTCAATGCTTCATTATAAGGTAAGTAATAATAAACAATAGCTAACAAATTCAGAAACTGAATTTAAAAACAATGTCATAGGAAATATAAAATACTAAGGGATAAATTCTAGCAAAAGATGTGCAAAACCTGTACCCTGAAAACTATTAAAAGTTACTGAGGGAAATTAAATAAAAGGAAAGAAATACATGATCATGGATCAGAAGACTCCGTATTATTTTTTTAAGTTTATTTATTTATTTTGAGAGAGAGAGAACACACATGTGAGTTGGGGAGGGCCGGGAAGGGGGGGTGGAGAGACCATCCCAAGGAGGTTCCATGCCGATGCAGGCTTGAACTCATGAAACATGAGATCATGAGCTGAAATCAAGAGTCAGATGCTTAACTGACTGAACCAACCAGGCTTCCCAGAAGACTCCTTATTGTTAAGCTGTCACATCTCTTCAAATTAATTTATATGGATTCAATGATATCTGAGTCAAAACACCAGAAGGCTTTTTTTTTTCCCAGTAGAAATTGACCAATTTTAAATTTTATTTAGAAATGCAAAAGAATAAAATAAAACAATTCTTAAAAAGGAGAAATTTCTCGTGAAGAGCATTGGGTGTTATATGGAAACCAACTTGACAATAAACTATAAAAAAATTTTTAAAGAATTTGAAGGAATCATACTACCTGATTTCAAGAATGAGGATAAATCCACACTAATTAAAAGAATATGGTATTTATAAAATCTTAGACATATAAATCAATGGGCAGAATGGAGAGGACAGAAATAGACCTTTTTCTAACAGACGGTGGTAGAACAGTAACAACAAAGAATCATTTATACTTGGCACCATGTATAACAGTTCATTAGAAATTAACTGTTCCTAAATAAAAACACCTAAAAATATACATTTTCTATAAAAAAAAATAAGAGCATATATTTGTGATCTGGGTAGGCATAGATTTCTTAGATATGACACCAAAGGTATGATCTTAAAAAAAATTGGTAATTTGAACTTCATCAAAATTTAAAACTTACTCTCTTTGAGAGACACTACTATGGACTGAATTGTATTTCACCCCTCCCCAAATTTATATGTTGAAGTCTTATCCCCAAATATATTTGATTATGGGGATGTTGGGATTTAGATGAGGTCGTAAAGGTGGGATCCTCAAGATGGGATCAGTGCCTTTACCAGAGACCGGAGCGCTTGATCTCTCTGTCCCCAGCATGTGAGGAATAAGAAGAAGGTGACAGTCGGCACACCAGAAGTCTCTCACAAGAATCTGCTGGCACCTTGATCTTGAACTTAACAGCCTCCAGAGCTGTTAGAAACTAATGTCAGTTGTTTAAGACACCCAATGTATGATGGGTGTCATCATACATTTTCATTATAGAAGCCTGAGCTAACTAAGACAGTATTTTTTAAAATGAAAAGACAAGCTATAGACATGGGAGAAAAATTTGCAAAACACATTTCTGACGAAGGATTTTGATCTAGAATATGTAAGGAATCCTCAAGACCAAAAACAATAAAACTAACAGCCCAATAAATAATTGAACTGAGATTTCACCAAAAAAGAGATATAAGTGGCAAATAAACACATGTGAATATATTCAACAAGAGGAGTCATTAAAAGTTTACACTGATGCACCTGTATAGATCTATTAGAATGAATAAAAAAATTTTTTTTACCACAAAAACTGGTAATACCAACTCTCATACATTGTTGGCAGGGGATGTGGGAAATAAAAGCAAAAGAAAAAAAATTAAATTTCCTTACTGCCTATAGCCCATTGCAAGTCCTTGAAACAGGCAGAGTGACATTCCTTTAGCAACTCAGCTGCCTCAATGATTACACTTTGCTAGGGGAAAAGGGAGTCTTAGCTTAACATTATCCCAAGCTCCAGGATCTTGTAAGTCTACTTTAACACATAAAAATTCCTTTGGAAACTTCCTTTATCTCTACCCCCTAAGATATATGTTAGCAATCATCCTCCAAAAATATGGCCCACTGATACACATCTGAAGGGTCTCATTACTGAGTTTTTGCTAAACAGTAATAAATGACCTTTTCCTAACAATAGCTAACCCTCTCAAGGTCCTGGAAACCTTGCTTCCAAAATTTCTTAGAGACTTAATGCTATCCTTACCCTTTCCCAACTTGAAAGGATATAATCAGTCACCCCTCACAACCCAGTGCAGCTCTTCTGCCCATGGATCCTGTCCCTGTACTTTAATAAAACCTCCTTTTTGCACCAAAGAGGTCTCAAGAATTCTCACTTGGCCATCAGCTCCAAACTCCATTTTTTTCCACATGGGAGGGAATGCAAAATGGTACAGCGACTTTGGGAAGCAACTTACTGTTTTATATAATGGTAAGCGTAGGTTTATCCTACAACTCAGCAATCCCATTCTTAGCTATTTACCCAGAAGAAATGAAAACTTATGTTCATTCGAAGACCTGTATGCAAATATTATAGTGGTTTTATTAATAGTTATCAAAAACTGGAAATAACTCAAGTGGTCTTCTTGGTGAATGCATAAATCAACTAAAGTACATTCATATAATGTAGTAACTTCGTATAATAGAAAACTATATGGATAAATTTACATTATATTAAGCAAAAGAAATCAGATATAAAGAACTGCCGTATGTATGATTCCATTTATATGACATTCTAGAACAGGCAAAACTACAGACATAGCAAACAGTTTCATTTTGCCTGGGCCTGAGCATGTGAGGAGGCTGACTCTACGGGCATGAAGGAGGTTTGTGGATGAGGCACCTGTTCTAGATCTTGATTGTGGCAGCAGTAACATGACTATGTGTTTGTTAAAACTCATAAAACTATGCACTAAAATGAATGAATTTTATGTATATTGTACCTCAATAAATCTGACTTTAAAAGAAGCCAAAAAAGAAAAATGCAATATGGACTTGTGGAAAGAAAAGGTTGAGTTGCAATTCAGCGGTGGAGAGTTTCAAGACAGCACAGAGGTAAACTGCTCTGTTTACCACTGTCACAAGTTGTCAACCTTGTCGGAGCTGTTTTCTGGAGATTGTGGTGTTTCCTGGGAGGTAGCCTTAGGCTGGAGCCTGAGCTGGGGGAGGGAGAGGGGTGGGTATGTTCTAGGTCACAGCATTCCTGTTAAGGAGATTACGTTACTCTTAAACGCCTAGTAGGAAGCCAACGGCTAAAGGAGTGGTAGGTGAGGACAGCCTGTGACATTCAGAAGTCACATTTAGTGGCCAGTTTAGAGTTTTCTCTTTTTACTATCCTGAAGCCTTCAACAAGGTCTGGCTATATGTTACAGCCTGGTCTTGCCTACACTTTGAAGACTCTTGTAAAGATGTGAAAAAACAACAGTATCAGTCCAGAGAAGCACAGGAGTCTAGGAGAATGTCTTTGATCTTGGTGTCCTGAGGATTCAGAGCAGTGACTCATCCGTAAGTGCCCTATAAATAAACACTTAGAAGCTTTTCTCTTCGTTAGTGATGTGGAGAACGACAGCAAAAGAAAAAAAATTAAATTTCCTTATAACTTACAGCCCATTAACAAGTAGTTGGAACAGGCAGGGTAACCTTTCTCTAGGAACTCAACTGCTTCGATGTTAATACTTTGATAGATAGAGACAAAAGGCAATCTTAGCTTGACATTAGCCTGACCTCCAGGTTCCTGTAAGTTTACTTAAACATATGAAAATCCCTTTGGAAAATTCCTTTATCTCTGCCCATTACCCCCCAAGATATAAGTTAGCAATTGTCCTTCAAGCATATAGCCCACTGATACATATCTGAAGGGTCTCATGACTAAGGTTTTACTAGACAGCAGTACATGACCTTTTCCCAACAGCAGCTAGCTCCTCAAGGTCCTGGAAACCTTTCTTCCAAATTCCTCCTCCCAAGTTGAAAGTATATACTCAGCCACTTCTCACAACCCCAGTGCAGCTCTTTCTGCTCATGGGTCTTGTCCCCATGTTTTGACAAAACTACCCTTTTTGCACTAAAGAGTTCTCAAGAATTCTTTCTGGACCATTAGCTCCCAAACTCCAACATTTTATGTCAATTGTCAATGTAACAAAATAGTTTGAATGTGTCTAAGCAAACTAGAAAACAATTTCCTCTGAAACATTTATGCTATATGTAAAACAGTGATATGATCCACATAAAATACAAATAGTTATGAAGGGGGAAAGACACTATTTATATAATGTTTACGAATCATACAAGAGAAGTGTAAATCAACCCACGTAGTTGTTACTGTTTTCTGGAGAATCCACGTGTCACAATTCCCTTTTGGAGAGTTCCCAACTAGTTGAATAGCGTATAGTAGTAGTTATTGAAGCATTAGAACCTAACATAGCTTCTTATTGCCACATCTCCTTCCTAGTTTTTCCAGATTCCCAGCTGAAGGGTGGGGTAGCCAGACACAAAAGGGCCCTTTCCCTGCCCAATTCCAGGACTTAACCAGGAGAGAACTGTTTTCCTCACAGCCTGACCCATATTTGATATTCAAGGCTATACATAACTCACGAATCCACTTTATGGTTTTATGTAGTATGGCATTGTACGCATTATAGTAGAATCACAATTTAATTCACATCATAACTCAGATGTACAGAAATAATGACTTTCTTTCTCTTTCTCCTTCCCTTCCTTCTTTTCTTCCTTTCTTCCTTCCTTCCATTTTTCTCCCCAAATTCTTTTTCATTAGTTGGGATATGGGTCTGTAGAGAATTCACTAAATATTTAGTGGTTCAAAAGAGTCCAGTCTAATAATTTAGTCAGGCTCCTTAAATCACATTCAGTCTTTTTTGGCCTTTCAGTCACCTTTCTCCTCCTCTTTTTTACTTACGATGGATGTCCAGATGTATGAAGTTGATATGTGTGGCTTGTGACATATTGTAACACCTTTGGAAGACAGTTTCCTTGAATCTGTGTGGACTTAACATGTGCCTAGGGATCTGGAAGGCAGGAAATCTGGAGTCCCCACGTAACAACCAAAATTGGCTACGAGCCAACCTCTGCCTCTTTCTTTCTCTCTCTTAGTGATTTAACGATCTTGAGTTGGGAAGATTATCGTGGATTATAGCAGGCTCTAAATGTACATGTATCCCTATAAATGGAAAGATTTGACACATATAGAAAGAGGTAGAGATTGGAGTGAAGTAGCCACAGGCTAAGGAGTTCCAGAAGGAGCAGATTTTCCACTAAAGCTTCTAGAAGGAGTGTTGACACCTTGAATTCAGCCCAGTGATAATAATTTTGGACTTATGGCTTCCAGAACTGAGAGAGAATAGTCTTGTGTTGTTTCAAAGCCACCAAGTTTATGGCAGTTTGTTACAGCAGCTATTAAAGATGAATACACTCATTTTTACAAACATGGAACCTGGAATTCAGAGAGAATATGTGGCTTCCTTAAAACTATATAGCTAGGGGCACCTGGGTGGCTCAGTTGGTTAAGTGTCAGACTTAGGTAATGATCTCATGGTTTGTGAGTTTGAGCTCCACATCAGGCTCTGTGCTGACAGCGTGGAGCCTGCTTGGGATGCTCTCTCTCTCTTCATCTGTCTCAAAATAAATAAATGAACTTAAAAAAAAAAAAGACCATACAACTAGCAGGTGGAAGAGCTAGAATTTAATCCATGTCTACTGACATTAAGTCCATTGTGCACCCATAGTGGCTGCCTTTTCTCTTAATGAGTTCCTCTCCTCCAGTGAGACAGAGAGGACAGTGGAAGGAGCAAGACAGGAATGGTTGTCTTTACTGGGTGCTTATTAGAAACATTAGGGGAACATTTATAGGTTACCACTCTAGGTCCCACTCCAGACAATTAAATTAGACTCTGGTGGTGGGGCCCAAGCAAAGGTATTTTTAAAAGTTCTCCAGGTGATTCTTGGATGCAGCCAAGGTTGAGACTGCTTCAGGAGACTCTTCAAGGCAACAGTCTCTCAGAGCCTCAAAATGGAAGTATGACAAGGCTGGGGAAGGACAAAAGAATCTTCTTCTACCTTCCACAATGGAACAGTGGAGCAGTGATACTACATTCATTTCATATTCTCATGTGTGGGAGAAACATGACTATTTTTCTACATCTGAAGTTAAATTTTTTTTATTAACCTTATTACATCAAGTGCCAGAATCTTAAGCTCTGTTAAATCAGGATCCATCCCCCTCCCACCTCCTTAGATTCAGGGGATACATGCAGTGACAGATGAACCAGGAACATCTAGTCTTTGGTATTGTTATCTAATTAAGCTGACATTTATTGTCACATCTCTCATCCCATTTGCTCTGTGTCATTGTTCTTTACAGGTCTATCCTTCCATGTTTCCACCTGCTGTCTCTTGATGCTTGTCTATATAGCTCTTGAAGGTTCTGAAAGCTCTTGCAGGCTTTCCCAGTTTTGGTAGGGTGACTACAAATCCTGAGAATGTGACTCACCTCCATCTAAAGGGCACACCAAACAGCCAGAGGATTCCACCCCTCTGCTGCCACTGTGTTGAAGGTATTTTGTGTCTCCTTCCAATACTCTTTGTTTTAGATTCCCAAATCTCTTCGGGGTGGAATTATCCTTCATCCTGGACACAATGGCCTTGGAGAATGCACTACCTAGGGAACTTCTTCAAGGACCCACCAGAGTTCTTTGCTTCCCTCCCACTTTCCTCTCTCCATCTTCTCTAGGGGCAAGATAATTCCATTTCTGAGTCATCAACTTTCCTTGAGCTCTTCTTGGTTCTGGCTTTTGAAACCTGAAGTTCAATCCCTTGTAATTCTGAGCCCTTTCATTTCCATCACAAAACCTGTCTTCTGCTGATTTGCACCATCATTCTTTCCTTTAGATGGTGAAAGGTACTGGAGTGAAAGGTAAAAAAGGTTAAGAAAATGATAAGACAATATGAATCTCAGTTATTATCTCAAATTCTCATCTTGCCAATACAGAATTAAATTCAGATTTTGTGCTGGTAAAAGCTGTGACTCTGGGCAAGTTACTTACTGCTTCTGAGCCTTCGTTTTTCCTTCTCCAGGATTGTGAGGATTACTCAGATGTGTTTTTCTTTGTCCTTTGCCACTGCCATTCTAGGGTGGTCTAGATACGTGTTTCTACTAGTATTTCCAATGCTTTAAGAGAACTAAGAGAAATCTGGTGTAAACATACAGCTGTCCCATACTCTGTTACTCATCTTCCTTCACCCCTAAACTTTAGTTCAAGAAACTATATAAATCTGGTAGCTGTTTCTTTTTGTGGCAGAGGTTGGATGGGTAAAATGGAAGAAGATGAAAATATCTCATGGCACTGTAAAGGATAGAAAAAAATGTATGTAAGAATCTGGCATTCAAAACTAAGTTATTTTTCACTCAGCCCTCAGTAGAAGTTCAGGGTAAGTAAATATATTGGAAGTTGTTTCTATAGCACTTTGTAATTCTTTTAATTCTATAGTTAACAATAGGACAATTTATTATTTTTTTCAGAATTTCATGTGTTTCCTTTCTCTGTAAAAAAAATTAAGCAGGAGTAATTTGAGCTACATTTCAAAATTGCTTCCTTCTTCTTGTGTGATTTACAATACAGACCAAGTGTCTTTTCTGTGCCTTGGTGAATTGTCATGCTTGTTTCTAAGTTTGAATTAGCCTCTAACATTTTATTCATTGCAGTTTCAAAGTCATACATGACAGCTACATTTCTCATCTGTGTTGATAAGTTTGCATTCCCTAACTGGCTGCATTTCTAGAGTCTCCTAAATCTAGATAGTATTAACACTGATAGGCAGTGCTAACATTGCCAAGTCAGCTCTTTCTTGTATAGTTCCATTTACATTCAATTCACATACTGCAAAGTTATTTGTAAAATGAGTTAAAGTTTTTTTAAGTTTTTATTTTAATTCTAGTGTCATACAGTGTTATAGGAGTTTCAGGTGTACAATATAGTGATTCAACAATTCCATATATCACCTGGTGCTCAGCAAGTGCACTCCTTTATCCCCATTACCTAACCAATAGGCTTTGCCCTGGGCAGTAAAATGTGCAGGGTATAAAAACGTTAATGATTTTAATGGACTCTGAAAAAGTTAAAAGTCTTCTTTCCCTTAGAACATTCCTCTCACCCCTCTTCCTGCATACCATCCCCATCCTTAATCTCTAAGTAGAAAGCAGAGAGACAGAGTGGGAGACTACAGGCCATTGTATGTGAAGAATAATTCTTTCCCCTCCCCCTTCCTCATATACTCTCCCTCTACCCACTATGTTAACATGTTCTACCATCTACATTCTGCCTACTACCAGTTTCTGAGATCATTGTAGAGAATTACAAAAGTTTTTGCTGTGTTTACTAAGTAACTTAGTAAAGCAATTTCATTTTTTAAGACTGATTGCCTAAAAACAAAACAAGGTTAGCAGGTAGGAGTCCCATCATTTTACCTCACTGAATTCTTTGAGTGAGGTATCAAGATATACTGAGCTCTGAACACAGTCAAGGAGTGCTGAGGAAGGGCTGCCCCTTGGTTAGGCCTCCAAAGGAGCCGGCACTGCAAGATCTGCATGTTCTCTTTCTCACTCCTTGGCTTATTCCATATTTCTGCTGCTGCTTTGCCTGTTTTTAAGCTAGTATTGAAAAGGATATACCAGGAGACATGTTTAATGGATCATCTGTGAGCTGGACTTGAAGGGTATAAAGCCAGTAAGTCTCCTAGCAGAATTATAGCCTTACATCTTATTGTAGTTCATGGACTTATTTTGAGTTTGCCCATGGGACCTTTAAATAAGTGGCCTTAAACTCAGATGGTTGGTTTGATCTGGTAGCTCAACTACTGTGTTTACTAGCAATTAAAAAGAAATGGCTTGAAAATAAGTACGTCCTATTCATAGCTGATGGGATATGTCTTCTTAACTTGTAGGTCCCAGCCACAGCTTTTTAGACAGCACAGAGCCCAACTGGGGGCTACATCTCATGAAACATGAGATCATGACCTGGGCTGAAATCAAGAGTCGGATACTTAACAGACTGAGCCTCCCAGGCACCCCAGATTATTCAGATTTTATTTGATTGGCCATCATGGGCAGGAGAAGGGTGGAGCAAGAGACTACCAATGTCTATTTTCCCCCTCCCTGTTTCTAACTGCACGTGGTATCTTTCAGTGATGAAGGGAGGACAGTCCTACATGAGTGCCTATGAAATGAAAAAGTCCTTGAGAAAGTCCTGCCTTTAAAAGCTCAGAGATTTTGGGTGCTGCAAATAACCCATTTCCATTCCATAAGCGAAGAGCCTGCTTATTTTGGATTCACTTTTTCTTTATACATTGCTGTTCCGTGCATTGGGCCACTGTGCTTCAGAAGCAGGTGCCAGACTCTGTATGATGCTTGTCAGCCACACCCATCCATTCCTGGGTTAACATTTTATACACTGAAAATTTCGACATATTTAAAAGCTCGATATCCAGAGAACAAGCGCCCAGTCATCTGTCCAGTGGTCAATTATTGACGGGGCACACGTCATCTCAGGGTTTTGTATCTCACTGACCTTAAGAACACTAAGACATATGACTCTACTCCTCAGATGGGCCTGGTGAAGGAAATTTTCTAAAGCTTCCCAGGTGATGCTGGTGTGCCATCTGGATTGGTAAGTAGTGGTTTGTTTCTTTTCCCTGATGGTAGAATTGCTTTTTTCCCCCCTCACCGCTCTATGAACGCAGACTTTGGCACAAAAGAGACATTGAAGCCCATCTTCCAGATAAGGCAACTAAGGCTCAGAGAAGTTAAGATCTCACAATTGGTGACGATGGTCATCTTTCCAACACCACATCTTATCACTTTACTAGGAAGTGTTCAGGTTGCTTTCTGGCCACAGGTTGGCTACCGAGCGAGGCTGCGGTGCTGACTTCTAAGGATCAAAGTTTGCTCCGTACTCGCCAAGCCCGACTTTGCCAGAGCTGGCAATTCCAGCTAAGACAGTCCGCATTTGCAGAGTTAACCGAGGTCCCGCCCGCGACGGGTGGGGCTACGGGTGGAGTGCGCGTCGAAAGCAGCTGGGCCGCCGGCCGCCTGGAGCCTCTGCGCCTGCGCACGGCGCCGAGGGGACGGGGTCGGGCTCAGAAATGGCGGCCTCCATGTTCTACAGCCGGCTGTTGGCCGCAGCCGCCCTTAGGAGCCGTGGGTCCCGGCCGGCGCTGCGGGCCGCCGCCCAGGTATTGCGGCCCAGTCCGCCCTCGCTCGGAGGGCCGGCAGGAGAAAGGGCGAGGTGGGAGACCTGGCTCCTGTGGGCGAAGTGTGAGGGGATCTGAGGCCCGGCCTGGGGTCACTTCGCAGTAGGTGACATTGCGTGACATGGGGTGCCCAGCCGGGCCCGTGGGCGGCCTGCCCTGGCGTGCTGCCTACCGTGACAGAGAGCGGGCCCATGTTTGCGCTGCTCTGCTCGGGTCCTCAGCCCGCGAGGCGCCCGGGCCGTCTGGCCGTGGCTGCCCACCCAGGTTCTGAGGGGCCGCAGGGAGGCGTGGGGGCGCTTCTAACTGGAGGTGGAGGTGCCCGGGCAGTTTCTGCTCCGTTTCCTGCGCCCCGCGCGGTGGGCCGAGGCTTCTGCGGCTCTTCTTTGGGGAGGGGGAAATGCCCTTCAGATGTACTTTTGTGTCCCACGGGAGCTGTCTTAGGTGGGAATGACTTGACCGGACCAGCTTGCGGCCTGGCTTTTTTTGGGACGAGGCAGGGAAGTTTCCCCCCTCCCCCCAAGTGTTGTATACTGTTGGTGTTGACCGTGAGAATAAGATGATGTTAGTTAGCTTACCAACTGGGGAGGACAGTTATCTTTTGGATCGCTTCATTTCTGTATTCTGTATAGAGTATAGCATAATGAGCACGGGCTTTTGTTTGTTTCGTTTTGTTTGTTTGTTTGTTTGTTTGTTTTGGGCTGTTTACCGTTTCCAGGTACTGTGCTATTTAAGCATATTACGTGGAGTTTCTCGTTAGGCTTTTCAGTAACGCTCTAAGGGTGTTAGATAAAACTGTGGCTCATCATTGATGAAACTGTGGCTAAGAGAACACGTAATGTGGGCTAGGTCAGGAAGCAGGTAAGGTCAAAGCTAAAGCCTGATTCCAGACCTGTCTGGCTCCAAAGCCTGTGTGCTTGAATCTGCTCTTCACTTTTTTCGGAAAAAGTTGGCCTGCCCTTTCCAACGTTGACACAAACTGGTGAAAGCCATGATTGGCTTCATAAGTCAAGTTCAGAGTTTTAGATTATGTTCTGAAATTAACTCCTTAGACATGACAAAAATGAATTGATTTAGACCTTTTTTTTCTTTTCTGAAAGCTGTTCATGCTTTAAAGCTGGAGGCAGTGAATACTATGAGTATGCTTCTTAATAGGAGAAGTGATTTATTTTTTTTGGCCTTGAACTTACTTCTTAGGAGTTTTAGAAAGTGCTATCAAGTTTTTAAAAATGAGGATTTGGTGAACAGATGTTTTCATCATTAATCTTACTCCTTTTGGAAATAGTTTTAAAAGGTTTTGTTTCTCCATATGGAAATGCCTAGCATGTTGTCGTAATATCTTTTGTCTTCCACCCTCACATTAAAGAATAGATTTGGAATTTGGAAGGCCTTTTGTGTAACCCCTTACCTTTGTAGATGAGAACACAGAGGTGCAGCGTCTTAGAAAACTTGTTTGGTCACACACTGAATTTAGCTAGTACTCTTAAACATTTTGTTTAGTTCTCTGACCCCTTCTAGTTTCTGTATCTTCTTTACCAGTGTATATCTGATAAAATAGTTCAGGTTATGAGCAGATGAACTAATTTAAGGTAGTTTCTTAGTTGTCATAAATCATGTTCCCCAGTAACTACATTTTCTCACTTTTAAGTAAATATTATTTAAACGAGGTAAATCATTGAACGGGTGGTGGCGTAGAAATTTAGCCAGGAATTGGTGGGCTTTAGGCAGTAGGAATTTTCTAAGTGATGATGTCAAGAAAGACAAAGACTTAACTGTGGGAGTCCTTGTGATTATGCAGGGATTTGTATTGCCAGCGAGACTGTAAACTGATATTCCAAGTCATAACTTCTAGTGGTGCAAGGAAAGGATTATCAATACCCTAGATATTAAAAAACCTTTACGGTAGTGTAAAAGCAATCAGCATTACCTTATGAGTACTGCTGAGTCTTTGTGAATATAGGAACTTGAAAGAAACTGTAAAAATACACTCAGAGCTTTGTGTCGTTGGTTTACCTTGAACTTTTTTGGGAAAAATTTCAAACTAGTAGAAATGTTCCAGCAGTAGTACAGTGAGCATATATATTGCCTTCACCTAAATGTAACATTTTGCCACATTTGGTTTATCTTTAAAAAATGATATTCATGTGCATATATATACTTATATATGTATATATGAAATTACATTCGTTTATTTTTGCTCAACCATTTCAGAATAAGAGCAGGTATCATTGCATTTTATCCCCAGATGTTTTAGCTTACACCTTTTAAAAATGAGGACATTCTCCTAAATAACCACAATATAGTTATTATATACTTAAGAAACTTATAGTTATCATACTTAGGAAATTCAGATTCAGATTTTCTCAGTTTTTCCCAAAGTGTTCTTTATAGCTGTTAGTTTTGTTTTTTTTTTTAACTGAGATCAGATCTCTGTAGTATTTTTTCTAGTCTGTTCTGTTATTTAGGTGCTGCCTAATGACTCTATTAGTGCTCTTATATGTGTTATAGTTGCTTATTTATATGTTCAGATACACTACATGAATTCTGCGGCTGATGTCAAGTTGGCTTTATTGTCTTAGCATCCCTAGCACAGCATCTGGTATATAGGCATTCAAAAAATGTTTGAGTGTATAATTATTTTTACCAAGCTATGCTAAAAACTTCCCTCCCCCCATTGTTATTATTACTTTGATGTATAATTTATATGACGTACAATTTGGGTAGGTAGATTAATTTTTATGTATGTATACATCTGTGTAGCCGCCATTCAGATCAAGATATGTCATATTTTCAGCCTTCAAAAACACCCCTATCAATACTCTGTAACAGAAGGTGACCACTAATTCTATCACCAATTTTGACTGGTTTTGAACTAGATAAAAAATATAGGTATGTGTTCTTGTGTCTAGTTTCTCTTCCTCAAAATTATGTTTTGAGATTAATGCACTGCTTTATGAGCAATAGGTTTTTAAAAAACATTGCACTGTAGTGTCCTAGTATATGAATATAACATATTTTACTATCTTGTTGATGGGCATTTGGGTCATTTCACTTTTTATTTATTATGAATAAGCCTGCTATGAGCCTTCCTTTTTTTTTTTTAAGTTTTTTAAATGTTTATTTTGAGAGAGCGTGAGTGAGTACGCCAGTGCGTGGGGGGAGGGAGAGGGAGAGAGAGAGAGAGAGAATGAGAGAGAGAAAATCCCAAGTAGGCTCTTGTGCAAAAGGCCGAGGCAGCACTGTATCTCATGAATCAGAGATTATGACCTGAGCTGAAATCGAGTTGGACGCTTAACTAACTGAGCCAGCCAGGTGTCCCTGAATATATATTTGCCTTTTGTTAGATTGAACACTAATTTCTGTTGGCTATATACCCAGGAATGGGGTTTCAGAAACTAGATTTTTACTGAACAGTTTGGGATCCTGCTGGCTTTTAATATTGAAGTCACACTAAGTCAGACAGTTTATCTGTCCTTTCTGATAATCCTGAAATGTTATCCAGGATTTTAGTTTATCAGATGAATCAGAAATAAGTTGTTACTAGACGTGATTGACTTTTTAGACTAATGATTTTCAAATTGTAGGGTGCTTAAGAATCAGGTGAATCATTTGTTAAGACTATAGATTTCCCAAGGCCTATTTCAGAGATTTTGACTTTATGGATGTGAGTGGGGCCCCAGAATCTGCATTTTTAGACACATCTCAGGTGCATTTGCATTTTGATGCAAATGGTTCATGAATCCCCTTTAAGAAATAGACTGTTTATATATTGTTCCTTTGAATTAAATTCTTATGATATTATATATTTCATATGAACCATATTTCAGTATTCTGTGTTCTGTGTATAGAGTAAGGAAATGTATGGGTAATTAAATGTGTAATTTCAGTTTACTCTTCTGGAGCTTTCATAGCACTTAATTTGTTCTACATATTGCCATATAAGGTTGGTAGGATTGAGAAATTTGATCCTTGCAGGCTATAAAATGAAGAGCTTCATGGAGGAAGTCAACTGGAGAGTGATATTTGGATCAACACCTGTGGGAGAGTGAAGGCAGGAGGATTGAGTAGTAGAAGTAGAACTGTCATGTGGTCGTTGCAGGAGCCTTTGCCTTTCCTGTGGGAGATCTGGAACTAAGATGGTCCTTCAGAATTATCCCAAATTGGGGTGAAGTGCTGGACTTTATATCCTTTCCTTAACCTCCGTTGACCTGTCATTGGATGTAGGCTGACAGTGTGAAGGTGTGACTTTGGGCAAGAAAGCTCCAATGGGAGAACTCAGCTGACAGCTAACAGCAGCCAGCACTCCCAGCAGTTGGGGCAGTGAAAGGGGAACTGAGCAGCACACCACAGTGACCACTACAGGTGAAACCAGGGTTTTGAGTGTATAAAAGAGTCATGGGACTAGATCATTCAACTACTGCGTAACTGAGCGATTTGTTCGGTGCTTGAAGAATGGTGGAGAGAAGAAAGGGAAGGATAAGGTTGGTTTTAGATCTGCTGAATTTGGCACTGAGGTAGAAATCTGTGGGTCATTAGAGATATGGTAGTAAAGCTCAAATAAAAGATAAGGACTAGAATGATGAGGAAATAGTTAAAACTACAGGGTAACATTTGATAGTTAGCAGGTAAGTTAGCTCTCAGGTTATAAATTAGGTAGTCTGAATATTATCCTTTGATGATTTAATTCAACAGTTTTATTATAGTTATGAAGAACAAATAATTCTATATAAAAATGTATTTTGAGGAGGTGTTTTTAATAATAACTTTTAAATCACTGTCGTATATAATAATGTCTCTAATATCTCTAGGTTCTGGGAAGTTCTGGATTGTTTAATAACCATGGGCTCCAAATACAGCAGCAGCAACAACGGAATCTCTCACTACATGAATACATGAGTATGGAATTGCTGCAAGAAGCTGGTGTCTCCATTCCCAAAGGACACGTGGCAAAATCACCGGATGAAGCTTATGCAGTTGCCAAAAAATTAGGTACTAACTTAAGAAAAACTTTTGCCACTGTGACATGGGCACTATATAACAACTTACTTTTATAAAATAAAACAACTTAATTTTTTTTAAATAAATTTTACTTAAGAGAGAAGATAGAACTTTGTGACTGTTGACATTCTAAAATTATTATGAGATTATTATGAGCTCCCATAGTGCTAGTAACTTAAGAATCAATTACATTGACAGTAGAAATCTAAAGTCCTGTTTTTAGTTGGAATATAATTATAGAGAAGGAAGTTCTGTTTAATATTCTGAAGCTTAAAAGATTGGTGCTTGTGATGATTCTTCAAGGAAATGGTGAAGGAAATCTTAGCTCTTTATATGGTTTGGTGGGAAAAGTATGGAACCAGAGAGAGGGGAAAAAGAAGCTGAGTGCTAGACTGTAAGCCCCATGAGAGCAGGGTTTCTTAGTCTTGCTTTGTCCACTGATGTATCCCAGACTCTTAGAGTACCTGGCACATAGGTAATCAACAGTTGTTGTTATTACTTTAAATGAATTAAGTATTTGCCCATGTTTATTCATAGATCCTTTTATTGGTAAGAGAAACCTTCGTGGTTTTTGTTAATTTATATTAATCTCAACTAAAAAACAAATATTGACTTTAGAAGAAATCCTTCACTTTACATTTTTAATGATATAATAGGGGGCCATCATAATGATCAATGTACCAGCTATACACTGCGTTTTGTTTTTAGCTGTACTTAAGATCCCAGTAATTTTATGGCGATTAGCACAATCTCTCTTGTATACTTGATTAATACAACTTTAAATGTGCTTTGGTGAAGACTGGTTAGTTTTTTAAGAAGGCTATGGAACATTGAAAAATGTTTAAAAGTTTTTAAAGTTTTACTCATTTTGTACTTGTTTCTAAAATGAGTTTTTCTCTCAAAAGTGAGGGCATGTATAAGTTCAGAAATATATCATATATTATAAGCTATGTTTTTGAATGAGATGTTGACCTGGAAACACGATTTTTCATTTAGAGCTTAATTTTTTCATTAATCAGAAAAAAATCCTTTTTATTAAGATTATAAGCAAGCTTCTTTCTATTCATTGAAAGCCTTGTGTAAATTGATATTCATTTTGGTGAAATTTTTGTTAAGTAATGGTGACTTTTAGTTTGAACTTGTGCATGGTAAAAGATGTGTCTCAATTTTACCCTCAAAACAATGTATATTAAAGACTCTTAAAGGTCAAGTTTAAAGAAAACTTGTGATTGTACTTTGTATTTCTGTGGTATTTCTTGCAAAGGCTTCTTTCTAATAACTACTCCCTTAAGATTTGATTTTATCTATATGACCTAAACTTTAATTTCTATAGAAGATCCAGCTAAGTAGGAGGGAAAACAGAAATGCAATTACTCTGCTGTTCTGTTCTTAAGGATGACATTTAGACCCTTTGACTTTGTTCTTTTATTTTTGTTAGTCTGATCTCTTGAGAGATGATTTTTTGTTTGTTTACCAATTCATTCATTTGTAATAATGCTGAACCATAAAATGTTTTTCATGCCAGTTTTGGTAAAGCGATTAATATGTAATAAGGTCAGTAAAAGCTATATTTTCCTTTTCCAAATTATTGTAATTGGCTTTTCTGTCTTTTCCACATATTTTCTCATTTAGTCAAAGTTCGTTGTTTTGTCAGAAAAAAAAATCTGTCAGAAAAAAACTTTTTCATGAAACGAGTAGGATTTATTTGGATGCCAGTTTCTTGATTTTTTTACTCCTTATAAAAATCTTTAATGATGCTTAAATGATTAAAGG
Organism: Suricata suricatta; assembly: GCF_006229205.1. Classification (NCBI taxonomy): domain Eukaryota; kingdom Metazoa; phylum Chordata; class Mammalia; order Carnivora; family Herpestidae; genus Suricata; species Suricata suricatta. Next base: position 56,357,342 of record NC_043703.1, on the reverse strand, counting down.
AAGAATGATTAATATATGCAGTATGTACTATGAGTATTTCTGGCAAGGTCTCTGGGACTAGGACTTCTATGAAATAAGGGGCAGGTAGGCAGCTCTGATTTTGAGCCCATTGGAACAGAAAGTATCTTGTTCACCTACAAAGTAGGTCTTTGTCAGATAAACTGCAGATGATGATTACAGTGTGGAAGTGGGATTAGTGACTAATGAGGACTTTTAAATTTAGAGGATCAGAAATGCTGCTTTTAAGGATGTTTAGTAACTACTATGAAGATGTTGAGACAGTTTTGTCCTTTGTCAGGAGTCATTAATATCAAAAGATACTGATTATGTGATCTAATTGCACAAAATATGGTATAAAATATGCCTGGTTCTGTCCATCTAGCTAGCAATTCCCAAAGCTGACTTTGGCTACTTTGTTTCTTGAGTTACTGAAAAATTCACAAAGTATTAATTACCATTTATTAAAAAGCTCTTAAATCACCAACCTCTAATATAGAGAAATACAGCCGTATAATAGGTGGGCTAATTTTGCTTCCCCTCAGTTCTGTGGGTAGCAAGAGAAGCTGAGTTAGCATGGGGCCTGGGGCCACTGAACCTTACAGCTGGTGACTCCTCCTGAAATAACCCTGGCCTCTTTCCCCAGTATTCCCTTCAAGTTCTAGAATTTTCTTTGTATATCATGATGTGAAAAAAGCTGGAAATACCTGTGCTGGAGGCAAGTTTTGCCTGCTGTGAATAATTGAAGTTAAGGATAGAAGAGTGGTTGGAAAGAAATCTAATTCTAGTTTGTTTGTTTGTGGACTATTTTTCTCATATCCATTTTTAATAATAGGCCTTTGGTAGACAGCTCATTAATTTCATGGTTCTATATTGCCAAGAATAAGATCTTTTAGGCTTGGGAAGTTTCTCCTTTCTGTTCTAATTTTCAGAGGAACTGTAAAAGCTGTTCAACCTAGTGAGACTTATGTTGTCTGACTAGTCTTTTCATTGTATATTTTATTGACCTGTTTTAGAGTATACTTTCATTGCCAAATTCTAAATTTCACTAATAATAGTACTTATATATGCTACATATTTTTTAAATTGCTTAAACCTCAATTTATTTTTACATTTCATGAGATTAGAAGTTTGAAATGGGTCTTGAGTCCCATTTTTTTTTCCTTTAATTTGACCCCTTTTTTTCCTCTTCCCCACCCCCTGCCTCTGGCAACTACCAATCTGTTTTCTGTATCTATGAACTTAGTTTGTTTTGTTTTGTTTTTTCCAATATAAGTGTTCATATGGAATATGTCTTTCTTTGACTTATTTCACTTAGTCCTTTAGGTCTATCCATGGTGTTGGAAATGGCAAAATTTCATTCTTTTTTATGCCTGAATACACACACACACGCACACATACACGCATATACCATAATTTCTTTACCCATTCATCCATTGATGGATTCTTCAATTGTTTTCATATTTTGGTTATTGTAAATAGTGCTGCAGTCAACATGGGATACATTTATTATTTCAAGTTAGTGTTTTCTTCAGATAAGTACCCAGAAGTGGAATTGCTGCATCATATAGTAGTTCTATTTTTTTTTAAAGATCCTTATTTTATTTTTTTAAATGTTGATTTATTTATTTTTGAGAGAGAGAGAGAGAGAGAGAGAGCAGAGTGTGTACAAGTGCACAAGGAGGGGAGGGGCAGAGAAGGAGAACAGAATCTGAAACAGGGTCCAGGCTCTGAGCTGTCAGTACAGAGCTGGACGCAGGGCTCAAACTCACAAACTGAGAGAGCTTGACCTGAGCCAAAGTCAGGAGCTTAACTGACTGAGCCACCCAGGCGCCCCTAGTTTCCATAGTGGCTGCACCAATTTATATTTCCAGTAGTGCATGAGTGTTCCCTTTTCTTCCATCTTCATCAACACTTGTTATTCCTTGTTTTTTTGATCATAGCCATTCTAACAGATGTGAGATGATACCTCATTGTGTGGTTTTGATTTGCATTTCCCCGAGGAATAGTGATTTTGAGCATCTTTTTGTGCGTGTGTCAGCGATCCGTATATCTTTGGAAAAATGTGTGTTTACATCTTCTGCCTATTATTTAATCAGACACTTTTTCACAGTTGAGTTTTATGAGTTCTTTATAGGTTTTGGATATTAACTCCTTAACAGATAAACAATTTGCAAATATTTTCTCCCATTCAGTAGGTTCCCTTTTTATTTTGCTATGGATTTCCTTTGCTGTGCAGAAGTGTTTCAATTTGAAAGAGTCCCATTTACTTATTTTTGCTTTTGTTCCTTTTACTTTTTGTGTCGCATTAAAAAAAATCATTACCAAGACATGTCAAGGATCTTGTCACCTCTGGTTTCTTCTAGGAGTTTTAGGGTTTTTAGATCTTATGTTCAAGTCTTTAAAGCACTTCAAGTTAATTTTTGTGTATGGTATAAAATAGTAGTTGAGTTTCATGCTTTTGCACATGGCTGTCCAGGTTTTCCAACACCATTTATTGAAGAGACTATCCTTTCCCCATTCTATATTCCTGATTCCTTTTTGATAAATTAATTAACCATATATACATGGATTTATTTCTGGACTCCCTATTTTGTTCTATTTTATGTGTCTACTTGTATGTCGGTACTACACTATTTTGATTACTATAGCTGTGTAATATAGTTTGAAATACGGGAGTGTAATGCCTTCAGCTTTTTTCTTCTTTTGCAAGATTGCTTTGGTTACTTGGTATTCTTTTTGTGGTTCCATACAAATTTTAGAATTGTTTGTTCTATTTCTGTGAAAATGCCATTAGAATTTTGATAGGGATTGCATTGAATCTATAGATTGTTGTGGCCATTTTAACTGTATTATTCTGGTCCATGAATATCTTTTCATTATTTGTGTCTTCTTCAGTTTCTTTGATCAGTGCCTTACAGTTCAGTATACAGGTCTTTTATCTCCCTAGTTAAATTTTTCCTAGGTATTTTGTTCTTTTTGAGGCAAAATGGGGTTTTTAAAAAAATTTCTCTAATAGTTCATTATTGTTTAGAAATGTAACCAATTTTTGTATTGACTTTATATTCTGCAGTATTAGTGAATTCATCTCTTCTAGTAGTTTTTTTTTAAAGTTTATTTATTTGTTTTTGAGAGGGAGAAAGCACAAGTTGAAGGGGAACAGAGAGAGAGAGAGAGAGAGAGAGAGACAGACAGACAGACAGACAGACAGACAGAATCTGAAGCAGGCTCCAGGCTCTGAGCTGTCAGCATGGAACCAGATGCGGGGCTTGAACTCATGCTTAACCAGATGCCTTTGGTTATAATAGTTTTTTGATAGAGTCTTTAGGGTTTTCTGTATATAACACTATGTTAAATGCAAACAGTGAGAGTTTTACTTCTTCCTTTCTAATTTGGATACGTTTTATTTTTTTTCTTACCTAATTGCTGTGGATAGAACTACAAATTAAAGTGGTAAGAGTGGACATCCTTGTCTTGCTGATCTTAGGGCCAAAGCTTTCAATTTTTCAGTGTTGAATAAGATCTTAGCTGTGAGCTTATAATATATGGCCTTTATTATGTTGAAGTATGTTCCTTCTATACCTGCTTTATGGAGATTTTTACTTAAATAAATGTTGAATTTTGTTACATACTTTTTCTGCATTTGTTGAGATGATCATATGATTTTTACTGTTCATTTTGTTAATATCATATTCAGTGATTTGTGGATGGTTAGCTAGCCTTTCATTCCTGGAATAAATCCCATTTGATATTGGTATGTGATTTATTTTATGGTATTGATTCTTTTTTTTTTTTTTTTTTTGGTATTGATTCTTTTAATGTATTGTTGCTTTCAGTTTGCTAATATTTTGTTGAGGATATTTGCATGTACGTTGATCAGGGATTTTAGCATATAATTTTCTTTCCTTTTGGTATCCTTGTCTGGTCTGGATATCAGGGTAATTCTGGTCCCATAAAGTGAACTGCAAGTGTTCTCTTCTCTTTTTCATTTTTGGAAGAGTTTGAGAAGGATTGGTATTCTTTTTTTTAATGTTGGTAGAATTCACCAATAAAGCCATCTGGTCCTAGACTTTCATTTATTGTAAGGTTTTTGATTACTGATTCAATACCAGTAATCTGTTCAGATTTTGTGTTTCTTCATGATCTAGTCTTGGTTGTATGTTTCTAGGAATTTATTTCTTTTTGGTTGTCCAATTTGTTGTCATGTAATTGCTCATAATAGTCTCTTATCTTTTACATTTCTGAGTTACTAGTTGTAATATCTCATCTTTTGTGTCTGATTTCATTTATTTGAGTCTACTCCTTTTCTTCTTTCGGTGAGCATGTCTGAAAGTTTGTCCATTTTGTGCATCTTTTTGAAGAAGCAGCTCTTATGTCATTGATCTTTTCCATTGTTCTTTAGTCTATATTTCTTTTCTAACATTTGTTATTTCCTTCCTTCTACTAATTTTAGGCTTTGTTCTTAGTTCCTTGAGGTACATAGTTAATTTGTTTGAGACTTTTCTTGTTTCTTAAAATAGGCATTTATTACTGTGAATTTAGATTGCTCTTTCTACAGCCCCATAAATTTTGGTGGATTTCCATTTTGTTTGTCTCAATGTATTTTTTACTTTTTTTGATTTTTCTTCTTTGACTCATTGGTAGTATGTTGTTTAATCTCTACATATTTGTGAATTTTTCAGTTTTCTTCCTTTAATTGATTTCTGGTTTCATATCACTGTAGTTGGAAAAGATGCTTGATATGATTTCAACTCTCTTAAATTATTAAGACTTGTTTTATGATTTACCATATGATTTGTCCTGAAGTATGTTCCATGTGCACTTGAGAAAAATATATATTGTTGCTTTTGGATGGAATGTCATCCAATGTATATATTTATATATATTTATGTATATATATATGCATATATATCACATATATATTTATATATTAAAATATATTATTTTAAAATAGAAATAAATAAATATAGAGTAGATCATGATTGAATTTGTTATTTAAGGCCTATATTTGCTTATTGATTTTCTGCCTGGATGATCTATCCATTGATGTGAGTGTTAAAGTCCCCTACTATTATTGTATTACTGTCTGTTTTCCCCTTTGGGTCTGCTAAGATTTGCTTTATATATTTAGGTGTTTCTATGTTGAGTACATAAATATTTACAAATGACATATCATCTTGTTGGATTGACCCCTCTATCATTATATAACACATTTCTTTGTCTCTTATAGTCTTTGTTATAAAGTTGATTTTGTCTGCAATAAGTGTAGCTACTCTGGCTTTCTTTTGGTTTCTATTTCTGTGGAATATCTTTTTTCATCCTTTCATTTTCATAATGTTCATTTCCTTCAATCTACAGAGAGTCTCTTATAGGCACATGTATGAGTCTTGTTTTTTAATTTATTTAGCCATTCCATGTCTTAGTCCTAGTGTTTAGGTTTCTAGTAAAATTAAGATGGAATTTCTGTCTGGTTGAATAAACATGTACAAAAGTTGCCAATTAATGAATGCCAGCCTGGAGGGAGACATTAGAAGTCGATAGCACTTTGCCGTCTTTTTTCTTCTTCCCAGTGTTGTATTAGATGACATAGAGGAATGCTTAAAACATTTGTGAATAACTAAAGCTAGGAGGGATAGTGAATATATTTTTTAAAAATCTTGGAATCCATAAAAGCTCTTGTCTGACTAGAGCCAGGGTCAAATCTAATAAGACTGTAAGCTCTCTAAGGGCAGCATAGGTCCCTTTTGATCACTGTTGTGTCTAAGCTCCAGCACAGTAACTGGTATATAGATTTAATTGTTAAATGAATTAATGGAATTGAATAAAGTCTTGTTTCAATCAGTTGTTCTCAGATGTCTCTTGTAATCCTTCTCCTTATCTTGATAATTGATGAAACTGTATTAATTAACTTTTCTTTGGCTTTTCTTTTGTTGTGAAAGGCTTTTATAGAAGGAACTTTTGAAGAATCATCTCTGCCCTTAGTCCTCAGTTTAATGTTAGGAGTATTTGAATTTAGCCCAGCAAAGCATCAGTTTAACTATTCACCATTTTTACATTATATTTACACTGTTGGGATTACATTTATCTCCTTGGATATAAATGAGTATTTCTAAAGTACTGGAAAACCCGGACTTGGCAGGTAGCTCGAAAAGGGTAAAATGACTAGAGCCTTGTTCTTTAGTTTGGGCATGTACTCGGTAATTTGCCATTGTCCCTGAGGCTACCTGTTGTCTTCCCAATAGGAAAATTATTGTTAGTTTTAAGGAAATTTCTTAAGTTTTCTCTAATTTTCATTGACTATGTTTCACTTGGGAATGAATGATAGGGGCTGTGGCAGATAGAAAAGAGTCTATCTTGTGTAAACAAGGCACTTCTAACCAGCTTTAGTTGCAGGGCCAAGTATTTCCGGTTCTGAGTTTTTTTTTTTTTAACATTTATTCATTTTTTAAGAGACAGAGCATGAGCAGGGTAGGAACAGAGAGAGAGAATCTGAAACAGGCTACAGGCTCTGAGTTGTTAGCACAGAGCCTGATGTGGGGTTTGAACTCAAAAATTTTGAGATCATGACCTTAGCCAAAGTCGGTCACTTAACTGACTGAGCCACTCAGATGCCCCTGGTTTTGAGTTATCTAAAGAGCAGGGGAAAATACAGATTTTTTAATTAATTCGTTCCATTTTTTAAATGTTTATTTTTGAGAGAGTGTGAGCACTGTTGGGGAGAGGCAGAGAGAAAGGGAGACTCATCAGAAGCAGGCTCTGTGCTGACAACAGGGAGCCCCATTCAGGGCTTGACCTCCTCAACTGTTCGATCATGAACCTGAGCTGAGGTTAGATGCTTAACTGAGCCACCCAGGTGCCCCAAATTCATTCCACCTTTAAACGTTCTTTTATTCATTCAGAAAATATATGCTAGGAACCTTCCCAGGAGCTTGAGTACATCAATAACCACAGCAAAGATTCTGCCCTTCTGGTCTGTATTTTCGTGGGAGCAAAACAATAAATGATAAACATGAGAAAATTACATATTATGTTTGAAGGTGATGAGTTCTTTGGGGATAAAAGAGCAGGGTAAGAGGGATTGGTCACAGGTAGGCAAATTGTAGGATTAAATAGAGTGGTCAGGGTAGACATCATGGACAATGATATGTAAGAAGAAAAAACTTGAAGGCAGTGAGGACCTTTCTCAAATGGATATACGTGTCTTCTAGTATCTGAAAGCAGAACATTCTTGTGAAACTTTTTGTAAGCCAAAATGGCATAAAGCAAAAGAGCAATAATTTATATGGAAACATTTTCAAGCATTCCCAGATCCAATAAATGACCCCTCCTAGGCTTTTCTGATACCTTAGAACACGTCTTGTTAACAGAGATGCACAAAATGAGTCAAGATAAAGCACAGATGCTCCAAGACACAGTTCAAAGCTATGGTGGCTTGATGCTGAGGCACCGAGTGTAGTTACCGGGTAAGGAGCATGGTGGGGCCACTCTGGCCGCTTGGGGTGCATGCTGCCTCTGTCATGGCTCTCTGCAAAACAAGCACTGAACACTATTCTTACAGAAGTGAAAATCATTTTCGGATTTCTTTTGGTTAATGAAAACATACTGATGAAGGTCTTTTGTAAAAGCAAAGTAGTGTAATGCAAACTTTTGAAAAGCAGATTCCTGTACTTGGATGACAAATACTCATGGTAGCAGGAGCATTAGAGCCAAGTCCTGTAGGCGGGAGCCTGCCTGGAAACAGTGGAGACTGGTGTAGCTGGAGTGGAGTGAGCAATGAGGAAGCTACAGGAAGAGTACTAGGAGATTCTATAGAATCTTGTCGACCATGGTAAGAACTGTGAATTTTACTCTGAGTAAAATGGACATTGCAAGGTCTTATTTATTTTTTTAAAGATCATTGTTTTCACATGACTTTTTTTTTTAATGTTTATTTATTTTTGAGAGAGAGAGAGACAGAATGTGAGCTCGGGAAGGGCAGAGAGAGAAGGAGACACAGAATCCAAAGCAGACTCCAGAACCCACAAACCGTGAGATCATGACCTGAGCTGAAATCAGCCGCTTAACAGACTGAACCACCCAGGCACCCCTGCAAGGTTTTAAATAGAGGAGTGAGGTGCTCACTTTGCTGCTCTGAGAATATTCTGTCAGGGACAAGGGTAATCTAGGTGAGATATAGTGGTGTCTGGGACCAGATCCAAATGAGGTGATGAGGAGTGGTCAAGATTCTGAATAAATTTTGAAGATAGAATCAGTATGATTTCCTGACTGAATGGATATGGAGTGTGAGAAAGAGGGTTCTTTTAAATACTGCCTTGACTGATTCCAGGGCCATCTTCTGACTTGAAATCGTAGACTCATTTACATCATTAATTTTCTAAATACTCTTTTGTCATAGTTTAAGTGTAAACTTTAAGTCATTTCTTATTGGTTTTATCACAAACTGCATTTGTTCCCTGTTTGATTTGGTTGCTTTATCTGATTAGGTGGGAGTCCCCTCTCATTCTGCATGGTGTGGGCATGGATTGATCGGTAGTTATATCCCAGGGACTGCTTTGGGATTATAAGGAGTAAAAATAAAACAGTGTCCCTAACACTGACCTCAAAGCCTATTTTTTTGCCATAAAGTAATACTAGTGTTTTGCTGTTAGTATAGGCAAAATGCTGTAAGAGGGAAAACGAGCAGCTTCTGAAATTCTGCCTGTCTGGGGAGACAGAGAATGCTCCTCTAAGAGCTATAGCCCTGGATCATGAATGATGAGTGTGGTACCTAGGCTAAATAAATAGCTGGTTTGCTGATTTTCTTCAGCACTTTAGAAAGAGGAAGGTAGATCAATCTACCTGTTAGGAAAAATTCAGAGTATGTATTTAAAAAATTATTTATCTTTGTATATTATAAACATAACCCCCCCCCTGAATCTTTTGATAAGTATAATTTATTTCCTGATAATACTCCTCATAACAGTATAGCTCAAGAATGTGTATATTAACAGGTCTTTCTGTTAGAGGAACAGTGTAAGTTGGTATCAATACTGGCACTTTCCCCTTAAGTCATGATGTATTTCTGCTCAAAGTAACATTTTTAACTCAAGATTTCACAGAATAACAATTTTAAATGTGAGTAGAAAGGGAAGGAAATTTGTCTCTCAATTTTATACTTCTAATACCTTCCAAAGCTCTAGATATTCAGTGTTATGGAAAAGGAAAATTATTTTCAGTATACTTTAAGAAATGGTGTCATATGAGTGGCTAATTATTTTAAGTTGTGGGTCTTTAAGATGATGTTTTAATGTTCTAATGTAGAGCATTTATACAATGAAATACTTCATTTTTTGGACACTGTTGGTAAATGAGACTGCTACATTTAATAGCAGCACTTAATATGTATGCTTAGTAACAAAATACTGTCTTGCATGCTGTTCCACGCTACTTACCTAACAGAAGTGTTTTTCTTCTAGGTTCAAAAGATGTTGTGATAAAGGCACAGGTTTTAGCTGGTGGCAGAGGAAAAGGAACATTTGAGAGTGGCCTCAAAGGAGGAGTGAAGATAGTTTTCTCGTAAGTCATGTCTTTTAAAGAAGAATCTTTTTTTTTTTTTTAGTGTTTATTTTTTGAGAGAAAGAGGGATAGAGTGCAAACTGGGGAGGTACAGAGAAAGAGGGAGACACAGAATCTGAAGCAGACTCCAGGCTCCAAGCCGTCAGCATAGAGCCTAATGTGGGGCTAAAGCCCACAAGCTGTGAGATCATGACTTGAGCTGAAGCTGGATGCTTAACTGACTGAGCCACCCGGGTGCCCCAGAAAAGTCATTATTAAAGAAAAAATATACACTGTAAAAATTACCCCTTATTGTTGAACTGATGAAGATACTGAAATTTAAATATTAAATGAGATAATATTTTGGCTGTCATCTGCTTTTGCTTTTTTCAGTTGGGGGAGAAAAGAGTTTGAGTTCTTTTTCTTATTTCAGTCCAGAAGAAGCAAAAGCAGTCTCCTCACAGATGATTGGGAAGAAGTTGTTTACCAAGCAGACGGGAGAAAAGGGCAGAATATGCAATCAAGTATTGGTTTGTGAGCGAAAATATCCCCGGAGAGAATACTACTTTGCAATAACGATGGAAAGGTCATTTCAAGTGAGTAATTGTAGACATGATACCTTTCAGATGATTTTATTACATTCAATTTCAAAAGTTGATTTTTTCTGTTTGTATGGGAAGGATAGAAAAGGTATAATCCGTAACTCATTGTATGTGTCATTAAAAAAAAAACATGGTTAATGTCATAAAATTTAATATATAATATTGTGGTAACAGAAGCTATAGGCCAAACTTTGCTGAAATAGAATCCACAGGATTTCTAAATTGTTAATTTGCTAAGAGCAGCTTAAATCCTCTCATATTTATCTCCAGACTCCCTAGGCTGAGAAAATAATTTCTAGCAGAGTAAAATCTAATAGAGTTTCTGAACCCATTAAAAGAATGTGTTTCCATGGCTTCATCTTCTTTTTCAACCATTAGGTGTTTTTTTTTATAGTATGGGGTTTATTTCACTAGCTGATTTGGTATTTGGCAAGTTGAAGAGTGACATTCACTAGCAAGCAATATGATTCTAGGGAGCATAACCCTAGCTCTGCTCTCCTCTCTTTATGGAACCTAAAATGCTAACATTTCAGGCATCTGGGGAAGAAGACCTTTCATAGACCCGTTGCCATGGAAAGAGCATTGATAGTCATTTTATACTCTAATTATTTGGCTTTTTGAGTGCTTTGGTTTGACTTAATGGGCTGAATCTTTGTGCTATCTGCCTTGTTTTTTGAAGAAAGTTGAGTATGTATTTGGAAGCCCTAGTTAAGGATTTGATGTAAATTATACAATTACACATTAGTAATACGACAAAAAATTTAAGGATAATGAGAATAGTTTTCATGTATAAAACAACTTTTAAAAAAATAATTATTTTCAATAATGTGATTTTTTTTCTTATAGTTAATTACATCTTCTGGTAATGTTTGAGTGATATAAAGTGTCTTTCATAACTTAATTTTTACAAGAAAGTATTCCTTAAGGTATAACACTAGATGGTAGTAAAAACTCACTCAGGGTATAAGATAAAAGACATTGTTTTATTTGTAAGTAATGTGTTTACCATTATAGGTTTCTCTATACAGTAGAATTTAGATTTGTAAGTTACTTTAGAAATCTCATGACAATAACCTTATATATTATACACATTTATAAAAATTATACTTTATAAATTCACTTATTTTCATTGTTTTCTTTTCCATTGATGTTTTATATCAACATCTTTTATTTTATTAGTTATTTTGTTTTTACTTTTTGTTATAGAGATAGGAGTCCTATAATATTGCACATTCAAGAGCATCTCATTTTGATTGGAGTAGTAATAGCAAACAATATATGTTATTAAAGATCTGAATATAATACACTGAATACATTTTATTAAAGATAAAGCATTGGGGAAAAGAATCAAATTTGAATTCATTTTAAGAACTTGAATTATAGAACTATTTGAGTCTCATTCAAGAAGGTATGTTTTATTTTATATTGCATAATTATAATACTACAGATTAAAATTTTGATAGTACCAGTAAAACCATTTGGCCAAATGTTCTTTGATGCTATTACATTAGACCAATGTAGACTTGGCTAGTGTTACTTCTTGGGTTTTGATGAGATCTTTTGGGACTCTCTTTTAAATAACAAAAAAAATCAGATATTTTAAATGGAAAAGAAAAGAACATTTTTGATTGAATTAAATTCTGTGTATAAGAGTCAACTAATAATAAAACATTGCTTTTGTTCCTTACCTGTTTTTAGGAGTGTGTCATAGACTTTATTGGTCTTCTTTAGTATATGCTATATCAGGAAGCTTGGGCAGATATTTGTCATATTTACCAGATTTGGTATGCCGAAAAATCAGTTTAAGTAGCTACTATGTTTTGGCACTTGTTAAGAATTCGGTTTCTTAGCATATACCCAGTGCCTGTTGGGTACTTGTGGGCTGAAACAAATCAAATTTAACCAATCATATTTGCAAAATATTTTCATTTATTTTTTGAGTATAATATTTGCAATCTTGGTATCTTTAACTATGTCAAGTTTTTAAAAATTTCCTTGGAATAGATATAAAATGTGCCACAATAATTCCCAATTTTATTTTCCATAGTTCTATTGTTTTTAAAAGAGATCTTTATTAAGTGACTTATTTAAAATTCTGACCTATTGTAAGGCAATTTTTTTTTTTGTAGGACCAATGAGAGAAGAATTTAAGTTAAGAAAGAGAAGATAGCATTGTTAATTTATTTGAAATTACATCAGTTTGCTAGAATTTAGTTATTCTGAACATGTATTACTAAAATTTAAAAGTTAAAACCAAATCGTTTAAACAGAAACAGCATTCATTCAGCAGTCACGACCAAATGTGAAACTATAGTCATTATGTTAAATTTTTTTATTACTTTATTTTTTGTATTTACTGATTTATACTTACATATACTGATTTATATTTACTCATGTAAACTTTCTTCTGACCAGTTGCCTACAATTTTGAGGTTTCTTTCTAATTGGTTGGGAATTAGTATAGGAAGAGGCTATTTTATGTTATTATTTCATATGTATTTTTTTTTTAGCCTTTTCCCCCCTGACTTACAGTTAACTCTTGGAGACATAATCATTACTTTAATGAGGATTTAATATTATCTCCCGGCCTCTCCCACCCAGTAATGCTGCCTTCTATGTGGCTCTTTATTTTTCTTATCAGTAGATATTAAAAGTAAAACTAAAATAAAATGTTCAAATATTTTAAGTTTGTTAGTTTCAACTTCTTTTGTTAAATAAATTTATATTGGGGGTTATCTATAGATTGATTTATCTGTATTCTACTTCAGTAGGATGATATTAGTTGAACAAGCTCTTCTTAAGTCTGAGTTGTCCCCCTGTCTTTAGATCTTTGTAAACGCTCTAGTCTTGCTAGAGAGGATATGAAAAATACTTGAACCCTTGCTAGAGAAGATATGAACTATACCTTTTCATTTGAAGTTTATAGAAGAACATCAAAATTAGAACATAATTTCAAACAGTTCTCTACTTATATTTGCTACTTTTCTTTAGGCTGAGAAGGCACAATTAATTCTTTCATTTAAAATTTGTTGCTATCTCTGTTGTAGTGAGTTCTGACACCAAGTACCCAGAATTGGGCCAAACCTCACAGGATAAGGGTATAGTACTCCACATGCCTGTGTTCTCTTCAGATACTAGCCTCAAGTTTGGGGTTCCTTGGGTTACCATTATGCTTACTAGCTGGCTACAGTTTCAGGGGCTTCTAGTACTCCCTGAGTTTCGTAAGTTGTTAGAGTGGATCATAGAATTTAGAAAAGTTTATACTATGGTTACAGTTTTACTATAGCCAAAGGATATAAATCAGAACCAGCCAATGAAGACACATAGGGCAAGGTCTGGGAGAGTTCCATATATAACGTTTCCATTGTCCTCAGGTATGTATCACCCTCCTGGAATATTGATATATGATAGTGCACAGAAAGAATACTGAATTTCTTTTGTTGAAGTTGTAAAAAATGCATAATAAAATTTACCAGTTTTAAGTGTGCAGTACAGTAGTGTTAACTTTACACATATTGTTGTGCAGCAGATCCCTAGAACTTTTCATCTTGCAGAACTGAAACTGTATCTATTGAGCAATTCCCCCTCTACCCCTTTCTTCAGCCCGTGGCAATCCCCATTCTACTTTCTGTTTTTAAGAGTCTGTTTTAGATATAGTCAAACTTCATGTAAGTGGAATCACACAGTATTTGTCTTTTTTGTGACTTGTTCATTTTACTTAGCATAATGCCTTCAAGGTTCATCCATGTTGCAGCATGTTAGGATTTCCTTTATTTATTTTTAAATATTTTTTATATTTATATTTATTTATTTATATTTTCTTTTTTACATTTTTCTCTTTTTAATGTTTGTTTACTTTTGGAGCGCCTGGGTGGCTCAGTCGGTTAAAGCCTCCGACTTCGGCTCAGGTCAGATCTCACGTTCGTGGGTTCGAGCCCGGCGTCAGGCTCTGTGCTGACATTTAGCTCAGAGCCTGGAGCCTGCTTCCGGTTCTGTGCCTCCCTCTCTCTCTGCCCCTCCCCCTCTCATGCTCTGTCTCTCTCTGTATCAAAAATAAATAAAACATTAAAAAAAATTAAAAAAAATGTTTGTTTATTTTTGAGAGATAGAGAGACAGAACGTGAGCAGAGGAAGGAGACACAGAATCTGAAGCCGGCTCCAGGCTCCAAGGTCTCGGGACAGAGCCCGAGGCTGAGGCTCAAACTCATGAACCGTGAGATCATGACCTGAGCTGAAGTTGGCTGCTTAACTGACTAAGCTACCTAGGCGCCCCGTTTTTTATATTTTTCAAATTTATTTTGAGAGGAAGAGTACACATGTGAGTGGGGGAGGGGCAGAGAGAGAGGGGAGAGAGAGAATCTCAAATGGGCTTCATGCTGTCAGTGCAGAGCCCAGTGTGGGGCTCGGTCTCATGAGTTGTGAGATGATGACCAGAGCTGAAATCAAGGGTTAGGATACTTTAACCAACTGAGCCACACAGGTGCCTCAGGATTTCCATTTTTTTAAAGGCTGAACGTATTCAGTTGCGTGTGTGTGTGTGTGTGTGTGTGTGTGTGTGTGTGTGTGTATTTTTTTTCTTATTTTCTTTATTTTTTATCTTTTGATGGACATTCAGGTTTCTTCCTCCTGACTATTGTGAATAATGTAGATAATGTAGGTATGCAGATATCTATTGAGATACCATTTTCAGTTCTATTGGATATACACCTAGAAGTGGGATTGCTGGATCATGGTAATTGGGTGTTTTAATTTTTTGAGGACCCTTGCTGTTTTCCACAGTGGTTCTACTATTTACATTTCTACCAACAATTTTTCCATATCCTCACCAATGCTTCTTTTTTTTTTTGGACAGAAGTTATTCTAAAGGTAATATCTCATTGTGGTTTTGATTTGCAGTTCTCTAATGATTAATGAGCACCATTTCATATACTTGTTGGCAGTTTGCATATTGTTATGGACTGACTTCTTTATCCCCCCACCTCAATTCATATTTTGAAGCCCTAAGCCCTAGTATGCTGATATATGGAAAAGAGGCCTTTGGTGATTAGGTTTCGGTGAGGTCCTGTTGGTACTGTGAAGTGGAATGCTGCTGTAACCAATACATAAAACCACTGAAGTGGCTCTGGACTGGGTAATGAATATAAGCTGGAAGAGTCTTGACGTATGTGGTAGAAAAGTTTGGATTATTGTGGAGGGACTTTTAATGGTAATTCTGGCGAGGACTCAGAAAGAAAAGAGCTGTAGAGAAAACCTCCATCTTCTTAGAGAATATATAAATAATCATGAATGCAGTGTTGGTAGACATATGAATAGATACTGATATGGAAACATCATTCTTTTGAGGTCTCAGACTGAAAGGATGAACAGAAAAAAGGTGATCCTTCTTAAGAAGTGGCAAAGAATTTGACTAAATTGTGTTTATGTTCTAGTGTTTTGTGGAAGGTAGAACTTGAGGGATGAATGTTTAGCTGAGGAGATTTTTCAGCATAGTATTGAGGAAGCAGCTTGGTTCCTTCTGACTACCTATAGTAAACTTTGACAAGAGAGAAACCAATTGAACAAGTGATTGGTTAGCTCAGCAAAAAGGAATCAGAATTTAAAGATAGGGGAAATTCTCAGCCTGCCTAAACGCTGAAAAATAAGAAAGCTATTTGGAAAAGAATATGAAGGATATGGCTGAATAACCATTTGATAAGGAGATTAGTATGGTTGTGAGCCATGAACTGTGAGAAATAAATGCTTATTATTTAAACCACACAGTGTACTGTACTTTGTCATACTACAATAAGCTGACGAAGATTTACATCTTCTTTGGAGAAATGTCTGTTCAGGTCCTTTGCACATTTTTAAATTGGATTGTTTGGTTTTTAGTTGTTGAATTATAGTTCTTTATATACCTTTAATATTAATCTCTTATCAATCATATGGATTACAAATACATTTTCCCATTCTGTAGGTTGCCTTTTCACTCTCAATTGTTTTTTACAGTATTGTTTTTTTACTTTTTTTAAGTTTGATATTGTCCAGTTTGTCTTTTTTTAGCTTTTATTGCTTATGATTTGATGTCTTATCCAAGAAACTATTGCCAAATAGAGTGTCTTGAAGTTTTCCCCCTGTTTTCTTCTAGGATTTTTGCTGTTTTAGGTCTTCCATTTCAGTCTTTAATCCATTTTGAGTTAATTTTTGTTTATGGTGTAAAGTAAGGCTCCATCCTCATTAATTTGCATGTGGATATTCAATTTCTCCAACACCATTGTTGAAGAGACTATCCTTTCCCCATTGTGTAGCAGTGACCCATTTGTCAGAGACTATTTGACTATATATGAGGGTTTCTTTTTGTGTTTTCTGTTCTGTTCCACTGGTTTATATGTCTGTCTTTAGGCCAGAACCGTACTGTTTTGATTACTATAGCTTTGTAATGTGTTTGAAACCAGGAACTATGAGGCTCTAGCTTTGTTTTTCTTTCTCAAGATTATTTTGGCTATTCAGGGTCCTTGGAGAGTCCATATGCCTTTTAAGGTTTTTTGCCCCCTGTTTTTTCAAAAAAAGGACAGTGGGGAAAATATTGTATTGGGAGAAAGTGCCAGTAGGGATTGCATTTAATCTGTAGATTGCTGTGTGTAGTATTGGACATTTTAATAATATTAAGTCTTCTAGTCAGTATCTTTCTGTTTGTGTCCTGTTCAGTATCATTCAGCACTGTGATACAGTTTTCCTGTAGAAGTCTTTTATCTTTCTGATTATATTTATCCTATTTTATTCTTTTTGATGCTATTGTAAATGGGATCATTTTGTTAATTTCCTTTTCAGATTGTTTGTTGTTAGTGTGTAGAAATGGAAGATATACTTGTTAGTTGATTTTGTATCCTGTGATTTTGCCGATCTCATTTATTAAGTCTTAGTGTTTTGGAGGTTCTTTAGGGTTTCTATATGCAAGACTACATTGTAAACAGAGGTCATTTTACTTCTTCCTTTCCTGTTTGGATGCTTTTTAATTTCTTTTTCTTGCCTGATTGCTCTGGCCAGGACTTCCAAGTACTATAGTGAATAAGGTGGCAAGAATGAGCATCTTTGCCTTTTTCCTGATCTTAGAAGGCAGCTTTCAGTTGTTTGCCATTGAGTATGTTGGTTGTGGGTTTTTTTTTAATATATGACCTTTATTATGTTGAGGTACTTCATTCTATTCCTAGTTTGTTGAGTGTTTTTATAAAAGGATGTTGACGTTTTTGAAATGCTTTTTCTGCATTAGTGGAGAAGATCATGTTTTTGAACTTGGTTCTGTTAATGTGGTGAATTATTTTGATATTTGTAGGTTGAAACATCATTGCTTTCCAGGAATGAATCCCATTTTGTTCATGATGTATGATCCTTTCAGTGTGTTACTGAAATGGGTTACTAATGTTTTGTTGAGAGTTTTTGCAATCAGTATTCATCAGGGATATTGGTTAGTAGTTTTCTTATAGTATCTTTGTCAGATTTTGGTATCAGTGCTGGCCTTGCTGAATGAGTTTGGAAATGTTCCGCCCTCTTCAGTGTTTTGGAAAAGCTTGAGAAGGATTGCTGTTTGTTCTTTAAATATTTGGTGAAATTCTTTAGTGATGTTGTTTGGTACTGAGCTTTTCTTTGTTGGGAAGTTTTTAATTACTCATTTAATCTCTTTATTTGTAATATATCCAGATTTTTTTTTCTTCATGACTCATTTTTGGTTGATTGTATGTGTCTAGGAGTTTATCCATTTTCTCTAGGTTATCCAATTTGTTGGCATGTAATTTTTCATAGTAATCTAATCTCTTATCCTTTTTGTTTCTGTGGCATCCATTTGTAATGTCTTCTCTTCTACTTATTTTTGTTTTTGAGTTTTTTCTTTTTCTTAGTTTACCTAAGGATTTGGAAATTGTGTTGATCTCTTCAACAAACCAACTCTTAGTTTTATTGATTTTTTCTGTTCTATTTATTTCTGCTCTAATCTTTATTATTTCCTTCTTACTGCTAACTTCGTGTTTAGTTTATTCTTTTTCTGGTTCCTTGAGTTGTTAACAAAAAAAAATCCACGAGCTGGCTGCTTTTCCCTAACTTGTGAGAGCTATGTTGGCTTCTTTCTGCAGTGTTATAAGTGTGGCCCTAACTGCTGAGCTCTCCCAGGCAGGTGGAGTCTGCTTTTCCCGGTCAGTTTTCCAAGTTAGGTAAGACAGAAACCAGTCTGTTCAGTAGTCCCCTGAAAAGCAAGAGTGTTGGATGCACATTCCACTTTCCTCTTTCCTTCCCAAGGGAGAAGCACAGCATTGGGCTATTTCTCTTGATCTTAAGCTGTGTCAACCTAGGGGGAGGGGCTGACTTGCATGAAATGAAGTAGCTTCTTTTTTTTTTTAAACCTGCTTCATTGCAGTTGAACCTAAGGTACTATGGATTCCTAACTGGTTTCTGGCATTCCCATAAAGAGATTTATTCTCCTAAAAAGGAATAAAAAATTCAGATCATATATTATTGTTAGTGTTTCTGTGGGAGAACGAGTCTAGGTCTTCCTATTCTATCATCTTGGTGAATCTGCCTATTCTACCATCTTGGTGAATCTCACATCCACAGTGTTTTGGAGGTGCTTTATTAAATAAGTGTGGTGGGTTAAATCATTGACCACTTGGTTGAGCTTAAATTTGAGCCCCCCCCCCCCCCCCCCCCCCCCCCCCCCCCCCCCCCCCCCCCCCCCCCCCCCCCCCCCCGTTCCTTCCAGTAGGTTGGGCTGATACATAGCTCCAAACTCTACACCTCTAATCACAGTGTTTGCCTTTCTGTCCTTTGCCTACTGTTCTGCCTACCTGAGTTATCTCCTTTGCTGGGGGCCTACCATGAGTCACCTCATTAGCATAAAATCTAAGTGCTACTGGATGATTTAAAGGTTGCCTTTCAGACACTGGGGATAAAGGCCAGCCAAATTCTTTATTACGCATGCATGTTGAAATCTAATCACATAATGTAAAATTTAAAGGATATGAAAATATACAAAGAAATATCTATCTCCCACCCACCCCTGTTTCTCAGCCACCCAGTTTTCCCCCATGGAGGGTGGTACTATTTTTTAAGTATTTTTTCACCTAAGTAACAGTTCATTCTCTTAAAAAGTAATAGGTTCCCCCTTGCCCCCTTTGGCTTTTGCTTATTTTGAGGATTTGAAGGACTATTTTGTTCTCCAGACAGTAATGAATACAATACCATTCCTTTACGTTAAATCTTGAGATGAGTTTGTTACTGAAACATATTAGTTATTAGGCTAGAAAAGTGAAAATAGTCTTTTGCTTTTGTTTTTTTCCCCGTGAAAGTCACACTTTCTTTTCTCTCCTGGATTAAGAATACTATGCTCATTGTAAAAAATTTGAGGGGGAGAATAGTGACACATAAGAACAAAAGCCTTAACATTTAATGTGTTCCCATCTTTTTCTCAGTTTGTGTGATTAGTGAATGGGTGCACACATTTAAACATACATTATGTTAAAAAACACCATAGTTGAGAAAAGAATCTAGAGTTTTATATCATTTTTTTCCCAGATAACACTACTGAGATCATTTTCCTATACCTTAAATAATCTTCAGTAATATAGTTTTACCATTTCCTTGTTTTTGCATGTTAAGATTATTTCCAATTTTGTGCATAAATTAACAAATCTATTAGATTATATTGCTTAAGGTTTTTTTCTTGATTGTTTTAAAGGATTTAAAAGTTAATTATTTATTATTTATATCTTACCTTATATCCTTCGTGATCATAGAACTATTGTTTCAAGGTAAGTGGCTTTCTTTTTTACTGACTTGCAGTAGGGCTCGAGCTTATAAAATCGACTTTTATTCATTAGGCTTTTCTTAAATATTAGTACCTTTTTTTTTTTTTCAAAAGCAAAGGGCCTTATTACGAATTTAGGCCTGGCCAGCCTAAACTCTGGCTCACAGACTTCAACAACACACTGGATCCACGTGGAGTGATCCCTGAACAAAGGCGGGGTAGGGCTTTTGTGAGTTTGGGAAGGGGGAGTTACAGGAAATTGTGACATAGGTACAGTGATCCATTATTATTATACAATATTATTGACAGCAGGTTTAACCATTCACATTGCCTAGAGTATTTGTTACTTTTGGCGGGACCCAATCACAACATTTAGAGTATTGACCAATCACAGAGTGGGCCCAGGATCCTCACGTAGGGTGTGACTAGTCTTAGCCACCATCTTTAGGCCTGCCCTTAGAAATGTTAAAGATGTTAGCTGGCCTTTTCTGATTGGGTGTTACAAGGGTGGTCCCTTCTGCATTGGGGGATGTGTGCCCTTCTGTTGTCTCATGGAGTCAGTTTCAGACCTGCATCCTTGCATTCCCCCCTCTGTCTTGTAACTGACCCAATCCTGGGTCAGCTGAGTTACCATTGTACCCCTAAAGCCTGGCATAGCCCTCCTTGGTGTAAGGGGAATTTCTTACCCTGTAAAGGGCAAAGGGAAGGAGAATTTAGCCAATTTCTGCCAGTCTCCGTGGTTAATTTGGTAAGGGTCTTTTAGGATTTCTAACATCTGGTGCTGCCTGGTTTACAAAAGTAAGAATGACAGCCAATTTGTTTCCTCATTTTTCAGGATCCTTGGGCGTATAAGTGCAATATGCCTTCATAATTCTTTCTACATTACTAACCTTAGCCAAATTGGTGGGCCACCTAGCGGCCACTTGAGGACCTCCCATTAGAGTCTGGCGGTAGAGGCGTAAGCTTCCCTTACCTTTGCTATGTTAAAATTCCATGCCCAGGGGTGCCTGGGTGGCTCAGTCGGTTGAGCATCCGACTTCAGCTCAGGTCATGATCTCACAGTTCGTGGGTTTGAGCCCCACATCGGGCTCTGTGCTGACAGCTAGCTCAGAGCCTGGAGCCTGCTTCAGATTCTGTGTCTCCATCTCTCTCTGCCCCTCCCTTGCTCACATTCTGCCTCTCTCTGTCTCTCAAAAATAAATAAAAATGTAAAAATAAAAAAATTTAAAAATTCCATGCCCAGATCAGAGGCAATTAATACCAACAGAACATCCTATCAGGAACTTTTGCTGTTTCCCCAGCTTTCTGGGGCCACATTTGCCAGTCCGATGGCAAAGAGGGCAGTTTATTTTACTGGACCAATGATTCCTCAGGCTTCTGCCGTGCTAGACCAGCCAGCTTCCGGGGTGTGGCTGGAGCAGGGCTGGAGATCCTGGAGTCAGAGTCTTTTTGAAGATCAGTTCAAGCTGATCAACTGGATCTGGATCACCTCACCAGATTGAGGGTTTTTTCTGAGTTAGTCCACTTAACTCCAGAGAGATACCTGAAACTTTAATAGGGGCTGAACTTTTTGTTTAGTTGCATATCTGTGAATTCTACCTTTAAGTCTTTTGGAAATACGTGACCCCCATTTTAAATATCATCCTTACAGACTAACAAGCCTGAGATCTAACAACAAATATTCAAAGACATTCAGAACTAGAACTACATTTATAGTAGTGCATTGCTGAAACATAGTTTTTCCTCTCTAAAAAAACTTCCATTATCAGAGATAGCCAAATCGAGACTAATGCATTGGTGGACGAGTCCATTCTTAACAACCCTGGCCTAATTATTTACATAAGCTCAGCAAGAATAAAGATTGTTCATGAGGACTTTATAAGGCTTGCTTTGCTGGGTCATTGTCATAAGGAATCTCCAGGTTGAACTTTTGGTAGCCGCTCTGGGCCAGAAGCCGAGCCAAGCCAGCACTTTCCATCAGGCCTGCAATACCTGTTAAATTGGGCAAACGCCTCTTCCCGAGGTTCCCAACATAAGCTGAAGTTCCTGCCCCCGCCAGGAAGTGACCTTCTTTACTCACCTGGGAAGGCTGCTTGGAACTCTGTGAGCAAGGTATCCAGCCAACATTTCCACGAGGCTTTATGGCTCCATGTTCCATAAAGTCAACCTTAGTTCCTTAAAGCTGTCAGGTCATTTCTGAGCCTATGCATGACTCTCAAACAGGACATTCCAGTCAAAGCCTTGGTGAAATAACCAGTATTTTCAATGGTGTCCTACTATAAAATGAACAGATTCTTATTGAACTTATGCAAACAATTGTAATTGCCATGAAAGAAAGAATACTCACTGAGTTTCTAAATTTCAGATGGTTTAAGTAGAGAGAAAAGTTGAATGCTCTAGA
>NC_043703.1:56301970-56334936 GCF_006229205.1 Suricata suricatta | reverse complement strand
GTGAAAACTGAGACAGACCAAATTAACTATTATGTAACAGGAACTTATTTGAACTGTAGCAAACCAACAGACTTAGATTCATTCAAACACTGAATGAGCCATATGAGATACTTTGTTCCCTAGTTAATTTTGACCTGGAAATTTGATGCAAAAACCTGACTTCTGTGGTCTTTTGTTTCCTCTCACCTAAGGTGGAGGGAGGGGAACCTGTTGCCCTTGGCAATTTATGCAGATTGCCCTCTCCCCACCAATGGATGTGGGCTAAATCTCCTCTAGAGTATTCAGGGAGCTCAGGAAGGTGGGGCTACCCTTTAATGGCCTGAGTCAGTTCCCCACCCAGGGGGTACAGAAGAATGGGGGAAGGGAGAGCAAGGGGGGCAGAGAAGGAGAGTTTCCAGTTTTAAACTTTTAGCTGTTAACCTGGGAAATGAGGGAGAAGCCCTCACTTCTACAAGGCAGAGGAACACAGAGAGTCAGTGTCCCCTTCAGTATGATTTTATCTCAGCCAGACCAATAAGGTCTTCTTCTCTGCACAGTCCCGTGGGCTTTTCGGGATCTTAAGGGTGGTCACCCGTGGAGCCACAGACTCGAACTCAGCAGGTGAGCCAGACCGAGCTGCACATTTACACTCACACACCAGAGGTTACTACATTCCCTCCCATAGGCTTTCCAGACAAGACCAAAAACAATGACAATAACAACTGGACAAACAAGTACAGAAGTGGCCACAAAACAGGTGTTTACAGATTTACTAAAGGGCCTACCGACATCTTGGTGTGGCCTTGGGGCGGAAATCATGACTCCAGACTTCCACTTAATACCCCAGACAAAAGCACATGTGCATTTAAAATTCAAATGATAAACTAGCTTATTTCTAGAGGTTCTAACAAGTGACTTTTACAGATTACTGGCGCCATTTTCAGGGTGGCAGAAAAGACAAGAGTGCCTTCCCAGCTCCCAAAACCAGATATCCTTGGGAGTGCCTTTTCTCTTAGCCCCTGAGGCTGGGAGGAGACAATGAGGCATATCACACCCAAGTAGGTGCAGAAACAAAGAATGCGAGGGGAAGCCAGAAATGTTACTGAAGAGCTTCAATACTTTTGGTTTCTCCTGCGGCAGTAATTTTTGCCGCTAGTATCCTAGGAGAAAGAAAACATTTTAACCAGGGCAAGGAGATGGAAGGTTGCATCTTCTGGCCTTCCAATGTTGAAGGTCAGCCATTTGTTCCTGCAAAAAAAGATCTAGGGGTTTGAAGTAGATTGTTCCATGTCCTCGTCAGTCAGAGTCACAATCAAAATTACACTTAGATGCACAGCAAACAGATAATTACACTTTGCCTTTGTCCCGGTGAGGACTCACACTTTGCCTCCCTCCCGAGGAGGACTTAGACAAACGCACAGAGACCTAATGGAGTCTCGCTGCTGCCACCAGCGAAACCCCCTGCAGGCGAACCAGCTCTCCGGCCTC
The DNA here is from genome assembly GCF_006229205.1 of Suricata suricatta. Classification (NCBI taxonomy): domain Eukaryota; kingdom Metazoa; phylum Chordata; class Mammalia; order Carnivora; family Herpestidae; genus Suricata; species Suricata suricatta. Next base: position 56,333,469 of record NC_043703.1, on the reverse strand, counting down.
TCTGGCCTCCCGGTGGGATCCTAGACCCCACTCACCTACTTCAGACAGGTGAGCCGGCTCTCTGGCCTCCCGGTGGGGTCCTAGACCCCACTCACCTACTTCAGACAGGTGAGCCGGCTCTCCGGCCTCCCGGTGGGGTCCTAGACCCCACTCACCTACTTCAGACAGGTGAGCTGGCTCTCTGGCCTCCCGGTGGGGTCCTAGACCCCACTCACCTATTTCAGACGGGTGAGCCGGCTCTCCGGCCTCCTGGTGGGGTCCTACAGCCCACTCACCGAATTCAGAGTGGGTCCGAGATGTCTCTTGGCACCCACGGTCCCGAGCTTCCACGGCGCGTCTGCCTCGCCCCCTTGGGACCCCACTGAGGTCTTTTCGGCCACCTCCCACCTAGGCCCTGCGCACACAAAGAACTGACCAGACAAACAAGAAAGACTTAGACACAGACTGACAAGAAAATGAGTGCACTCACCAGCCAGCGATTAGGCCCAACGTGTCAGGGTCCCAGGAGCTCTGAGGGGGGATATCCCAGGAGAGCCCCCATATGTTATGGCCAGATTTTAATATTGCCTCCAAAAACCAGAGATTACCTGGGAGACCGAAGCACGCGTGCAAAAGCAAAGGGCTTTATTATGAATTTAGGCCCGGCCAGCCTAAACTCGGGCTCACAGACTTCAACAACACACTGGATCCACACGGAGTGAGCCTATTAGTACCTTTTAAAATTATTTTTTAAAATATCCTTTAAACACTAGTTGTCCTTCAGTTCTCAGGGAAAATGTGTAGGTTATATTTTATATGTACATATTTATATTAACTTAATTTGGTATAAGTTTTGTATCTATTTTTCATCTTTTTGTCTCATAGGTAAGCTATTATCTTCCTCTACTTTTCCACTTATTTTCCAGTATTTCAGTTGAACATTTATAAAGGGGTACTGTGCAGGGGGTGTAAAGAATAAATCCTCAAGGAAGCTTAAAGATAGGAGGGGGGAATGATAGATACATAAGTTTGATAGTGTGCGTAAATAGGTTTTAAAATTTTATTGAAGGGTCCAAAATAAAATCTAGGTGTTTCGGCTGTTTCCTCTCTTGCTAGGGTCCTGTATTAATAGGAAGTTCTCAGGGTGGTGTCAACATTGAAGATGTGGCTGCTGAGACTCCTGAAGCCATAGTTAAAGAACCTATTGATATTGTAGAAGGCATCAAAAAGGAGCAAGCTGTCCGGGTATGTTTTATTCTTAAAAATTTCTATCTAGCTTTATTGGATAATTGTAATACTTAAAAAAAGAAAGAGAATTAACTTTGTATAAGTGAAGTGATTGACAAAACTTAAAAAAATTTTTTAGTGTCAATGTATGTTAATATCTTGTTTGAAATAGAAGCTTTTAGAAGTATCTACAATATTTTCCTTTATATTTTCTATAAATATTCTAATATCTGTCTTTAAAGGGTTAGGATTATTTTAATTAACCCCTGTACCATTGTCATACCTAGTAAAATTAATAATTCCCTACAATCATTCAAATTCCCTTGTCTCAGGTTTTTCTTTTTTTTCTTTTGCTTTTATAATTTGTCTGAGTTTGGATCCATCTAAGGTCTTACATTGCTATTGGTTATTGTCTCATATATCTTTTTGTAATTTGTAGGTTTTCTTTCCCTCACTCCCTTTATCCTTCTTTTGTTTGTTGATGAAACTGGGGTGATTATGCTTTATTGTTTATCATAGTCTGGATTTTACATACCCATGGTAGCATTTTATGTTCCAATCTCCCCTTTATTTCCTATAAATTATATGGAATGGTAGGGACGCTGTCTTATATATCCCTATGATCAGTGATTTTTTTGGAGGGAAGTGGTTGATGGATACTTTTGAGAATCTGATGAAAACTATGGGCTTTTAGTGTCTGCACATAAAGAATAAATTTTGCCTACAATTTAACTATTTTTCTATACTGTCTTTTTTTGTGTGCTTCTTCCTCCATTTCTATCGACCACTGCCTCCAAAAAACCCACCCATGAAGTTTAATACCCTAGCCTGTGAGAGTTGATTGATAAGGTTGGTGATACTGCTATTAAATTAAATTGTTTAGTTTGGATATGAAAAATAAGTGATCCATCTTAAAAGAAAAGCTTGAATGTTAAAGTTTGAATGAAATTAGCATGTTTTAGTGAGAAACTGTCAAAATAAGTTTACAATATTGAAGTACAGTAGAGCAGAAATTTTTGACTAGCACAAAAGTTTAAGGAGATAGTGAAATTACCCTAGTAAAGTCGTTTAAGCAAGAGAATGGTGTATAAATGTTTAAAGGAAACAGAGACATGATTCATTAGGTAGTTATGTGAGGGTGATGGCTGGACAGTTAAATTTAGATGAGAAAGAATACTTGATTTCTAAGAACACTTGAAGGAATAATCTACTAAGATTAGAGTTTTTTGAGTCAAGAGCAGAAATACTGCCTAGCACAGTGTTTGGCCAATTAATGTCTTTCTGGGTTGATCAGAATTCTGCTGCAGTTCTCAAATGTTTAGATCTAAAATGGTGGATTATAACCTAGTGAAAATCCTTCTTAATGAAGTAATATTTAATTTGTCCCTCATTTATTATTCTTTATATGAAATAAGTCTTAACTGAAACTAACATTTCTTAGGCTGATTATTCTCTTTATTTTTTACTTTTTGTAAAAATCATCTTAAAGAATTTAAGAATTTTCTGCAGTTAAAATTCAAATGCCTTAAATAGGGGTTAGAAAAGAGGAAAACCTCCTTGTTAGTGTTTTTGAGCAATGGCAGCAGTTAGAATAAACATCCAGATAGGGAGCTTCTATATCAGTGACTCAGAATTGCTTATGGAACTTAAAAAAATTATGAATGGCTTGATACACTGTCGGACTTGTGAGCCAGAACTTCTAGGTTGGGAGCTTGTATGTATGTTTTTAAAAAAGCTCTTCAGGTGTATAGTTAGGAATCTCTGCTCAAGACTGCAAACTCCTCTATTAGAACAGAAGCTTATGTACCTGTATCTTTTGGGCCAATCTCATATTAGATACTCTGTAGATTTTTAAATGAATGGCAGACTGGTTTGACAGAATGTGTCCTAATTGCTTGGTAGGCACTCTTTATAAATTACTTAAAAGGTAAAATCAAATGATTTAATATTTTTGCTATCATTTGGACCATGGGGATTTTCAGTCCACCTTTTATATGTCTTTTAATAAAATATAAGCCTCTTTCAGTTTAGAGTTGCTATATGGCTTAGAGGCAATGTTGAGGCAATGGAATAAACACTGGGACTGGAATCTAGGCAGAACTTGACTTCTCTGAATCTCTTTCTCATTTGTAAAATGGCCGTACTACTTGTCTTGTGAGAATTTTGAATCAAAAGTTTTGCTGAACCATTTAGTAGTAGTAGCTGCTATTTCAGTCGTTCATGTTTGACTACAAATGATTCCTGCTTATTTAAATGATAAGCTATAAGGTTTTTTATTTACAATAATTTAATGTTGATTGGACATATACAACATGCTGCTAATCAAGAGACAAATTGATTTCAGCTTGCACAGAAGATGGGATTTCCACCTAATATTGTGGATTCTGCAGCAGAAAATATGATCAAACTTTACAACCTTTTCCTGAAATATGATGCAACTATGGTAGAAATAAATCCGATGGTAGAAGATTCAGATGGAGCTGGTAAGGTTATCTTTTTTTTTTTAACACTGATTATGTATTTATCCACAAATGTATGCTTCAGTAAGGAAGTTGAATTCATAAGGAAGTGAACTCATTCCTATGTAGACACTTATTTTATAATAAATTGAATGTGAACAAATATTAAAGATAAGTACCTCTTAAAAAAACACCTAAAATATACACTTATGTACACACAGGGTGGTTTAAGCTGCACTATTCAGTATGGAGGCTACCAGCCACATGTGGCAATTAAAATTAATTAAAATGATATATGATTAAAATATCACTTAGCCGAACTAATTACATTTCAACTGCTCAGTAGCACATGTGGTTATCATATTAGATAGCAGACATATAGAATATTGCCATCATTGCAGAAAGTTCTTTTGGGCAGTGCTGATTAGAGTAATCAGCATGGTAGTGAGTAAATGGCAGTAGTTTTGAGGAATTAGCCATCTTAGTCTCCCACAAGTTTCAGTCTTTAGCGTTGTCATGGATCTTTACTATACAAAGGGTAGACTCTGGTACTTGATTCCTTTTAATATTTTTATCCAACAGAGAAGTAAGATTAGCCTGTCACTCTGACACCTTTAATTTTGCATATATTTAAAGGTAAATCAGATTCTGAATGATCACACCTTCCATGTATAGCCATTTAAAAAATATAAGTTGCATTATTGTAGCCTAAATTTTTCTTGCTACTTTATATTAACTATATTACTTGATTTTGTTTCAAGTCACTTTGGACATTTGAATCTGTTAAGCATTTATAGATCATCTTTCACTTGTATATGTATAATTAGTTACATTATTTATTGTAGAAATTAATTTTTAGCTTGTTTGTATGATTGTATAAAGAAGAATGAGTAAATTCTATGGTGCTCATAGAGATAGTTTATAAAACTAAAAAATGAGATTTTTTTCAATAGTAAAGGCTGCTGCACATTTTCAAAATGAAATGTTCAGTGAAGGAGAATTATTTGTGTAAAAGTTTTTATTTATTTATTTATGTAATAATAACATTGAAAGCAAAACTCCTGAATTACTTTCAGCTGTGAAATTCTACAGCCATATTCTGTTGCTGAGAGAATGTCTTTATTCTCTTAAAAACCATTTTTTCCCTTTGTATTTTAGTGTATCTTTTCTTTGTATGCATTTCTATATATTTTGAAGGAGTTTCTCTTTTTTTCTCTTCTGATTAAGGGCATTTTATATTTATTACAGAAAATTTGCAAAGTACCAAGAAGCATAGGTAGGTTTGAAAAAACTCCTGTAACCTCATTACCTACCATCCTTTTTATTTTTTTAAGTTTATTTATTATTTATTTTGGGAGAGAGATAGACCAGGTGGGGATGAACAGAGAGGGAGGGAGAGAGAGAACCCCAAATTGGCTCCACACTGTCAGCATGGATATATATTTGTATATAAATCTTTCATATAGATTCTTAGAAGTAGAATTTAGGGATTGAGAGTAATGGTATTTTAACATTTGTTTGACTATTGGGGCAGGATAATAACATTTGGAGATATATTTTGCCAGATTGTTGTCTGGAAAAGTTGTTCTAACATACAGAGTATGCATTTCAGTGCCTACTTGTGCCAGAAGTGAGTGTTACCTTGGTTTTAAATTCTGTCAAACTGCTAGTCAGGACATCGTGTCTTATTTTTCAATTCTTTGATTATCTGTGATGTTGAGAATTTTTCATGTTTATCGGACATACATTTTCCTCAGTAGACTGCAAAGTTTCTGTTGATGTCCTTTGGTAACCGTGTTAGTTTCCAGTGGTTGCTGTAACAAATTACTACAAACTAGTAAGTGGTTAAAAAACCAGATACTACTTTCAGAGTTTTGGAAGGCAGAAGTCCAAAATTAGTGTCATAGAATTCAAGGTGCTCTCTCTAGAGGCTCTAGGGAAGCCTCCATTCTTTGCTTTTTATAACTTGTGGTATTCTGTGATTTGTGATCACCATTTCAGTCTGCTTCTTGGTCCATTGCCTATTCCTCTTCTGTGTGTATCCAATTTCCCTCTGCCTGTCTCTTAAACAGACACTTGTGATGTAATTTAGGGCCATTCCAGATAAGCCAGAATAATCTTCTCCTTTCAAGATCCTTATTTTAATCACATCTGTAAAAATTTTAACATAAGGTAACATTCACAGGTTTTAATGTATCGTTGGGTGGCCATTATTCAGCTTATTATAGTACTCAAAGGAAAATGGATAGTTTTTCTTATTAATTTGATAAGGTCTGTGGCAAGAGGCACGGGCTGGCTAGCCAATGACGGGTAAGAGAGGCCTTACCATCCTTTCCACCCAAGCAGCTGAAATCTTTGCGGCTTTCAACAAAGGTCTTTATTTATTGAAAATTTATTTTGAGAGTATTTTTGATTTGAAGAATATTTTTACTGGACGTAGAAATCTAGCTTGATACCTCTGTTTTTTTTCCTTTCAAATACTTTTTCCTGTCCCATTCTTCCTTCTCCTTCCAATATTATGTATTGGATAACTTCATACTGTTTACCAGGTCACTTTCCCCCCCCGCCCCAGAGTGGATAACTTGTTTGTTTATCTTAAAGTTCATTGACATATCTCTAATAAATATGTTGTTAAGCCCATCCAGTGAATTTTTCATTAGGTATTATACTTTTTAATTCTAGATTTTCCTTTTTATAGTTTTATTTGCTACTAAGGTACCTATCTGTTCCTTTATTATGGCCATATTTTTCTTTAAATCCTTAAACATATTTCATCCAGGGCCGGAGACGCAGGCCCAGATCCTTAAACATATTTCAAATAAATTTCACAGTCCTCTGATTCTAAATCTGGATCGTTTGGGGTTTGTTTTTTCTTGACTCCTTTTTCTTTTTACCATTGGTCACATTTTACTATTTTTCTTTCATGGATCTAGTAATTTTTAGTTGTATCTGGACATTTTGTAAAATATGGTGTAGAGACGAAATTCTTCTATCTTCCTCTGGAAGAATGTTGATTTTTATTGTTATTTGTAGTTAATTTAGCTGGACTTGAAACTTTGTTTCATGTTGGGCAGGCTTCTGGACTGAAACTGATGACTTCTTTCAGCCTTTTACAAGTATGACAAGGAGAATGTTGTAGTTATATTGGAGAGAGGAAGGCATAAAGCACTGAAAGGTGAAGTTGGGAGATGTGACCTTCATATGAGTCATTTTGGTAGAGTGCTGGAGGTAAAACCTGATTAGAATGAATTTAAGGGAGGATTGCAGGAGAGAAAGTTGTACAATGAGTTTAGGCAAAGGGGCTGGCAGATGTAAATATTTTAGGTTTTGTAGGCCACAAATGCTGCTTTTCTTTATATTTTTGTTCTTCTTTCTTTTCTCTACTTTCTTCTTCAGAACCCATTAACATATGTAAAAATGTGAAACCCATTCTTTGCTCACAGGCAATACCAAATAGGCATGGGCCATATTGGTTTTTTTTGCTGACCCTTGGTTTAAGCAGACAGTTTGTTCAAGGACTTTTGCTGTATATGAAGAGAAGGGCAAGGGGGAAGAGGTGGTGAAATATTTTTTTCTTTTTTTTTTTAAGGTGGGAAAAATAACAGCATTTTTACAAGTTGTTGGGATTTAGCTAGTAGGTAAATGGGGGCACTTTATAATGCAGGAAAGGTAGAATTGTTGGAACAATGACTTTGAGTAAATGAGAGGCATTGGGGTCCAGGGTACAACTGAAGGGGTTAGCTAGGTACATGGATGGCTAATTTTAAAACAAATTTTAAGTGTTTTTGAAGTGGGGTGTTTTTCCTCTCTTTTATCTGTTATCATCTGCCTAGTGTGGATGTAGGACTACTAACTTCAGTGGAGCAGTTTCAATTCCCAAATATTCTTTTTAAATAAACAGTTTGAACACATTATGAACATAAATTGAAATACTTCCATTAAGTAACAAAACCTAAATTTCCCCTAAACTAAGAACTATTATTGGTTAGTTTCTTGTGTCTGTCTTAAAATTAAGTTCACTTTCTTTTTCTTCCTTCACAGTGCTGTGCATGGATGCAAAGATCAATTTTGACTCTAATTCAGCTTATCGTCAGAAAAAAATCTTTGACTTACAGGACTGGACCCAGGAAGATGAAAGGGACAAAGATGCAGCTAAGGCAGATCTCAACTACATTGGCCTTGATGGAAATATAGGCTGTCTAGGTACTGCGTGTTGTTACGCTGAAGTTGGATTGGCTAAGCTAAGTTTCTTTTTTCTCTGGTGTGTTGCTTATGCAAATCATTTTCCCTTCTTGATAGTAAATGGTGCTGGTTTGGCTATGGCCACAATGGATATAATAAAACTTCATGGAGGGACGCCAGCGAACTTTCTTGATGTTGGTGGTGGTGCTACAGTCCATCAAGTAACAGAAGCATTTAAGCTGATCACTTCAGATAAAAAGGTAAGGTCGGGGCTTATGTTTTAAAATCTGAATGACAAGAAGTAACGATTAATTAGCAGATGTGGTCACTACAGTAGTAGAGCATTATAAATCAAAAGACATTGCTAGTTTGGCAAAACGCTCCTGAAATCAATGCAATAAAAGTTAACTAGAAAAGAAAGATAAAGTTTCCCGCTATAATTTAGAAAACAAGATGAAGATATATTAGATGGTATTAGGTAATACTATAAAAGGTAGTGATCTGGTGTGGATACCATTCCTGTGGAAAAATTCTGGAGATGTTAGTTGACCATAAAAGCCCAGAAGTCTCAAAAATCTACAAAGCTACAAAGAAGAAAATTAAAATTATTTTAAATTCTCTTCAGAGATAATTTTTGTTACTGTTGACTTGATCATTTTTTCTTGACTTGTTAATTCTTGTATATTTCACACAAACACACACACACACACACACACACACACACACGTAATTTTCTCATACTCACATTTCCTATTGTCCCCTCTCTCTGTCTGCTTATATATCTTTATAGAAACAACTTTATTAAGAAATAATTCACCTGTCATCTAGTTCACGCATTCATATATATCTCTCAAAATACATATTTTGAATTTTTGGCTAACATATTTTTTTAAATAGTTTATTATCAAATTGGTTTCCATATAACACCCAGTGCTCTTCCCCACAAATGCCCTCCTCCATTACCACCACCTCTTTTCTCTCTCTACCTCCCCCTTCAACCCTTGCTTCATTTCAGTATTCAGTAGTCTTTCAGGTTTTGTGTCCCTCTCTCTCCCCAACTCTCTTTCCCTCTTCCCCTCCCCATAGTCCTCCATTAGGTTTCTCCTGTTCTCCTGTTAGACCTCTGAGTGCAGACATACGGTATCTGTCCTTTTCTGCCTGACTTATTTCACTTTGGCTAACATATCTTGAACCACTTTTTGCATTCACTAAGGTGTGCTTGTAAAACACTCATTTTAATGTTTTCATAAATCTGTCATATATAGATATGCCATAAATTAGAACTCTGACTTTATAAATGACTATCAGAATACAGAGGATGTGAAACATGATCCAAAAGATAGACATATTATCAATCATTTTTTAAAGAAGTATATCTGCTATGTGGCCAATGTGGGTTTTATAAGACTTAATGGAAAAATAAGATAGTGGCTGCCATGAAACTAGTTTTACTGAATTTAGAACTGAGAATTCTTCATTGGTAAGGATAATTTCTTACTGTTTCATCTTCCTATGGCTGGAAAAATTCTTGGTACACATAGAGGTCACTGATAGGTATTTATTATTGATGATGCTGACAATGTACATTTTTATTTGTGCTGTTAGACTCTAGAATTGTTTTTAAAAATCTAATTTATCATTCTTTGAGCTTATAGAATTATGTGCTATATTTAGTTTTTATAAAAAACATTGACTAAAATGAGAAATAAAAGTGCTTTATTTCCCTGGTTTAATAACTATTCAAAAAAAGTTAACAAATCTTACTGGAACTGTATTTCTCTAGCTTCTTTTGGCACAAACTCTAAAAAGCAGAGTATTATCTAATTATTTACCTTTTGAGTACTTACTAATGTGAACTAGAATTCTAATTATTTTTCTAGGTATGGCTTTTAGGGTCAAGGTACAATCATAGAGAAGGGCATATGAAGCCTTTCAGTGTTGTGGGTTAACAGGAAGGGCATTGGATTTGGAAACAGGCCAGAACCCCAGGAGACAATGTAGATAGCAGTGAAGTAGCTGTATACTTATTATGTCTCTTAGTGTTGGACACTGTACTTGCATTTGGGAATTCATGGTCACTTTGCTCAAGGCATCTCTAGTCTGCCTGGGGTGATAAACTGAGTGTAGTGCTGTGGAAGAACAGAAGACAGAGCCAGTAACTGGGAGCATCAGGGTGGTCTTCACTGAATGAATGATTCCTTGAGCCGTCTTGAGAAATTGAATGAGTTAGGCAAGACAAAGAAATTACAAAGGCATATAGAGTCCAAAGAAGACCACTGTGTTTATGCAATGATAAGATGCTAATGTGTAAGAATATGCCATTATTAGATGAATGATTAATGTTGAAAATTGAGACCACACTGTAAAGATCTCTGTATCTGTAGTTAGGGAGTTTGGATTTTAACCCCTTATCATAGTCTATATGTATCGTGTGTGTGTGTGTGTGTATACATATATGTATATCTCCATCCCCTGCTTCTTTGTTTATTTATTAATTATATACATATATTTAAAAGAAGATAACTCTGCTATTATAGGGTGAAATGGAGAGATCAATTTGGTTGTTATACCTGCTTATTAAAAAATGTTAAGAGGTCTGGACAAAGGCAGTGTCAGTAAGAATAAAGCAAAGAAACCTGATTTAGAGGCATTTCTGAAATAGAATCATTAAATTCATTTTTTCCCTTTTTTTGTTGGGAGACCACGGAGAAGGGTTGGTTGGGTTAACTTTAGGACTTTTGGTTGGAGAGAATCACTGGGTAGTGATACCTTTTGTGCTGTCAGAGGCAAAGTAGAGAAATAGGTATTTCTGAATGAATGTGTTACTTTGGGTTGTGGTGACTGTATCTAGCAGTCAGTGGTAAGGATACTTTACTTCCTGTAATGGTTGGGTATATATTTGAGAGTCGTCACTACTTTGAGAAAAGTTTAAGTGTTAGGAGTTGGTGAGATGACCCATGTTAGTGAGATGAGGAAATGAAGAAATGGAACCTTCTATCCCCACTCCTTAACACCTGCCCCACCCCCGCTGAAATTGAAGGATTAAATAGAGAAGGAAGACCCAATAAAAGAGAAAAAAAAGAAACTGACAGTTGCAGATCAGGAGAAAGTGGTGACATCCAAGGGCAAGGTGGAGGGTTTTGAGAAGTAAGGAATGGGCAGTAGTGTCCATCTGTAGGAGTGATCAGGCGATCAGGCAGAGTAAGGACTGAACTGATGACTGGGAACCCTAGCAAGAATAGTAGGGGAGAGGGGGGCAGAGACCAGGTTGTAACAGTTTGAACTGTGATTGGGAATTGAGGGAATGGAGACATCCAGGGGAGATTACCTTTCCAGGATATTTTTTCTGAAAGGCACAGAAGAACAGTGTTAGCCGCTGAATGGAGGTGGTTAGTGTGTGTGTGTGTTTGCTTGTTTGTTTAGAAGACCAGGTAGGTGAACTGTTTCTAGCCGGAGAGAGAAGAGATTTGAGGATGAAGAAGAGAGTGAATATAATTAACGGAGTGAAGATCTGGAGGAGATACAACTCAGTAATAAAGGGATGAGATTAGTTTTCAACTCCTTCTTTGAGGTGTCATTGGAGAAAGGAAGATCATATGCTAAAAATTAGAGCCTTGAAGTGGGATAGGAGACTTAGGAGGAAAGTGAGAGGTTGGAGGCAGACCAGTAGAGAAAGGGTTGCTGATGAAGAAGAGTCATTGTGCTGCCCTTCAGGTTATAGTAGTGTATCAGGGTTGTTGTTTTGTTCTAATTGTTTTTGCTTTTCCTTGAAGTTGGAACAAGTACACTGATTGGTTGAAATCATCCAATAGCGCATTATTTGAAGGGATGGCAGAGGCATACTGGTCTTGACAGAGGAAAGGTATAGAGGAATTAGGAATGCAGTGAACAGTATCATTGGATTGCTGAGCCACAAGTTGTGGGCTCTGTAGTGAAGAAAGATCTGCTGAGAGCTGAGAGTCTGGGAAATTAGGATAAGGTCGAGAGAGTTCTAATGGGTTTTGATGGAGTTAGAGGTAATAGGCAAAAGGAGAGGAGGTTGAGCAGAGAGTGCTATTTATGTAGTTGATCTTCTAGAAACATTCATTTTCAAGTCAAGGATTTGGCTTTGGTGGGAATTAGTTGAAATAGACTGGAGGTAAAAGTGACATGGTAGAGATCCAGTAACTTTAAGTCCAGAGTGTTAGATGATGCTTGTGATATGAATTGAAGCTATTCAGAATGAGGTGGGAGGGAGGGAGATAAGAGGGTGCCCAGGTCATCATGAATTTAGTCTATTTCTTCATTTCTTAAAGGTCTAGAAATAAGAGTGGTAAAGATAAGGAATGCATAGCATAGTTCAGTGTGTTTCAACCTTTTTAATGTCCTGTCATTAACAGAAAATGGTATTTCAAAGGAGTATAGGCGATAGATAGAGAAGGTTGCTTATAGTCAGAGGCCACTGTCCCAGAACCTTCTTAGCTGCCCTAAGGGTAGATAGACTGGAGCAATATCTTGGAATGTCAGTAACCTATTTGTATTGCTTGTATCTCACTAGTTGGAAGCTCTGTTATAGATGAATGAAGACTTTTTTTAATGTTTTATTTTTGATAGAGAGCCTGAGTGGGAGAGGGGTAGGGAGAGAGGGGACACAGGATCTGAAGCAGGTTCCATGCTGATAGCAGTGAGCCCGATGTGGGGCTTGAATTCATGAACTGTGAGATCATGACACAAGCCAAAACCAAGAGTCTGAGGCTCAACCAGCTGAGCCACCCAGGTACTCCTGAACTAAGACTCTTTAAAAAATAAAAAAGATTTTTGGAGAAGAAGTTACTGAAGAACAGTGATTCAGACTTATCAGTGAAGATGAAAAAATGCTGATCCAAACAGGTATTTAGGTTTGGATGTGAAGTGTAGGCAGGAGTGAGTATTCAGAAGTTGAGTGATTTTGAGATTCTGAGAAGCTCGTTGTTTGTTTGAGAAGCTGGTTGAGTTGATGGGGATAAATAACAAATGATAGGTAGTGAACACTAAATTGGAGATCTTGCATGTGACATTATCTTAAATCATGATCTGGGGCGGTCATGTTGGTGTGGTGTATGGCTATGCTTAATAGAAAGCAGGTAAATGCAGTCAGGAAGTCTTTATCATATGGAGAGGAGACAAGAGAATAGGAGCCAGGTGTTGAAATTAACCAGCTTGGGGAGATTAAGTTCTAGTGGGTGGTGGACTGCATACATTTTAGTGATGACAGCTACAGAGAGAATGATGGTTTCTGAAAATGTTACCATGGAATTAATTTGTATCATAAGGCACAGACACTGGTATTTTCCTGGGAAGGAAGGATACCTATTCCTTGCTTTTTAAGTTTTAATCTACAAAAAACATTTTATTCACAGGTACTGGCTATTCTGGTTAACATTTTTGGAGGAATCATGCGGTGTGATGTTATTGCACAAGGCATCGTTATGGCAGTAAAGGATTTGGAAATTAAAATACCTATTGTGGTACGGTTACAAGGTGAGTGTGAAAGATATCTTGTAGTTGTTCCTTGAACTCCCAGTTGTTTAAAAGACCCGAATTCCAAGGAGTTCAGTTCATTTAAAATATAGTTTTCAAATAGCTATGTCTTTTAAATAAATGTAACATAATAGGAAATTTCTTAAATGTGGATTTAAAAAATTTCTGACATGGGGCAAAAATAATTATAGTTTTGCTTGGTATAATTTGGCACATTATTTATTTGTTGTGCTTTGCCTTGAATAATGACTTTCCTGAGTTACCAATGATGTGGTAAGCCAAGATATTTCATGAGGTAACTCCAGACTTTTACAGTATTTTCTTTGGTTTTAGAAGCACTTATATTAAATAATGGAAGTACTCCTATGTTGAAATTTCATATTGTAACAGTCATTTTCAATGATTTTGCATAAATATCTAAAATATCTTTGTATTTGCATAAATCATTTCCAGGTACAAGAGTCGATGATGCTAAGGCACTGATAACAGACAGTGGACTTAAAATTCTTGCTTGTGATGACTTGGATGAAGCTGCTAAAATGGTAAACAGGCTATGCTAATCTAAGGACAAATTTGCAAAGTGTGTGGGGCACCTGGGTGGCTCAGTTGGTTAAGCCTCCGACTTTGACTTAGGTCATGATCTCATGGCTTGTGAGTTTGAGTCCTGCATCGGGCTCTGTGCTGATAGCTCAGACCCTGGAACCTGCTTCAGATTCTCGGTCTCTCTATCTCTCTCTCTCTCACTCTCAAAAATAAACATTAAAATTAAAAAAAAAATTGCAATAGGTGATAGGTATAGGGGGTCCAGTGCTCCTAATATTTAGCTGAAACACATGATCATTGTTAGCAGTATTAGCTGGTTTATTTTAGAATCTAAATTAGTTTTATTTATTTGTTTGTTTGAGAGAGAGTACGCACATACATGCACATGGGAGGTGGGGGGTGGAGAAGGGAAGAGGGAACAGGAGAGAGAGAATTTTAAACAGGCTCCATGCTCAGCCCTGTGCCTGAGCCAGCCCAGGGCTCAATCCCACAACCCTGGTTCATGACCTGAGCTGAAGTCCAGAGTCGGATGCTTAACCGACAGAACCACCAGGCGCCCCATAATTTATTTATTTGTAAAGGATTTTTTGTTTTATATTACTTAGTTCCAAAGGCATTATATATATATTTATATTACTTAGTTCCAAAGATATTACATGGTTCCAAAGGCGAAGCTATAAAACATGGTATATTCAGAGAATCTAGCTTTTTATACTTATTCCTGTTTCTTGTTTCCCTACACATAACCGTTTTTTAAAAGAGGTTTTTAATTCGTCCTTCCAATTTTTAACATGATAAGCAAATAATGTGTGTGTATATGTGTGTGACTGTATCTCCACTTTCTTACATTATTTGATGGTAACATGTATTTTACCTCATTTCTTTTACCTAAAAATCTATCTTGGAGCATACTCCATAGTAGACAAAGAGGTGTTTTAAAATGAGAACTTTTGATTCTTTCCTTGGTTTAATTTGTGACTAGTGCTTTTCTATTGACTATGAGATTGTGGAGGTTATAATAGTATTAATGTGAATGTGGTGATGATGATGATAGTAGCAGCTTCTGCTATTTATTACTCTGCATGCAATGCTCAACTTTCTCTTCAGGTATTATCTCATTACAAATTTGGTTATATAATTTCTGTTTTTATAGATGTAGACACAGGGGCTAAATAAATTAACTTATTCATCAAGATCACATGTCATACACATCAGAATGGGATTTGAACCCAAGGGACCTAACTTTAAAACCTTCTCTTTACTACTCTCTTGGGCAGGAGAGAAGCTGAAATTGTTGTTTGTTTTTTGACCTTGTATTTTGTGTTATATTTTGTATGGTACTAGTTAGCCATTCTTAGATATAGAGACAACATTGGAATTCAGCTTGACAAAAAGTAAAATACTGACTAACTCCCTAGATCCAAGCTCCTATCCCAATATTGCAAGTTAAGGTGTATACATATTATTTAAACAGATTTTCATTTAGATGTGCTTTGCATTGTGTGGCATCCAGCTAAGACAATCACAGTTTTCATCTTTAAAAGAGAAAATAATTTAGGCAATAAAGAAGAGATATATACATGTATTATACATATATATTCAATTGTAATGTGTATAAAATATATATACATCTTCAATTGGAACATATATAAAATCAGAAGATATTGAACTGAGGCATGAGTTGTGAATAGTGTCAGATTTGACTGTTCTTCAAGAGTGGCAAATGGTTATGAGTGTGAAGTGATTTATAACAATGTCAGAATAGTCCAGATGCTTTAAATGAAAAAGAGTTAACGTGCATTAATTTCATATTCATCAGTAGTTCTCATTTTATGGTTTCATGAAAAGAAGAGATAAAAGATGCTTTGTTTTTTCCTTTTAGGTTGTAAAGCTCTCTGAAATAGTGACTTTAGCCAAGCAAGCCCAGGTGGACGTGAAATTTCAGTTGCCAATCTGATCCGAGAACACACAGGATGGCTGAAGGTTTTAAATGTGCGATAATCGTTAAAAATACTGTGTTCTGTATTTTATTGTTCCTTTTCTCTCGATTGTGTGAAGACTGTAATTGCCAGCTCGGCACAAAAACTTGTAAAAGCATTTGCTCTGCATTTAATTCTGTTCAGAGTGGGCTGTTTGTATAAAGAATGTATAACGCAGTGATCTCTTTTTTTTGTTGCAACCTTCTTTTTTACTTCTACAGAATGTCACTTGCAATATGCTGGTTTATTGTTAGATAAAACATTCTTCATTGATAAGAGTCCTATGAATAAATTAAATATGAAGATAAAGCTTTATTCTTTAGCTCTAGAAATATATCTAATAACTAGCCTCATTAGTAGAGCAATGTATTAAAACAATGTTTTATATAAGAAGTATTTATCTTCAGAACCAAATACCTATCTAAATATATCAATTACTATTTATAAACAGAGCCTTCAAACACTCCCCAAAATATTCTTTTAAGTACTTCAGTAAAGTAACTTGTTATTTAAACATTGTTTTAATCATTACAAAACACTGATTACTGTAAGTTTTCATGATCCTGTGGTATTGATAAGAACCTGTAGGTTTGTATCAAATAAAGGTATATTCACTAAGGACTTGGCAGACAAAATTAATAATGTCAGTTTAAATTAATAAAAGTCTCCCAATGTGATGTGGATTAATTTTTTTTTCTTTTTCCTTTTCTAAGTAAACACAGTAGATGGTGATGTGTTCATCATTGCACTAAACATCTCCAAGGAACTGATTTGTAAATCATGTACTAGGGCATGACATTACATATTATGGAGCTGCCTACAAATATTTCCCCTGAATTCTGATGTTTATGTGTGAACCATCTAGTACCATCTTTAAAAAAAAAACAACCACAGGTTTTCCTTTGTGTCCTTGTGTGCGTGTATGTATCAGTCTTTTGTTCATTGCTTAGAACAGTTGATATTTAACTGTTAATGTGTTAATATTGTGTGATTCACAGTGTAGGTACCACGGATGGAAATACCAGTTGAGCAGTAGACTATGTAACTATACTGGTGAAAATAAGGACTTCTACCTATTTTGATGTTCTTAATGTGTGACCATTACACACACACACAGACATTATGAGAGACTACATAGCACAGGGATTATGAGCACAAAGTTTGAAAGCAGTGTGTCTGGTTTCATCTATATGACTTTGGACAAGTTTTTAAATTTTAGTGTATCTCATTTTCCTTATCTCCTTTCTCATCCTGACTAGAATTATTTAGTGGGGAGAGGGAGACAGAGGCAGAGAAGGACACTGGGTGGTAGAGGGAGAGGGAGAAAGTATATAAAAAGGATATATAAAATATTCAAGTCAACTATACATATATCATTATCTATTAGTCTTTCCTGCTCATAGATTAAGAGACTAAATTAGAGCCATAAAACTATTGAAAGTTGTGATAAAGTTTTAAGTCCAAAACTTTGGCTTTTAATTAAAAAAATATTATTCCATAGAATGCCAGCCAATGATGAGAAGAGATTGGCATTTTGTGTTAGTTGGGGGCTAGTCAGGAATTTAAAACAATGCTTGGTATTTTGGAGAGGATATAATATAGTCGTTGGTAGTACTGGTGTTTCAGCTACTAGACTTGCATGATAGATCACCCTACAACGTAGTGATTTTCAAACAACACTTACTATCTCACAGTTTCAGTGGGTCAGTGATTTGGAAGCAGTTTAGCTAGGTGGTTTTGCTCCCATAGTCCTTGGAAGGCTTGACCAGGGTTGGAGGACCTACTTCCAGGGGGCCACTCACCTGGCTGTTGGCCAGAGGCCTCAGTCTCTCCCCATATGGGCCTGTCTACAGGGCCGCTTTAACATCCTTGTGACATGGTAGCTGGCTTCACCTAGAGCAGGTGATCCAAGTGAACAAGGAAGGGTTGGAAGCCATAATGCCTTTTGTGTTCTAATTTCAGATTTTTTTTATGTTCTTGTTTCATTGTCACTTCTGCCACCCTCTTTGTTAGAAATGAGTCACTGAGTCCAGTCCACAAGAGGAGAGGAATTCAGCTCTGTTCTTGAAGAGACAAGCATCAAAGAGTTTACCAAACATATTTTAAAACCATCACAATTTACACTGGGAAGCTGAAAGAGCAAGCTGGTTGCTGAGTTAACTCGGAGCAAAGACTAAGGTTGTAGGGAGAATCTGGGAGCTGGGAAGGCTTCTGGTGCTTGCAGGCAAGGAGAGTGCCTTGGGTGCCGTGGTGAAACCCTGCCTCAGTGGTGGGCCCAGGAGAACCACAGGGACATTTATCAGGGAAGGCAAGGAATGGATTGTTTCAAGGATAGAGTGATCAATGGTGGCAAATACAGCCAAGAAGTCTGTGGAATTGAAACAGTATCTAGTGACACTGACATGGTGTAACAACTTGGTAAGAATGACAGGAGTGTAATGGTGGGGAGGATGTGGGGGTGAGGAGAATGGGGAGTGGAAGCCACCGCCTGGAAGCTACTTGGACCCCCTCCCACTGCATCCCCCAAGCATCCGTTCACCCTTGAGTATTCTTTTTACAGGCTTGATACTCCATCCCTACAGCCCTACCTGCTTCCTGTGGAAAAAAAAAAAGCCTACTTTAACATTTGAATTCTTTCCATTACAGTTGAGTAAATCCATATAAACAACTCCACTTCCTACAAAGAAGGTAACCAATTTTGACTGTAGTATCAGCCTTACAGCCGAGCCTAGGATACCAAGCCTGATAGATATTCATACTTTGTAGCCGATGGGATTTTGGAAATCCACACATTAAGAGGGGAAAACACGTTAAAATAAAAACAAAGGGAAGGAGGAAAGAAAAGAAGAAAAAGAAGAAAGGAAGGCAAGCAGGCTGTACAACCCCAACAACCCCAGCAGGACATTGAAGCTTTTAATTTTTTAAAAATATTTTGGTAAGTTGTTTCTGTCTGGCAAACAATTCTATTTAAAGAAATCTTAAGATCATTGGCGTAAATGTTAGCAGGCTTGGGGGCAGGAGTACTGTAATTACAATCGTGCTCTTTTGTTGAAACACAAGGAAGGGTGTGAGATAAGACCTGTGGGAAAATCAGTTTTCAAATTTGTGTGATTTATTGGGTGGTAGTAAAGAATCCAAGATTTAGAGGTTCACACTGTAAAATGAGGAAAAGAATAAAAGGTTGGTAATTCACTTGTCTAAAATTTGATTTAAAACGAAGAGGTGAAGGTGAAGGGATACGATACTAATTATTTAAAAGTTGGGGTCCCAGGTGACAGCCTGGAGAGAGGACTGGGCAAGGGAGGGACTTAGGGTAACCAAGCCAGGCGTCCTTGAGCGCCAGCCCTTTGCCGCCCCGTCTGAATGTTCTCAGGATTGTCTCTATGGCCGTCTGTGTTCTCCTTTTAAAAAATCCAGCTCTGTCAGCTTCGTTTTCCACTTTGAGGACGATTGAGGATCTCTGTTATTCGTGTCTTTGCCTCAGAAGGAGATAAGAAGACTATGAACAACTTCTGCTGCTTTACAAGTAACCAGCTGCTTTCTACTTTCCGTGTCTTCCAGTCTTGTGTGCACACTGTTGCTTTCCCATGTATTGCCTCCCCTTCATGTTTCGTGGGGAGGGGGTACCGTCGTGCAAGCCACCCCCACTTCCCTTCCTTCCCTTGACCTTCTCACTGGCGGTGCAGGCAGCAGCACACTTCACATGACCTCCTCTGTCACTTCGTCGTGACTGCTTTCACTCCTCTGGTTTTAGGCTGTACCTACATGAACCAGCAAATATGTGAGATCCCTGGACTTCACCTGAACCTGTCCATTAGGGCAGAGTCACAGTCACTTCACAGTTATCTGCACCCCGATCCCCGGAAACTATGCACATGTCACATTGTATGGCAAAGGGATATTGCAGCTGTGATTAAGGCTGTGGATCTTAAAATAGGGAGATGATCCTCGATTATCTCTGTAGGCCTGTTTTACTCCGTTGGGGCTTCTACAACAAAATACCAGAGACTGGGGGGCTTATAAGCAACAGAAATTTCTCTCTCACAGTTCTGGAGACTGGCAAGTCTAAGATCTCAAAGCCCTGGCTTTGGTGTTTGGTGAGAGCTTGCTTCCTAGTTGATAGGCGATGCCTTCTCACCGTATCCTCACATGGTAGAAGGAAAGGGCCAGGGAAGTCTACGAGGCCTCTTAAAAGAGCACTAATACCATTCGGGGCTCCACCCTCATGATCTGAGCATCTCCCAAAGGCCCTACATCCTAATAATATCCACACTGGGTACCAAGTTTCAGTGTAGGAATTTTGGAGGCACACATGTTAAGTCTATAGCAAGCCCGAGTCTCATCATCAGGCCTTAAAAGATTCTCCAGCTGGAAGCAAGAGAGATTCCAACATGAGGAAAATTCAGTGTACTATTGCTGCTTCTGAGGTGTAGGAATCCACGTGCAAGGATCACAGCGGCCTGTAGCTGAGGGCAGCCCTCAGCTGACAGCCAGCAAAAAAATGAGGATCTCAGTCCTACAGCCAAAAGGAACGTGATTTTGCTAACATTTGGAATGCATTTGGACGTGGCTTCTTATCAGAGCCTCTTATGACAGCATAGCTGGCTGACACATTGATTTTGAGCAGAGAAACCAGGCAAAGCCTATCTGGACTTCTGACTACAGAACTGAGATAATAAATTTGTGTTGTTTTAGGCTGCTAAATTGGTGGCACTTTGTTATAGCAGCAGTAGGAAACTTAATATACTAACATTCATACTAGTGCATATTAGTTATAAAAGCCAACTCCTCTCAAACTGAGGTGAAGGGCCATTTTGTAAAAATTAGAAATTTAGATTTTTCTAATCTGCCATATAGTGATTCTTTTATAAAGTACAATAAAAACAATTACTAGAAAAAGTGAATTTTTAAAAACATACAAAGCATGACCTCAATTCTTTATTTTCATTCAACAGCATAAAACTTCAAATTGCTACAAAGTTTCCAAGTGCTTAGTCTTTATCTGCTTTTCTCTTGCAGATTTGAGAACTGTTTGTGGATCAGATCAGCATCAGTCTACAGATTATATTTTGAGTAGGACTGAGAAAAGCTCCATCACATCCAGTTGTGAGGATGTAGGACGTAAACAGATATGTAGGGTTGTGAGGCTCAGCACTGAATAGTTTATAGTTGATACGATAGTATTCACAGCTTTGTAAATTTGTGAAGCAATTACCATCAATCAAAAAAGCCACAGACTGCTGTACCCTGGAGTCTAGTCAATGTTAATATAGAAAATCAGTTGAGGAAACAGGTGTGTAGTGAATGGGCCGGGATGGCCCAAGCTTCATGTCTGGTTTGTATGTTGCTCATTTGACAGGAACATTGTCCATGTCTTTGGTAGGAGTTGACTGACCACCAGTTGAGACTTTGCAGTCATGCATTTCAGGGCGATAGTTCCAGGGTGATGGACGGACATTTAATAATATGGGAACGAGAGACAAACTTTACATGGTTCAGGGTTTTTCCTATGATCAGTTCTAAAAGCCAAAAAGCATATTTTTATTCTGTTTCTGATATATGTGTTTGATAAAACCAGCCTCGTTTTAGAAAAAGAGACCATTGTTTCAGTGAAAATGACACACACTCATTGTAAAAACAAAAACGCCGCTGATACATAAAGTACAAGTAAGAATCCGTTGCAACAGCAGAACCGAGAGATAACAGCTGTTAGCAGTTTGGTAAATATTCCGGTCTTCTCTACTCTATGAGCATATGTGCACAGATACATGAATGTACTTTTACGGAAACAGGATCAAATTCTACAAGGTGCTTATCTTTACACTTGGCATCTTTCCATCACGTCCAATACACATCTACCTCATTTTTAATGACTGCACACGCAAGAGAGTGTGTGTAACATTGTTCTATACACCCAATCTTGCACTGTTGAAATTTGTTTTCTACATTTTTTAATGTTCTGAGTGAAAGAGGTGAATGCTCTGGTACATAAATTCTCCTTCAGATAAAAACCCCTAAGTGGAATAGCTGTGTAAAAGCATAACTATACTTAACATTTTCATGGCAGTAGCTGAACTGCTTTGCAGAAAATCCGTACCGGTTACTCTCCCATTCACTGTGCATAACAGGTTTTTCATGTCTTTGACAACAGCACATTGCTAATTCTAATGGGCAAAAGACCAATCTTTCCTGTTTAATGTTGGTGAGGCTTTCATCTGTTTACTAGTCATTTGTGCAGGAGAGTGTGTGTATGTGTGTGACTTCCATTTCATGTTCTTCAAGTATTTTTCTATTGACTTCATTCTTACTCATATTTAAGAACTTTTTGCATATTTGAGATTAAGCATTTGCCTATTATATATTGCTTTATCACATGTGATATTTAAAAATTGTGGTAAGAACACTTAACATGAGATCTAGCCTCTTAACAGATTTTTAAGTGCACATAGAGCATCGTTTGCTACAGGACAGGGTTGTATAGCAGATGTCTAGAACTTACTCATCTTGCATAACTGAAATTTATACCCTTTGAGTAGCAATTCCTCATTTTCCCCTCCCCTCCAGCTCCTGCCAACCACTATTCTAATCTGTTTCTATGGTTTTGACTATTTGAGATAGCTCACATAAGTGGAATCATATAGTATTTATCCTTAACATGTGTCATCTTTAATGCAAACAAATGTATCAATATTTATGGTTTCTGCTTTTCATGATATATTTTAAAAGGCTGCACTTAGGGGCACCTGGTTGTCTCAGTCAGTTAAGCGTCCGACTTCAGCTCAGGTCATAAACTCACAGCTTGTGGGTTTGAGCCCCGGGTCAGGCTCTGTGCTGACAGCTCAGAGCTTGGAGCCTGCTTCGGATTCTGTGTCTCCCTCTCTCTCTGCCCCTCTCCTACTCACATTCTGTCTCTCCCTCAAAAATAAATAAACATTAAAAAAAATTTTAAAGGCTGCATTTATTTTGGCATCAGTTCTGAGCTTGAGGTATGAATGCAAATTTTAATTCTCCCTGAATGGCTGGCCAGTTTCCCAAACACTAATTGTTATTTCTCCCATTCCCCACCAGTTTTGGAGTGCCATCTTTATCAGGTACCAATTTCTTGTATATTCTTAGGTGTATATAAAACTAGTATTTGCAGGGACACTTTTCATTTAACTTTTACTTGGAGTAGGACGTAGGAAAGTGTTGAAAACCATAACAGGGTGTGGCAGGTGAAGCCCTGTTTTCCCCTTTGGTTATTTAGCTATCAAAGCTATCAGTGTTTGTGTGTGAAAAGTGGAAAATTCCTGGTTCTGATGATTCAGATCTTCTGGAGGAAAAATAAGTCATAATACTTGACATCAGATGGGGTGGTAAGGAAGAAATGGAAATATTGGTCTGAGTAATGATCTGCTTTGTGTCTGGCGTGTCATAACTCTCATGAAGTGGAGAGGCAGCGATCCAAGTCTTTGTATCTGATCTCTTTTCTTACTGCTAGAGGAGGTCAACAAAAGGACGTGACCACTGGTTGACCTCTGAACTAGATCTGGGCCATCAGAGGCTCCTCACCTGCTCCCCATCTTTGGAAGGTACCTTCTGCCTGTTAGCCATTCCCTCAGCTGGAGTCATTTTCAAGGACGCCGCCTTGAGAAAGCAATGTGTAATTGAGACCATCTGGACTGAACATGTGACTGAACCCAGTGCAAGCCTCTATATAAACTTTTTAAAGCTTGTGGCAGGCAGGTGTGAGTATCTTCTCGTCTCCCCAAGATAAGCCTTGTAAGTAAGTCCCCTTGCTTATCGAGACAGACACGTACCAGTCTGGAGCGGCCTGTCCCTTTCTTCAGTCTCTCCTTGTCCCTCTGCGTTTGGGAGTCAGTTTGCCATCCACTATTTACTCTGGGAAGGAACTGAAGAGTGATAGCCAAAGAAACAGTATAAACAACTGGGTCCCGGCTTTCTTAAAAAGTGTGACTCTGGGGCACCTGGGTGGGTCAGTCAGTTATGCGTCCGACTTTGGCTTAGGCGATGTTCTCTCAGTCCATGAGTTCGAGCCCCGTGTCAGGCTCTGTGCTGACAGCTCAGAGCCTGGAGCCTGCTTCAGATTCTGTGTCTCCCTCCCTCTCTGCCCCTCTCCTGCTTGTGCTCTTTCCCTCTCTCTCTAAAAAATAATCTTTAAAAAAAAGTATGATTCAGCTGATATGAACTATGTTTTCAACTTGTGAGAGACTTTTCATTATCAGTCAACTTTTCAAAAACCAGAGATTTAACTTGCCCAGGCTGTTGGTTCTCATGTGTTTGGTATTGTAAGTTAGCGTGAAGCATTCAGCCTTGCAGAGACCACTGAACAGATAAGAGACTGTATCTGACTTTGCTACCTGGCAGACCCAGTGTTCCTGATCTTGGGTGCCTGTTCTGGCTCCTTTCTTTGGTGTTCACCCCTGTGGTTCAGGCTCTGCCCTTGATGCCTGTTCTGGTGTACTTGACTGTGTACTGAGATCTGTTGCTTGGCTGAGCGTTAATGTCACAACAGGCAAATATAATTTTTATGGTATAGCACTTGGTCTAGTGCCTATCTTATAGAGGTATCATTGTTTTTTTTTTAATGTTTATTTATTTAGAGCTAGAGCGCGTGAGCAGGGGAGGGGCAGAGAGAAGGAGAGAGACAATCCCAAGCAGGCTCTGCACTGTCAGAACAGAGCCAGCGGGCTGCGGGGCTCCATCCCACAAACCGTGAGATCACGACCTGAGCCGACATCCAGCGTCTGATGCTTAACCTACTGAGCCACTCAGGCGCCTCCTAGAGGTATAGTTGTGGATAAGGCAGTACAGTGAGGGGATTTTGAAATTTGATATCCCGTTTTACATTGTCACTGCAGTGCCAGATGGTATAACTTCTAGCAGTGCCACTGCGCTGTTTCTTGAGCAGAGTCTGGCATGCCAGGCAGTTATGCGACTTGTGAGAGAAATGTTATTTGAAGGAAGTCCATTATTTTGAAATTTCCTCGCTGAGAAAAACGTTGGTTCAAACCCAGGCTACTTCTAAGATGAGGGCGTTCTGTTAAAATAAGAAATCAAAACCAAAGCATTCATTGTTCCTCAAGTCAACATAATTGAAATTCAGTATTGTACTGAGAAATGGGCTACCCAGAGTCAAGAATCCTATGAGGCTTCATGGCAGTTTTACATGGGGCAAGGGCAGGCTGCCCCAAAATATGCCACCTTGGCTTATTGATTACTTTAAATAAGAGTTAAGAAACAGCCAATGCAAAGACCAATAGACTCTCTTTAGTTCCCCTGAAAGCAAAAGTCAATTTTCCATGAAATGTACCCTCCCTGAACTAAGTGGTAAAAAAAAAAAAAAAAAAAAAAAGACCTCCTTATCACCAGAGATAGGAACTTTAAAGCCGAGAAACCTGTGGAAACAAACCTTGTTACTTTATTTTTTTGACTAATCTACTTCAGCCCAAATTCTGGTTAGAATTTCTTACTAATTAAAGCTCCCAAACATCTATTTTCTTTTATCTTGTCAATTCCTCACAAATTTATTGTCTCTTTGTCCAACAAGTACAAAAACTGCATGCCTTGGTCATTCCTTGAGGTCTTAATTTCATTAGTAGGGCTCTGCACACAAGTTGTAAAACTTCTTTTATTCCTATATATCTGTTTCCTGTCATTTTAATTCTTAAATGATAGACTGGAGGGCAAAGCCTGTTTACTGTGTGAGCAGTATTTGCATTAGTTGATCAGCCACACTGTAGTCACATATTTTCTGAAATAGATGTGCGAAGACAAAAGAATTCTTACTTAATGCCCACTTTTGGCTTTTGTTTTTTGGCAGCTGTAAAATTGTATGAACAATAAGGTCTTTTTTGCAGTCTCAGTTGACCTAGTCCAATGGTTCCCAGGTTGTGGTGTATATAAAAAACTTTTGGATGTCTGTTAAGCATGTAGTTTCCTAGGTCTTCTAACCAGAGATTCTAATACAGGGGACATGGCAACACCCAGGTTTAATAAATTTCTTAGGTGATTCTAATGCAAGTAGTCCTTTGAAAAACAATGGATTGGGGCAGGGGTAGGAGAAAATGAGTAGATAGTGTTTTATGCACCTTCTGTGTACCAGACTTGGTCATGTCTGAATGCCCCATTTCAGTGGTTTCCTCCCAAACCTCAAATACTGTGTCCACCTGATCTAGAAATAATAATGTGTATGTGTCAGGACCCATACCTAGGGAATTGTTCCTCTGGTTTGAAGCTTCCTATTGTCCTTTAGATCCCCCAGGAAAGAGTGATTGTTTTATGCCTAGCGTAAGCCTACTGAAAGTGCCAGTCTCTGGCTTATTTGTTACTGATTTGCAGCCAGGTAAGGATCTTCTGCCAGGATGTACATCAATTACGTCACAGTGTAGTTCACCTGATAAATATATAAATATTTTTGTCTTGGCAGCAAAATTTTTCCAATGAAGGAAGCTTCAGTGTTTTGATTTATGAGCTGGTGTTAAGTTCTTAATTTGTCACCCACTGGTCACAAATAGATTCAGGGACCATACTTTGAATAGCACTGCTTTAATAGACATTTGAACCTTCAGGGGTAAAAGCAAACGGCTCTGAGTGAAGAGATAAAGATGACTCAGTGGAAAAGCTCCCAAGAGACAACCGTGGAGGCACCAAGTACCGACACTGCTTCACCCGTGGCTTTTATAAAAGCTGACAAATTCATGCCCCGTGATTGGCTTGGTTTCTTTTCCCTGCCCAGCCTGTCCCCCAGGGGAGATGGCAATGGGAAGGGAAACCCAAATATGTTGCCCAGAGAAGAGGACTAATTTAGCTAATCTGCAACCCCTGGATTGACTGAAATCTGAGGATGGAAGTGTAGACAGGTAACATGTTTCCCTCAAAGAACTTTGAAGCTGAATTTTTGCTAGGACTCTCATAAATATTCTTGAACATCATTTTAGAAGAAATATCCTTGATATTGCGATTGCATTTATTGTTGCTTTACATAGACTAAATTGTTTGATTTTTTAAAAGTTGTTCAGCCTAAATGGGAATACTTGATAATAAGCAACTGAAAGGATTACCAAGGTCTTTTCTACTGGAAAGATTCTGTGATTCTAGAATTCTGTCATCTCCATAATTATTTCAGGATCTACTTCCAGTGTTCATTCAGTTCATCCAACAGATATTAATAGAGCACCTCCTATGTGCCATACAGTGTACCAGGGTTACAGTGGCTACAGCGATAAGTAAGAGGCATGATCCCTCTTGGTATTCATAATGTAACTGGGGAGAAAGACATGCAATGAAATAAAAATAAGCATATGAATAAAGATAGAACTGAATGTGAACCTAATGAGAACAGAGATGACAAATCATTTAGTGATTGTCAGATATAAATTCCAGTTTAACTAAATGCAGCAGATGGTTTTTAAGCGACTACTTTGTACCAGACACTGTGCGGAGTATTAGAGATACAGAGATGGGCCGGAGAATGTTCCGTACTGCAGAGTCTCTTGGAACTCAACCTGAATAGCACCTTCTCCTCTCCTCAATCTCATTTGATTTTGTTGGTAGATTTGTGTAGGCTTGACTATTTTATCTGCTTTCCATCCCACACTCTCGGTGTAACAATAAGCTCAGGCCTTCTGTTACCCATTTGTCTAAAGACACAGAGCTGCCCTTCTGGGTTTGTGAATTTGACCTGAAGATCTTTAAATGATTATGGCTTTTGAAACTCCCAGCTGAGCTGCTGAACTGACACAGACTCTGCAGAATGGAGAATTATTATTGAACATCTATCACAAAATCATAGTCTTTGAGTCAAAGTGATCACAGGATATGCTCATGTCTTTGTGCAACATATCTGAGTGATTTCTTCACGCCAAACACAGTTCTGGACATGGGGGTGGGGGTAGGGGACATAAGCCAACAAAGCACATATGAGTTCACTTATGTTCCTTTCAATTTAAACTCTTAAAACACCTAGGAACTTGTTCCCTTACTGGGAGCCATCCCAGTTTCAAACAGTCCTAAATATTTGAAATATATTGATCCTATATCTGTTTCCCTGTAGCTTGTCTGCTAGTCTGAGGGTCTATCTCTGATATACTCTAGATACACCTAAACCCTCTTTCATATGGAAGCCCTTCAAATATTTGAAAAATGCTCATGTTCCTCTTAAGGTTCCGCATTTTGTTATTTGATGTGTAGAAATAGGCATAGATCTACAAGAGTGTGGATGTAACTTAAAGATGTAAATCAATGGTATTTCACTTTTGCTTGTCATGTGTATTTGTTCTTTAGTTCTCAGAATCCCTGAAGTAGAAGTCTGTTAACCATCTGTCCACTTGTGGTTGAAATGAAAACTTACCCTTGCTCTGTTCATTGGTTTCCAGAATACTTTCATGTGCATAGTCATTTGGTGCTCACTATGATGTCACTGGCAGGTGTGACCCCATTTAGCAGATGAGGACAACGAGCAGATGAGGAGATGCAAAGAGGGCTGAGTGGCTTAAGTAAGTGTAAGAGTCTGTTACTGGAAGTGGGTCTTTTAACTTCAAAATCTATGTTTTTCATACCATACTTCTACATACCTTCTCTACACCTTGCTGACTTTGAAGTGGAAGTGATGTTAGGATTTAGAATATTCTGTTATTTAATAACCGTTTTTGGAAGAACCCTAAACTCAGCTGAGAAATGTCCCCTCAGTTGAGAAATGTCCCCTCAGTTGAGAAATGTCCCCTTATCTAGGACTTGAGCAGGGGCAGCTCCTGGGACATGTCCCTTTCCCTTCTTTTCTTCCAGTGGCCTACTTTTCTTCTCTGTTCTTTAACTTTCTTTTTGCTCTTCCCTGCTTATGCACAGCCTTTAATCTCCCAGACTGGAGAGGTCTGTGACTTCAGGGCTAAAGCATTCTCTGACGTGGGCAGGAACTGAGGGCAGACTCAAAGTATGTCTGAATCTGCCAGGGAGGTACAATGGTGAGCATGCTCCTCAAGCCTCCAAACTGAAATGTGTTTGCTCCAACAATAGATTTTATGCCCTGAGGTAGGAGGCGGTGAGAATAACTCCCCCAAATGAAAATAGGCTCCTTGGTAAGCTCTAGCAAAGCTGGAGTATTGGTTAAGGACTCAGATACCACATGTATAATTGGATAGTGCTTTTATAATCAAATTCCCAAAAAAGCTTCTAACACATCATAGGAGTAGGAAGAACACCAGATCTTGTGAGAAGGAATGAGGCATGAACCCCTCACAGGTGGCAAAGTCAAATGAGCATCTCACCCATTAGTTTGCAAGGATAAGAGGTCTCTTCTGTCTTTTGCTGGAAGTAACTCCAGTTCAGTTAGGCACTGGTGCTGTGCCTTTAATCAGCAAAAAACACAAGTTTGGGTAGTAAATAACTTACGGAGAATATGATTTGTGCTTAAAATTTGCTTTAATATTCTTATAAGCTGTCACCTTAGGTCAACATAGCTCAATATGCTGCTTCCCCCCCCCCCATTTCTCAACAAGACAGTGTTTATAATTAAGCAGCCAATAATTGGCAGCTTTTTCTCCCATGAAAATCTCAGTCACCCTGAAAGACAGCACCTGAGATTTATTTTCCACAAGTCAAAGCAGCTAGTTCATTATTCATTAGAGGTCCCTCCCTTATTTTCTATTGTGTCACCTCAGATTCACAAAAGGACATTTGCAAGGATTGTTCCTTTTCTTGAGAGGTAGAGCTACTGCCTACTACCTACTGAATTTCAGATTTATCTATATATTTATCTATTTTTATCTATTTTTATTTTTTATAGTTTATTGTCAAATTGGTTTCCATGTATCAACCAGTGCTCATCCTAACAAGTTCCCTCCTCCATGCCCATCACCCATTTTACCCTCTCTCCCACCCCTCTCAACCCTCAGTTTGTTCTCAGTATTTAGGAGTCTCTTACGGTTTGCCTCCCTACCTCTCCTTAGCTATTTTTCCCCTTTCCCTCCCCTATGGTGCTCTGTTAAGTTTCTCCTGTTTCACATATGAGTGAAAACATATGGTATCTTTCACTGACTGACTTATTTCCCTTGCATTAACACCATCGAGTTCAATCCACATTGTTGCAAATGGCCAGATTTCATTATCATTGCCAAGTAGTATTCCATTGTATATATAAACCACATCATCTTTTTTTTTAAATTTTAAATGTTTGTTTATTTTTGAGAGACAGAGCATGAGTAAGGGATGGGCAGAGAAAGAGAGTGACACAAAATCTGAAGCAGGCTCCAGGCTCTGCACTGATCAGCACAGAGCCCGATGTGGGGCTCAAACACACAAACCATGAGATCATGACCTGAGCCAAAATCGGACGTTCAACTGACTGAGCCACCCAGGTACCCCCCCACATATTCTTGACCCATGTGTCAGTTGATGGACATTTAGGCTGTTTGCATGATTTGGCTATTGTTGAAAGTGCTGCTATGAACATTGAGGTGCATGTGTCCCTAAGCATCAATATTCCTATATCCCTTGGGTAAATTCCTAGCAGTGCTATTGCTGGGTCATAGAGGAGTTCTATTGTTAATTATTTGAGGAACCTCCACACTGTTTTCCAGAGTGGCTGCATCAGTTTACATTCCCAGCAACAGTGTGGGAAGGTGCCTGTTTCTCCACATCCTCACCAGCATCTAGTCTCCTGATTTTTCATTTTAGTCACTCCAACTGGCGTGAGGTGGTATCTCAGTGTGGTTTTGATTTGTATTTCCCTGATGATGAGTGATACTGAGCATTGTTTCATGTGTCTGTTGGCTATCTGGATGTCCTCCCTAGAGAAGTGTCTGTTCATGTCTTCTGCCTATCTCTTCACTGGATTATTTGATTTTTGGGTGTGGAGTTTGGTGAGTTCCTTATAGATTTTGCATACTAGCCCTTTATCTAATGTCATTTGCAACTATCTTTTCCCATTCCATCAGTTGCCTATTAGATTTATTGATTGTTTCCTTTACTGTGCAGAAGCTTTTTATCTTGTTGAGGTCCTGATAGTTCATTTTGCTCTTGATTCTCTTGCCTTTGGAGTTGTGTCGAGTAAGAAATTGCTGCGGCTAAGGTCGAGGAGGTTGATTCCTTCTCATTTAGGGTTTTGATGGTTTTCTGTCTCAAATTCAGGTCCTTTATCTATTTTGAGTTAATTTTTGTATATGGTGTAAAAAAACCGGTCTAGTTTCATTTTTCTGCATATTGCTGTCCAGTTCTCCCAGCACCACCTGTTAAAGAGGCTGTCTTTTTTCCATTGGATACTCTTTCCTGCTTTGTCAAAGATTAATTGGCCGTACATGTGTGGGTTCACTTCTGGGTTCTCTATTCTATTCCATTGGTCTATGTGTCTGTTTTTGTGCCAATACCATACTGTCTTGATGATGACAGCTTTGTAGTACAGGCTAAAGTCTGGGATGGTGATGCCTCGCATTTTGGTTTTCTTCTTCAATATGACTTTGGCTATTCAGGTCTTTTGTGGTTCCATACAAATTTTAGGATTGTTTGTTCTAGCTTTGCTGGTGCGGTTTTGACTGGAATTGCATTGAATGTGTAGATTACATAGCTGTGTAGATTATGTAGTATTGACATTTTCACAATGTTTATTCTTCCAATCCATGAGCATGGAATGTTTTTC
>NC_043703.1:56296315-56301870 GCF_006229205.1 Suricata suricatta | reverse complement strand
TCTATTTTTTGGAATAGCTTGAGAAGAATGGGCATTAACTCTTATTTAAATGTCTGGTAGAATTCTCCAGGGAAGTCATCTGGCACCAGAACTTATTTGTTGAGAGATTTTGATAACTGATTTGATTTCTTCATTGGCTATATGTCTATTCAGATTTTCTATCTTTTCTCGTTTGAATTTTGCTAGTGCATGTGTGTTTAGGAATTTGTCCATTTCTTCTAGGTTGTCCAGTTTGCTGGCATATAATTTTTCATAGTATTCCCTGATAATTGCTTGTATTTATGAGGTATTTGTTGTAATAGATTCATTTTCATTCGTGATTTTGTCTATTTGGCTGGTCGCTATTTTCTTTCTGAGGAGCCTGGCTAGAGGTTTATCAATTTAGTTTGTGTTTTCAAAAACCCAACTCTTGGTTTCATTGATCTGTTCAACTGTGTTTTGGGTTTCTATAATGTTTATTTCTGCACTGATCTTTATTATTTCTGTTCTTCTGCTGGGTTTGGGGTGTTCTTGCTCCTCTGTTTCTATTTCCTTTAGGTGTGCTTTTAGATTTTGTATTTGTACTTTTTCTAGTTTCTTGAAATAGGCCTGGATTGCAATGTTCTCCTCTTACGACTGCCTTTGCCACATCTCAAAGAGTTTGAATTGTTGTATTTTCATTTTCAATTGTTTCCATATATTTTAAAATTTCTTTTCTAATTGCCTGGCTGACCAATTCATTCTTTAGTAGGGTGTTATTTAACCTTCACGCTTTTGAAGGTTTTCCAGTCATTCTTGTGGTTGATTTCAAGTTTTTAGCATTGTGATCTGAAAGCATGCATGATATGATTTCAATACTTTTATATTTATTGAGGGCTGCTTTGTGACCCAGTATGTGATTGGTCTTGGAGAATGTACACTTGGGGAGAAAGTGAATTCCATAGCTTCGGGATGTAGAGTTCTAATTATATCTGTCAAGTCCATCTTGTCCAGCATGTTGTTCAGGTCCACTGTTTCATTAGTGATTTTCTGTCTAGTTGATCTATCCGTTGCTCTTAGTGGAGTGTTAATGTGCAATTAGCACATTCTTGTCAATAAGATTGCTTATGTTTGTGATTAATAGTTTCATGTATTTGGGTATTCCTGAATTTGGAGTGTGGGCATTTATAATTGTTAGCTCTTCCTGATGGAGAGACCCTGTAATTATTATATAATGCCCTTCTTTATCTCTTGTTATTTCCCATGCTTTAAAGTCCAGTTTGTCCAATAATAGTATGGCTATCCTACCTTTCTTTTGACTTCCAGTAGCATGATAGATATTTCTCCACCCCCTCACTTTCAATCTGAAGGTGTTTTCAGGTCTCTCATAGAAGCAAATAGATGGATCTTGTTTTTTATCCATTCTGAAACCCTATGTTTTTTGATTGGAGAATTTAGTCCATTTACATTCAGTAATATTGAAAAATAGGGGTTTAGAGGCATTGTATTCTCTGTAGGAGTCATGCTTGTAGTGGTGTCTCTGGTACTTTGTGTTCCTTGCAACAGTTACCTCATAGAATCCCCCTTAGGATTTCTTATAGGGCTGGTTTAGTTGTGATGATTCCTTCAACTTTTGTTTGGGAAAACCTTTATCTCTCCTTCTATTCTGAATGGCAGACTTGCTGAATAAAGGATTCTTGGCTGCATATTTTTCCTGTTCATCACATTGAAGATTTCTTGCCATTCCTTTCTGGCGTGCCAAGTTTCAGTAGTAGATTGCTACTCCCTTGATATGTCTGTCTACCTTTGTATGTTAAGGCCCTTTTATCCCTAGCTGCTTTCAGAATTCTCTCTTTATCCCTACATTTTGCCAGTTTCATTATGATATGCTGTTTAGAAGAATGATTCATGTTATGTCTGAGGGGAGTTCACTGTACCTCTTGGATTTCAAAGTCTGTTTCCTTCCTCAGATTGGGGAAGTTTTCAGGTATAATTTATTCAAGTACCCCTTCAACCACTTTCTCTCTCTTCTTCTTCTTTTGGGATTCCTGTGATATGGATATTGTTCTGTTTGATTGCATCACTCAGTTCTCAAATCCTCATTTCATGCTCCTGGATCAATTTATTTCTTTTTCTTGGCTTCCTCTTTTTCTATAATTATATCCTATAATTCACTTATTCTCCTCTCTGCTTCTTCAATTCATGCAGTGGCCACCTCAATTTTATTATGCACCTCATTTATAGCCTTTTAAAATTCATCATAACTAACATTAAGATCCATGCATGATCTTTGCAGCAATAGTGCTCTGCTGTCTCCTATGCCTTTTTCAAGCTCAGTGATTAATTTTATGAGTATTGCTCTACCTTCTTGTTCAGTTATGTTGCTTGAATCTGTTTTGATCATTTCTTTAGCTGTCACTTCTTCCCGAAATTTCTTTTGAGGGGAGTTCTTCCATTTCATTATTTTGGCTAGCTTTCTGTTTCTTGTAAGTTTTAAAGGCTTGTTATGCGCTCTGTACCTGCGAGTACTGCTACATTAAAGGAGATTCATACACTGTCCTGGTTGTTCAGGGAGTGTTCTTTTAAGGGTGTCCCTTGGTCTCTCTTGATGGGACTTTGGTTATTTTGTTTCCCTACTCATAGTGATGTTTTGGACTCTTCACCATATGTGCTTTGGCTTGATCCTTGAAGTAGCCCTGGAAAGGAAAACATACAAATGGAACAGAAACATGTAAACGTACAAACAAATCAAACAAACAAGCAAACTGACAAAAACAATATTAAGAAAACAAACAACAAAAACCAAAGGATAGTCTAAAAGCCTAAAACCAGAAATCCCAGTTACAAATAAAGAGCAGGGTGGAGGCAGTGCTGATGGAGGAGCATATACAAAGAGAGAAGTGACAGGATTGGGGAGAAAGATAAAATGAACATTGACCAGGCAGAGAGACTAAAAGCCTTTATCCAGAAATAGAAAAAGAATACAGCAGGAAGAGAAAACAGCAGGAGGTGAGAAGAAATAAATGAAAATAATTTTACCCAGAGAAACAATATAGTCTGATTATTCCAGGGAGAGAAAGGAAGATGAAGAAGGAGGTGTAGAACATGCATCAGGAGGATGGATTAAATGTCTGTTTAAGCAAACCTATAACAAGAATAACCAGCCCAGAGGAGGGAAGAGATAAGAATGAGAAAAGCGAGAATATATCTGAATAGCAAGAACTGATCTAGAGTTAATCATGGCAGTATAGCAGTCTGGTTTTGGGGGAGGGGCCATCTGTTTCTGTAGCATCTATAGGCTCCCAGCAGCTCCCCAGTGCAGATGGGTGTGGTTTGAGGTAGGCGGTTCCTGCCTCCCCTGTGGGTCCTGCCGGCCGATCCCTGAGGCCCTGCCTTGGTGGTTGTGGGGAGAAAAATGGCGACTTCCCAGGCCATTTCCTTGAACCAGGTGTCCCAAATCA
The DNA here is from genome assembly GCF_006229205.1 of Suricata suricatta. Classification (NCBI taxonomy): domain Eukaryota; kingdom Metazoa; phylum Chordata; class Mammalia; order Carnivora; family Herpestidae; genus Suricata; species Suricata suricatta. The sequence goes on along the minus strand of NC_043703.1, from coordinate 56,298,451 downwards.
CTCCTTTGGATCTGTGCTCACTGTGCTGCAGGCGCCGCCAAGGTGGGCCAAGGTGCCCCATGCCCCACTGGGTTCCAAGTTCTCACTCTGTGCACATTAATGATGCCACCCGAAATGTAATCCAGTGAGCCTGGCACTTCAGAGCAGGGGATCAGTTCCTCCTGATGCTGACTGGGCACCTGGAGTACCGCCTGACCCAGACGGAAGTCCTTTTGTCTCCCAGCACGGAGGATAGAATAGGATTCCTCTCTGTCCTTGGCTGAGGTTCTTCTCTTCTCCAGATATAGTTTTACACTTCCCCAGCCCCTCTCTCTTCTCTCTGTCTTCCCCAGAAGGGGCTCCCTCCCCCTGTGCCTCTGTGTGCCACCCATTTTTTATCTCCCCTATTTCGCACTCATGCTATGCGGCTGTCTTCCTAGTAGACCTTGTCTCCTTTCCTCTCAGACTCTTGAGGTTCAGAGCCTTTTGGCTTCAGCTCTTCTTTGTTTGAAAGATGTGGACAGGAAGTATGGAACCTCCTATTTCTCCATCATCTTCTTGCCCTCCCCCAGATTTCAGATTTATTTATACTCTTCTTTCCACAGAAGGATTTTCATGACCTTAGCAAAAGATGTGCAGTACCGTTTAAGTGAACCAACATTTGTCAAGTTCTAGATTCTTTAGTGGGAACTGGGAATACAAAGAGGACTAAGATCTCTGCCATTTTAAGAGCTTAGAGAGGAAAAGGGGAGGAAAAGTTGCTGCTTCTACTAGAATGTAGTTTCCACATTGATGAGACTATGCTTAGAGCACTGTGGAAGAAGCAACGGTGTGGTGAGGTGGGTAGTGCTACACTGCCCTGGGGAAATCAGGAAAGGTGTAGGTTTTGGTCTAAGCTTTCGATTTTATAAGTGTCATGGTGACATAGAGGTAAAGTGACCTATGAAAAACTTAAGTGGCCCAATAAAATGTACCTCTTCAAGGTGACAACAGAAAGGGATAAGTGGTGAACATTTCAAAGAATCTTTTTTTGAACATTTTTAAAAAATTTATTTATTTTGAGAGAGAAAACAAATGAGTGGGGGAGGGGCAGAAAGGGAGAGAATCCCAAGCAGTCTCCTCACTGTCAGTGCAGAGCCTGGTGTGGGGCTCCATCTCACTAAACCATGAGAATATGACCTGAGCCAAAATCACGAGGCAGATGCTTAACCGACTGAGCCACTCAGGTGTCCTCCAAGTCTTTTTTGGGATCCACATCAATACTTGTATGTCCTCTCCACAATGAGGTTCCTGTATTTCAACAATATGAACATACTTACTCTTTTGCTGAGTGTAATAATGCATCCAAAAGTGTTTCAGTGTTGTCTTGCCATCACCACTACCATCAGCAAACCTAAGAAAGGTGGAGGATTTGTTTGCAGTTTTTCTTCATCCAGTATCCTAACCTGCCCCAGACAAAAGGGCTATAGCTAATACTTTGCTAAACTGTGTTCATTAACCACCTGGATTCATTGCTTATTTTTTCCCCACTCGGTGTGGTTGTATTTTTTATTTGAAATACAATTAGATTTATTTGTTTCAGTTTGCTTTCAATTTCAGGGATTTTTTCCCTTCCTATTTTTATGGATTCAATGTTTTTTTTTTTTTTTTGAACAAGAGGTCAATATGCTTTCAGAATTTAAAACTATACAAAAAGTTATTCTCAGAAGCATGAGTCTTGTATTTCCGGTTTGGTTCAGTTTTGATTTTGTCTTTGTTTTTAAATAGTTTATTGTCAAATTGGTTTCCATATAACACCCAGTGCTCTTCCCCACAAGTACCCTCCTCCATTACTACCACCTCTTTCCCCCTCCCCTCCCTTCAATCCTCAGTTTGTTTTCAGTATTCAATAGTCTCTGAGGTTTTGCGTCCCTCTCGCTCCCCAACTCTCTTTCCCCCTTCCCCTCCCCATGGTCCTCCATTAGGTTTCTCCTATTCTCCTGTTATACCTATGAGTGCAAACATATGGTATCTGTCTTCTGCCTGACTTATTTCGCTTAGCATGACACCCTTGAGGTCTATCCACCTTGCTACAAATGGCCATATTTCATTATTTCTAATTGTCATGGAGACACATTTGGGGATGTGTCATGGAGTATACAATACTCCATTGTATAT
>NC_043703.1:56294937-56296215 GCF_006229205.1 Suricata suricatta | reverse complement strand
ATTCAGATCCTTCAGCCATTTTGAGTTAATTTTTGTGTATGGTGTAAGAAAGTGGTCTAGTTTCATTCTTCTGCATGTTGCTGTCCAGTTCTCCCAGCACCACCTGCCAAAGAGGCAGTCTTTTTTCCATTGGATACTCTTTCCTGCTTTGTCAAAAATGAATTGGCCATACATTTGTGGGCCCAGTTCTGGGTTCTCTATTCTATTCCATTGGTCTATGTGTCTGTTTTTGTGCCAATACCATACTGTCTTGATGATGACAGCTTTGTAGTAGAGGCTAAAGTCTGGGATTGTGATGCCTCGCATTTTGGTTTTCTTCTTCATTATGACTTTGGCTATTCAGGGTCTTTTGTGGTTTCATATGAATTTGAGGATAGCTTGTTCTAGCTTTGAGAAGAATGTAGGTGAAATTTTGATTGGGATTGCATGGAATGTGTATATTGCTTTGGGTAGTAATGACATTTTCACAATGTTTATTCTTCCAATCCATGAGCATGGAATGTTTTCTCATTTCTTGGTGTCTTCTTCAATCTCTTTCATAAGTTTTCTACAGTTTTCATCATATAAGTCTTTTACATCCTTGGTTAGGTTTACTCCCAGGTATTTTATGGTTTTTCATGCAATTGTGATGGGATCAGTTTCTTGATTTCTTTTTCTGCAGCTTCATTATTGGTGTATAGGAATGCAACCGATTTCTGTTCATTGATTTTGTACCCTGCAACTTTACTAAATTCATGGATCAGTTCTAGAAGGCTTCTGGTGGAGTCTGCCAGGTTTCCCATGTAGAGTATCATGTCATCTGCAAAAATGAAAGTTTGACTTCATCTTTGCCAATTCTGTTGCCTTTTATTTTCTTTTGTTGTCTGATTACTAATGCTAGGACTATGTTAAACAACAGTGGTGAGAGTGGACACCCCTGTCATGTTCCTGATCTCAGGGGGAAAGCTCTCAGTTTGTCCCTATTGAGGATGATATTAGCTGTGAGCTTTTCATAAACTGCTTTTATAATATTTAGGTAAGTTCCTTCTATTCTGACTTTCTCAAGGGTTTTTATTAAGAAAGGATGCTGTATTTTGTCAAATGCTTTTTCTGCATCTATCAACAGGATCATATGGTTTTTATCTTTTCTTTTGTTAATGTGATGTATCACATTGATGGATTTGCGAATATCGAACCAGCCCTGTAACCCAGGAATGAATCCCACTTGATCATGATGGATAATTCTTTTTATATGCTGTTGAATTCGATTTGCTAGTATCTTGTTGAGTATTTTTGCAT
>NC_043703.1:56266234-56294837 GCF_006229205.1 Suricata suricatta | reverse complement strand
ATTTCTTCACTGGTTATTGGTCTATTCATGCTTTCTATCTCTTCCTGTTTGAATTTTGGCAGTGCATGTGCATTTAGGAATTTGTCCATTTCTTCTAGGTTGTCAAGTTTGTTGACATATAATTTTTCATAGTAATTTTTAAGGATTGCTTGTATTTCTAAGGGATTGTTTGTATTAGATCCATTTTCATTCATGATTTTGTCTATCTGGGTCCTCTCTCTTTTCTTTCTAAGGAGCTTGGCTAGAGAACCCAAAAAAAAAAAAACAGTTGAGCAGATCAATGAAACCAAGAGTTGGTTCTTTAAAAAAATAACCAAAATTGATAAACCTCTAGCCAAGCTCCTTAGAAAGAAAAGAGAGAGCACCCAGATAGACAAAATCGTTTTTGTTTCTAACCATGCCTCTGAAAATCACTTTTTATCAGTTCATAGACCTTGTTTTCATTCTTTTAATTTTTTGAAGATTTTATTTAAATTGCAGTTAGGTAACATACAGTGTAATATTAATTTTAAGTACACAAGGTAGTGCTTCAACAGTTCAATACTACACCCAGTGCTCATCACAGCAAGTGCACCTCTTAATACCTATCACCTATCTAACTCATCCACTCATCTCCCATCAGTTCTCTATAATTAAGAGTTTGTTTATTGGTGGGCTGCCTGAGGGCTCAGTTGGTTAAGCATATGACTTCAGCTCAGGTCATGATCTCACGATTCAAGGGTTTGAGCCCTCTGTGGGTCTCTGTGCTGACAGCTCAGAGCCTGGAACCTGCTTCAGATTCTGTGTCTCCCTCTCTCTCTGTCCCTTCCTTACTCACACACTCTCTCTCTCTCAAAAATAAATAAACATTAAAAAATAATTTAAAAAGGTTTGTTTCTTGTTTTGCCTCTTTTTTCTTCCCTTTGCTCATTTCTTTTATTTCTTAAATTCCACATATGAATGACATCGTGGTATTTGTCTTTCTCTCATTGACTTATTTTGCTTAGCATAATACTTTCTAGATCGATCCATGTTGTTGGAAATGGCAAGATTCATTCTTTTTTTTTATGGCTGAAAAATGCTATATAACAATATAATGGAATATATATACATACACACACAGACATACACACACACACACACACACACACACACACACATATATATATACACATCTTTTTTCTCCATTCAAAAATCAATGGACACTTGAGCTGATTCTATAACTTGGTTACTGTAAATAATGCTCCTATAAACATTGGGGTGTATATCCCTACCCTATGACCCAGTAATAGCACTACTAAGAACTTATCCAAAGGATACAGGAGTGCTGATTCACAGGGGCACGTGTACCCTTATGTTTATAGCAGCACTTTCAACAATAGCCAAATTATGGAAAGAGCCTAAATATTTATTAACTGATGAATGGATAAAGAAGATGTGGTTTTTATATACAATGGAATACTACTTGACAATGAGAAAGAATAAACATCATGCCATTTGCAGAAACATGGATGGAACTGAAAGGTATTATGCTAAGTGAAACAAGTCAGTCAGAGAAGGACAGATAGCATATATTTTCATTGGAGAGGGGAAGGGGGAAAGTAGTTACAGAGAGGAGGGAGTCAAACCATAAGAGACTCTTAAATACAGGGAACAATCTGAGGGTTGATGGGGGATGAGGGAGAGGGGAAAATGGGCATTGAGGAGGGTACTTGTTGGGATTAGCACGTGTGTTATATGTGAATGATTAACCATGGGAATCTACCCCCAAAGCCGAGCGCGTACTTGACACACTGTATGTTAGACAATTTGACAAAAAATTATGTTAAAAAATAAAACCTATGTGGAGAAAGCCAATACTCTCCTATTCTCACGTTTGTTTCAAGAAATTAATGATTGAATGTTGCTTAAAACATGAATCCATTAAATACCTCTAGGAAGTTAAGGGAACACATATGGTTAATCCAATTCATTTTCATTAATGTATTTCGGTATACACTTTTGAGGATGCTATATCATGTGACATGTGCTATATCCTTCCAGACTAAAGTTTATGGCATGTCAACTACCATCCTATGTAAAGTTTACTAAAACTATAAAGCATGCCTGTGAAAAATGTGAAGTTAAACCTCTAATTCTTTCCACTTTACTTGATTTTCCCACTTCTAATTAGATTAGAACTGTTTGATTACATATGGTATCTGTCCTTCTCTGCCTGACTTATTTTGCTTAGCATGACACCCTCGAGGTCCATCCACTTTGCTACAAATGGCCAAATTTCATTCTTTCTCATTGCCTTGTAGTACTCTGTTGGGTATATATACCACATCTTCTTTATCCATTCATTGGTTGATGGACACTTAGGCTCTTAGGCTTAATAAACTATTAATAATAAAAAAAGAACTGATTACAAAGGGGTGTGGGATTTTTATTTTCTTCCTATATTTTATATATTTTTTTCTTCAACTGAACTTCTAATAGGATTCATTTCAGGATTTGGTTTGAATATTTAACAGTTTCATTTCTTAAATATAAAATAAAGTAAAAATTAAACCATTATAATAAAAAGAAATAGTATTTTTGTATTCTTTGGGTACGTACCTAGTGGTGTACCTGCTGGATCATAAGGTAGTTTTCCCGAGTGGCTGCACCAATTTGCATTCCTGCCAACAGTGCAGGAGAGTCCCACCTTCTCCACATCTTTGCCAACACCTGTTGTGTCTTGTGTTGTTGATTTTAGCCATTCTGACAGATATGAGATGTATCTTGCTGTAGTTTTGATTTGCATTTCCCTGATAATGAGTGATCCTCAGCATCTTTTTATGTGTCTGTTGGCCATCTGGATGTCTTCTTTGGAAAAATGTCTATTCATGTCTTCTTCCCATTTTTTAATTGGATTCTTTGTTTTTGAGTGTTGAGCTTTATGAATGCTTTATAGATTTTGGATACTAACCCTTTTTTGGATATGTCATTTCCAAATATCTTCTTCCATTCCTTAGGTTACCTTTTAGTTTATTGATTGCTTCTTCTGCTGCGAAGAAGACTTTTAATGAAGTCCTAATAGTTTGTTTTTGCTTTAGTTTCCCTTACCTCAGGAGACCTATCTAGAAAGAAGTTGCTACAGCTGATGTCAAAGAAGTTACTGCCTCTATTCTCTTCTAGGACTGTTATGGTTTCAGGTCTTACATTTAGTTCTTTAATCCATTTTGGATTTATTTTTGTGTTTGGTGTAAGAGAGTCGTCTAATTTTATTCTCTTGCATGGGCTCTGCAGTTTTCCCAACATCATTTGTTAAAAGAGACTGTCCTTTTGCCACTGGCTATTTTTTCCTGCTGTGTTGAAGATTAGTTGGCCCTATAATTCTGGGTTCATTTCTGGGTTTTCTATCCTGTTCCATTGATCTATTGATCTAATCCTAGTACCATACTGTTTTGATTACTATAGCCTTGTAATATGTCTCAAAGTCTGGAATTGTGATACTTCTAGTTTTGCTTTTCTTTTTCAAGGTTGCTTTGGCTCTTCATAGTCTTTTGGCTCTATACAAATTTTAGGATTGTTTGTACTAGCTCTCTGAAAAATGCTGGTGATATTTTGGTAGGGATTGCATTGAATGTATAGATTGCTTTGAGTAGTATAGACATTTTAACAATATTTGTTCTTCCTATCCAAGAGCATGGAATGTTTTTCTGTTTCTTTGTGTCACCTTCGATTTCTTTCATCAGTGTTTTATATAGTTTTCAGAGTATAGATATTTCACCTCTTTAGTTAGGTTTAATCCTAGGTATCTTACTATTTTTGGTGCAACTGTAAGTAGAACCGAACCCTTAATTTCTCTTATTCATTATTGATGTACAGAAACATAACAGATATCTGAACACTGATTTTGTATTTTGTGGCTTTACTGAATTTATTTATTTGTTCTAGCAGTTTTTTGACAGAGTATTTGAAGTTTTCTACATACAGTATCATGTCATCTGCAAATAATGAAAGTTTGGCTTCTTCCTTGCCAATTTGGATGCATTTGATTTATTTTTCTTGCCTGATTGCTGTGGCTAGGACTTCCATTATTATGTTCAGTTGAAGTGGTAAGGTGGACAGACCTGTCTTTTTCCTGTCCATAGAGGAAAACCTCCCTATGTTTTCCCCCATTGAGGATGATGTTTGCTATAGATTTTTCATATATGACATTTATTATGTTCGGGTATATATTCCCTCTAATCTACTTTGTTGAGGTTTTTTTTTTTTTATCATGAATGGATGTTGTACTTTATCAAATGCTTTTTCTGCATTATTAAAATGATCATAAGGTTCTTATCCTTTCTCTTATTCATGTGATATATCTATTGATTTACAAATATTGAACCATGCTTGCAACACGGGAATCAATCCCACTTCATTGTGGTGAATGACTCTTTAGGTCTGTGTTGAGCAGTTCTGTGGCTGTGACTTCTTCCTGGAGGTTCTTCAGGGGGGAGTTCCTTTGTTTTGTCATTTTTGCTAGTTTTCTGTCTCTTGTAAGCTTTAAAACGCTTGTTGTGCACTGTGCACCTGTTAATATTGCTCTGTTAAAGGGGGCTTATAGACCATCTAGGGCCTGTCGTTTCAGGAAATATTCTTTTAATGGTGTCTCTCAGTTTCTCTTGTTGTGCCTTTGAATATTTTATTTCCCTACTCAGCGATATTTGGGACTCATCGTCATGCATACTTTGGCTTGTTTCTTGGTGTAGTCCTAAGAAGGAAAACAGACAGACAAACACAGAGGAACAGAAGCACACAAACGCACAGACAAATCAAACAAACAAATAAATTAAAAGGGGGAAAGGAAAGAAAGAAAATGGAGAGGAAAGAGATGAAAAGAAGAGAAGAAAAAAGATAATAAAGGGGGTCAGAGACAAGGAAGGACAATGAACAGCCTAAAAGTGTATGACCAGTTGAGGGGAGAGATAAGGATGAAATACAGGAGAATATATCTGGATTGCAAGAAAGAAAAAAAAAGAGGGAGAATGAGAAAGGAAAATAAGGAGTAAAAATGTTAAAAAAATTTTAAGTAAAAAAGGTAATAATAATAAAAAATAAGTACAAAAAATAGAAAAAGAAAAAAGAAGAAAAAAAGGAAAAAAAAAGTAGCAACTGCCCCTTACAGATAGGTGTGGTTTGGTGTAGTAGGTCTGGGGGGGGCAGTGCTCTCAGAGGCTCCGCCTTGGTGGCTGCAGAGAGTATAATGGAGGCATGCCAAGCTCCGCTGGAACTAAGCCACTGTAGGCCACTCTAATGAGTCCAATCTCCTTGTGCCAAAGCTAGCCAAGTTGTATTTTCCAGGCCCGTCTCGGTTCAAAGTCCTATTCCATGCCCTTTTAGGCTACCACAGATGAGATGTACATGCTTTGGTGGCTGGCTTCTTAGGGGGAGGGATCAGTTTCTCTAGGCTCAGGCTGGGATTTGCGCTGCTGCTGCCTGCAGTGAGGTTTGCTGCCTGAGGCGAGGTGCACAGCAGGAGGTGAAGTACACGCCCTCACAGACACTGCTGCGGACTCCCAGCCCCCAGCCGGGATAGCAATTGCATTGGGGGAGGGAGCAGTTTCTCTTGGCGTAGGCTGGGATTTGCACTGCTGTTACCTGAGGCGCCAGGCGTTGCCGGAAATGAGCTGCGAGCTCCTGCAACCGAAAGCACGAGCCCTGGCCTCCACCACCACCAACTCCCTGCTAGGATCGCGTAGGGGTGGGGGCTATTTTTTCCCTGTTGGCACCCGGGATTCGGGATTCGTGTGGCCAATGCTGGAGGCGAGATGCTCCATGGAAATGAGGTGCGTGCTCCCACTCCCGCAGCCGAGGTCAAATTGAGCGCCCCTGGGGCCACCGCCATGGCCGCTGACTCCCTGCTGGAATGGCACAGGGCTGGAAGCTGTTCTTTCCCTTGTGCCACTTGGGTTCGGGATTTGGGCTACACAGCAGTTATATATGGAGTGAGAGTTTCTCTCTCTGAGAGTGGTCAAATGTTCTTTATCTCTTCCCCAGAGACAATACTATGAACTTGTTCAGTTTCTCTTTCTCTTCCCTTTGTCTCTCAGGGGCTCTGTGTGCTTGCCCCGTGTTGGGTTGGGGGGTGGGGGACACAAACAGTCAGTCTGTAACATCATCAGTGTGAAGTACTCAGCTTCTTACCATCTTGCACCAACAGCCTTTCTAATTTTCATGCCCTGTGCTGGTGTTTCCTCAGTTATTCCTCTGCCCGTCTGGGGCTGGTCGGTTTTCCAATCTCCCCAGTTCACACTCACTCACTCTTACAGATGAGAGTAATGTCCTTCTCAGTTCGAGAGATGGGGCGGACGAAGTTTACAGAGCTCCCTTCCTCTCCGCCATCTTGGCTCCTCCCAAGAGAAACTGTCTTTAATTGTAAGGGGTGTGGATGTGGTGAGAACACATGCTTCATGGTTTTCTTCTGGGAAATGTCCACAGCACACTAGATTACCATCTGTCTTGATCAATTTGGGCTGCTCTAACAAAAGCACCACTGACTGCATGGCTTAAACAACAAACATTTATTTCTCAGAGCTCTGGAGGCTGGAAATCCCCCACCGGGGTGCTGGCAGATTGTCTAGTGAGAACCCACTTTCTGGTTAATTCTTTCTGTGTCTTCATATGGCAGAAGGGGCAGGCTCTGTGGTGCTTCTTATATGACGGCACTAATCCCATTCATGACCTCATTGTTGTTCAAAGGCCCCACTCCCAATATCATCACATCAGGGATTAGGATGTCAGCCCCTAAAGTTTTAGGGGGTGGGGGACACAAACAGTCAGTCTGTAACATCATCAGTGTGAAGTACTCAGCTTCTTACCATCTTGCACCAACAGCCTTTCTAATTTTCATGCCCTGTGCTGGTGTTTCCTCAGTTATTCCTCTTGAAGCATAGTTCTTATCCTTCTATCTACCTTTTGAGCAGCTGCAGCTGAGATATATTCAAAGAGAAATAGAAAAAAGGAATGAGAATGTTTTGAGATTTTTTTAAAACATTGGAGACCATTTCCTGGAACATACTTCTCACCATATATTCTCACTGGGTTGTGTCTGTCACATTGTCCATTCACTGATTACAAAACCTATGTGCCTAACTTCGAGGACTTCCCTTCAGCAGATCCTCCGGGTGAGTGGGTGACTGGGCTGCCCCCCACCTTTAATCAGAGGATTAGCATCAGAAATGGCATGTTGCGTTTCCTTCCTTTTGATGTTATTCAGTCTTTGGCATGGTGTGTCACTTAATTAACCAACAAATGTAATTTTGTGTGACTTTCCCTTTTTTCATGGCCCATTCTTCTTCTCCCAGTGTAGGAAATTGCTGCCCACATCATTTCTTATTCTCCCTCTTTCTCCAAGAGAATGCCTAATTCAAAAGACATTTTCTTTAGTTTACTCCTATAAAGGCCCTCTAGTAACCTTTCTGCTTGCCAACAAGAGAACCATTTCCTGACCAGCATCAGCAATTGGTTCTTTTACAGTCCATTTAGTTTAAGGTCGATGTTGGCCTATAACTACTTCAATAACTGCAGCTTGAAAGGAAAATGAAAATAATGTACAAGACTGCAAGTGAAACACATCTTAGAGAAAGCAGTTCATTTTCTGATGTTTTTAAAGCAACAGCAATGATGCCATGTGATTTCTAAAGAAAGGTCATACCACCTTGGAAGCCATTGGCTACATCCTAGGACCGTAAACTTCCTTCATATTTTGTACTATATTGTTTAGTTCCCAATATACAGTTTCATGAGTGATGGTAACACGTTTTTGGAAGGTGTTCATGATGTTAAGGCACCTGGAAAAGTGTCTTGTTGAGAATATTGCTGAAGTTTAGCCGGGTATAAAGAAGGTAAGGTTGGGCATGATGACCATTGTCCTATCTTGGGAAGGGTGTTTTAGTATGAAAGATAGGCTCATTTTGCTTTGTTTTAAAGCTTAATAAGTACCAATGAGTATAAATGTAAATGAGACAAATGATGGCTGGAACACCACCCAAGTTAGTGAGTAGTTCATCTCAAAGTGTTAAGTGGGGGGCACAGATGATCATTTGCAGGACTGTTGTAAAGGAGTTTCCTCTGCCGGGAGGATTGCTATGATTCTCACGTGAGCACATTGTATTTTTCTTGTTGCTAAAGAGAACTTTTTCAATTTTCCATGGTTTATAAAGAAACTTGAGTCCTTTCATATCATAAAACGTAGGCTAAACTTTAGGTTGCAGATAAATTGTTTACCTGAGGAATAGTTATTCCATAGAAGATGTGAATTGTATGTGGGTTATTGTTTATAAATTTTTATAAACAAAATGCTGTTCTAAATCTGAGTACTCTAGACACACTTTGCTGATTTCCAGTAAGCACTATAGATGGAGCACTTTCTCCAGTCTTTATTCTGCACAGGGAAAGGGAGTTCTCCCAGACATCCACAGGAGCCAGAAGTCAGTTGCTCACTGTGCTGGAAATCCTAAGCCATGATAGGTGAAGCTGATAAGCTTCAAGAAACTGGCTTTCTCTTTTAACAAGGCACTTTCAAAAAGCCCTGACATAGTGATCAAAATCAGTATCTGTTGTGTTTCTGGGTTTTGTTGTTGCTGTTGTTGTTGTCTTTGTGTTTTGAAAATACCATCTTGAGATTTATAACATGAAGTTCAAGTGTTAAATCAGTCCTGGAAGGACGTATGTTTAAGATAGCCAGGATTTCCTAAAATAGTACATTGTTCTCTTTGCTCTGTGGAAAGAAAGAGAAAGAGGGACTTCCCACCTTCCCCCACAACTAGAAAGTTCCCCTCCCACCCTCTCCCTCCTGCCATAGATTCATCAGCTTTTTGGCCTCTTTAGGACTTTCTTATTTATAGCTTTTCACTGATAAGTCCACACTTAGTGCTCATCCTTAGCAAATCCAAGCAGCCTAAGGACAAAGTTTACTGCTGTCTGCTTCACAGGGAGGGATTAGCTAGGATACTTGCAGCATTTTCTTCTCTTGCCTTTCACTTTTTTGCAATAAGCACTAAGGTAATTTATATTTATTTTTTAAAACAAATTTTTGAAAGCATGAGCTGCCCCAGTGAAATGCCATATGTTAGCAAGTTACATACCATAGGAAAATCTCCACCTTAGCAAAAACAGTTCAGTATATGCAAGGCACTCTTAGTCTTCCTATGATTGTTTTGATTTCAAAATAAAATTAGAGATATTCCACACTTTTAGTGTGTCAGGCGGTGTACTAGGTGATTTACAGATTCTCTCCTCCTTGCTTAATTCTCTGAGTGACACCATGAGGTAGATGATATTACCCTTACTTTGCAAATGAGAAAGCAGAGGCTGGCCCAACATCAGCTGGTAAATGGTAGAGCTTGTCCCTTTAGCTCCAAAGCTGATACTTGTCACTATGGTCAAAGGGTTGCTTAAGTTAGGCCAAATTGTTGTCCACCATCTTTTCCCACTAGTTTCTTCTTTCCTCATCTATCTAACGTGATTATGGTAGGAGTTGCCATTTCTAGATGATCCTGACCCTCTGCCACATTTGCTCAACTGGGCATTTAATCCCAGCTGGCCAATCAGTCCTTCCCTTGAAATTTTGGTTTTGTGAGTAAGAGTGAGAGATGGGCTTCTTGTTGGATGCATGACATGGAATGTATAAATCCTGAGAGCAGGGTGCCCACATGCCACTTTCCAGCTAGAAAGGAAGAGGAGACTGGTCTGTGGTAACAGAGGAGAGGAGAGAAGATGTACAGGGAAAACAGAGGGAGTCACGTGGAGAGACCTGCAGGTTCCTACAGGGCTCCAGGCTGCCACTCCATTCTGGGGACTGTGTTCTATCTTTGACTTTTGTGAAACATCATGGGTCTTTCTGGTGAACTCCTTTTTTCACTTAAGCTGGTTAAAATGTTCAAATTGGACACCTTTGCTATAGCCAAGAGCCCTATTAAATAACATAAGGTTTGTTTACTAATTTTTAAATGTTTATTTATTTTTGAGAGAGAGAGAGAGAGAGAGAGAGAGAGGGAGAGAGAGAGAGAGAGAGAGAGAGAGAGAGAGAGAGAGAGAGAGAGGAGAGAGAGAGTGAGTACAAGCAGAGAAGGGGCAGAGAGAGAAAGACACTGAATCCAAAGCAGGCTCCAGGCTTTGAGCTGTCAGTGCAGAATATGACATGGAGCCTGAATCCACAAACCATGAGATAATGACCTGAGCTAAAGTCAGAAGCTTAACCAACTGAGCCACCTAGGAGCCCCAATAACACAGGACTTATTGAAGAGACCCTGAGGCAGTCCACAAAAGGGAGGAGATCAAAGTGGCACAAGAACTAAGGGAAAAGCAGTGAGCAGGTGGTCTTTTGGCCTCAGCCATAGGGTTTCTGGCTCTGGCTCAGTGACGTGCCTCCTTCTACTTCATGTGTCAGGGCTGGAGCATCATGTGTCCAAGGAAGAGGCTGTAATGGACCCTGCTATCTGTCTATCCCTGTTCCAGAAGAAAGGGAGGAGGAATGCTGGCTGACAAAAGTGGAAGCCACTCTATCTGGACCTTATTTGTTCCCTTAGAGCATACTACGTTCCTTCTTTCTTTCAGTCTTCTTTCTTTCTTTCAATCATTTTTCTTTCTATCATTTTTCAATCTTTCAATCAATCAATCAATCTATCTATCTATCTATCTATCTATATGTTAATTTCTGAGAGTAAGAAAGAGAGTGCGCACAAGCAGGGGAGAGGCAGAGAGAGGGAGAGAGAATATGAAGTAGGCTCTAAGCTGTCAGCACAGAGCCTGATGTGGGGCTCCAACCCAGGAACCCATGAAATCATGACCTTAGCCAAAGTCTGACACTCAACTGACTAAGCCCCCCAGACCCCTAAAGCATTCCTCATTAATGTATTGATTGCTTGGTTGACTAGAGAAGGAGAGGAGCTTCTGTTTCTGAAGTTTTGATTAGTCTCTTACCAAGAAATGGGAAGACTATAGCAGCTGAACCCAGAAATCTTTCTTTCCCCCTCTTGACACATTCTGTCCCTTCAGCCTGGGCAGATCTATTTTTTTGTCCTGACTTTGCCACTCAGTGAAGTATGTCCTTGAGTAAGACCTGTCTTTATTCTGTAAAATGGAGATAATAACAGTACCTACCTTATGAAGTTGGTGCAAATAGTATATGAGGTCGCGTTTGCAAAATGCCTGGTCTAGAGCCTGGCACTTAGAAAGTGCATAACATTATGTGTTTGCAGATATTTCAGTTCTAGCCTCTGAATCCTAAACTATCTTGAATTCTGAGCACTGAAAGCTGAGGGCTCCAACCTGAGCACCTCTAATTGAAATATTTTATTCCTCACCAATTTAAGACTGAAGTCCTGAGTCTCAAAAGCCTCTGCTTACATTTTTTTAAAATTATCTAATATATAGGGGTGCCTGGGTGGCTCAGTCAGTTAAACGTCCGACTCTTGGTTTCAGCTCAGGTCATGGTCTCATGGTTCATGAGATCAAGCCCCACATTGGGCTCTGAGCTGACAGTGCAGAGCCTGCTTGGGATTCTCTCTCTCTCTCTCTCTCTCTCTCTCTCTCTCTCTCTCTGCCCCTCCTCCACTCTTGCTCTTGCAAAATAAATAAACTTAAAACATTCATAATATACATATAAAATACACAAATTATTTGAATTATTATTACCCAAGTATACACTCATGTAATCACTAATAGGACAAATATCTAGGACATTCACAGCATTCCAAAAGTTCCTATATGTTCCCTCCCAGGTAATATCCACTCTCTTCCCCAGAAGTAACCCCTTTTCTGACCTCTTTCACCACAAATGTGTGTTATCTGTTCAGAATTTCATATAAATGGGGAATCATACAGTATGTACATTTGGTATCCACCTTCTTTTCACTCAACATTATATCTATCTATATTGTTGAATATAAAAGTGGTTTATTCTTGCTGTGTAATATATGAATTTGCCATAATTAGTGCATTGTATTGTTGATGTATATTTGGATTGAGTCCAAGTTTGTCCATTATGCACGTATGTCTTCTGGAGGAGAAATGCACACATTGTTCGTGGATATGATACTTTGCAGTAGAATTGCTGGCCATGAGACAATTGTATGTTTAGCTTTAGTAGATTTGGTCCAACTGTTTCCCTGAACCTCTTTTGAATCTTGAACTTGAAGCCTTTGCCTTGGCGAGCCTTAGAACCCTCAGCTTCCCTGTGAAACTCATTTTATTTATATTAGTTAGTTAATATACAGTGTAGTCTTGGCTGCAGGAATAGAACCCAGTGATTCTGATGAATGGATAAAGAAAATGTGTGTACACACACACACACACACACACACATACACATACAATGGAATATTACTCAGTGATGAAAAAGAATGAAATCTGGCCATTTGCAATAATGTGGGTGGAACTGGAGGGTATTATGCTAAATGAAATAAGTCATAGAAAATAAGTCACAGATAGCATATGATTTCACTCATATGTGGAATTTGAGAATCCCCATGATACTTCTGAGGCCAGAGGTTCAGGAAAAGCTAGGAAAGGAAAGTAACTAGGTGCTAAATGGAGCCTTGTTAGAAGGTCTCTGGGGAACTTGCAAGGAATTTGGGAGATCCAATCTCCACTGACAGCCATCAAAGATCTGATGGGTAAAGCAAGCGCTCCCCACATGGTGTGAGAAAGCCAAGGCCTAGAGAAGTGACCTGTCCTCTTCAGAACAGGCCAGAAAGCTCTCCAATGGCTTAATTTCAATCTCAGCATGTGAGGTGACCAGTGAAACTTGGTATGATTCTGGATGAACACATAGGGCAGTTCTAGCAGGGAGTCCTGAGAGCTTCTCCCTGAGATTGGGAAGTCAAGGTCCCACTGAACTGGCTTTTTCTTGCTTTAGAAGCTCCAACAGCTATTTGTTACTGTCACCCACACCATGGGCTTCTTACCAGTACTTTTTCACAAAACATGCTCTGATTCTCATGGTGACATCTCTGGCAAACTTGAGAATGGACATTTGTTCAGAGACTTTGCTTTTCATGGTTACTGTAATTTTTAAAAAATGTTTGTTTATTTTAGAGAGAGAGAGAGGGATTGAGAGAATGTGGGTTGAGGAGGGGCAGAGAGAGTGGGAGACCTAGAAACCAGAGCAGACTCCAGGTTCTGAGCTGTCAGCACAGAGCCCGACACAGGGTTCCAACCCACAAACCATGAGATCATGATCTGAGCAGAAGTTGAATGCTTAACCAACTGAGCCACCCAGGCGCCCCCGTAATTTCTTTTTTGAACAAGATATTTTAGCTCTTTTCACTGTGCATCTTTATTTTCCCAACTGTTCTCATTTGCCAAACAGAAGCTTTACAAAGTACCTCAGAATTTATAATGGCTAACACTTCAAAAAATGAATTTGGTTTTATAAGTGAAGCTGATATAATACAATTTCTCATATAAATTAATTTCCAAGTTTTGTCATTGTCTCAGTAATTTAGGCCCTAAATTACTTAGCTATTTACATCAATTTCCTTTGGACCATTACCAGAACAGCAAAAGATTTCTACTTTATTTCTCTTCTACTAGGAAAAGGCACATGTAACATTTTTTCCAGACAAATGGACATCAAGGCACACTTAAAATCTTGTTCTATAACTCATTTAGAATCAAACTTTGCAGTTTTTCTTTGCTATATCATTTTATTTTATTTTAGAGGCACCAGGGGCACCTGGATGGCTCACTCGGTTAAGCGTCCTGCTTCAGCTCAGGTCATGATTTCACAGTTTGTGAGCCCATGTTGGGCTCTGTGCTGACAGCTCAGAGCCTGGAGACTGCTTCGGATTCTCTGTCTCCCTAGCTCTCTGTCCCTCCCCCATTCACACTCTGTTTCTCTCTCTCAAAAATAAACATTAAAAAAAGTATTTTCAATATTGTTTTGGAGAGTTTTGTTCACATATATCATAGTCAGAATGCCTGAGTTCAAGTCTTGTATTTGCCATTTGCTAGCTCCATATCTTAGCAGGTCTCTAAACACGGGTTTCCTCATCTGTGAAAGTCAGTAAGGCTTACTTAGTGCAAAGTGCTGCTGTGTTGAGGTCACAAGTAATGAGTTTGGCCAGGGTGTATGGCCCATGTTCATACAATGACAGTAATTGTTATTTTGATATTCACAAACTACTGTATGTTAAGCTGAATAATTAGAGAAAATTGTGGGATTTATATATTACTGCTTATGTCAATTCAGGGTTTCTTCAACACTGACAAATACCCAGACTTCCCTGAGCTGGCACCCATGGGTTAACAAGGCATATAGGAATAGGAAACCTCAGGATGAATGTATCCAAGATGAGGAAAACAAGCTTAGGTAAACAAGACAAAGTGCTTCCAGTATATAACAAAGGCATAGAAATAGGAAACCTCGGGATGAAAGCATCCAAGGTTAGGTAAACAAGATTAGGTATTCAGGGCAGAAACACTCCCCTATTTAGCACAATAGCAGAAAGCTGCCTTCACAGGAAGGAAAGACCAAATAGTTAAAAAGGTAAACAAGGCTATACACCTCAGCAGGACAAAGGTGCCCAGAGCAGACTACTTAGCAACAGAAAGGTGCCTTGTGGACCCTGAGGTAGCATGCACTGTCTATATTGCTCCCTAAACTAGTTAACATAAACAGACTTGGCACCTCATGCGTGCCATAAGCAACCATCTGCCTGGTACCAGAACTTTGTTTTGGATTCACCCAAACCCCTAACACTGTATATCTTCAAAGCCCCCTTTCCCTAACATCCATGAGTTAATGTTCACAGTTTTATTGTCCCTTTGTGCGTGTCCATCACGCTTATAAACCTTCTGATCCTAATACAAATGGATCAAGGACCCTTATTCAGAGGTCTTGTCTCCTCCCCAACATTAGCCTCTCTTGCATTTTAATTCTGCATTCGCTCTCTTGCTGGACAAGAGAGAACTCCAGACCCAGAATCTAGAACAACCTGGGACCTACTCTGTGTTGGGAGCTGTTTTAGTGAGCAACAGAAACCTCCTCTGGTTAGTTGAATTAGGAAGGACATTCATGAAAATGTAGTGGATAACTCAGGAGTCTCCAGAAGGGCCAGCAGCCTCCAAGGACCCCATGCCCTCCCCCCGACCCCCCCAAAGTCAGGCTGCAGAGCTTGTCCTGCAGAGACCCTGGTGCCCTTGCTCCCAGGTGCAGATGTCACTGCTGGTACCATGGTGTCCAGCCTGGCTGTTGCAGCTGCAGTTGCGACTGCTTCTTGAGCTGTGTGCAGTGGCTGCCACTGTGTGTCATCTGCCTGGATTTCATGGTCCCCGCCTCTGCATTGCTAACTGTGTAGGTGTGTCCCATCAGTGGAACCCTGCTCACAAGTCCTTGCCCAGGTGATGCTGGAAAAGTGAGGAGTTAGCATTTTCAAATTTGTAGTGGCAAGTGGGTTTACCTCTTCCATATGTGAGCTACAGCTGTCCTCATAATGGCCACATACCAGGTGCCTTCCACAACAGACACTGTCATATGGTTCTGGGGGCTGGAGGTCCCAGATCACAGGCTTCCCTTTGAAGGCAGGATGGGAGGATGTGTTCCAGCCCCGCCTAGCTTCCTGTAGGTCCTCCACTCAAGGCAGCAGCCTCCAGACCTCACCTGGCACTGTGTGTGTGTGTGTGTGTGTGTGTGTGTGTGAGTGTGTGTGTGTGACTGTCAAATTCCCCCTTTTTATATAGACACCAGTCACATTGGATGAGGGGCCTGATCTACTCAGGTATGGCCTCATCTTGACTTATCACATATACAACAACCCTATTTCCAAATAAGACCATGTTCTCAGGTACTGGGGGTTAAGATTTTGACATTAGGGGAGACACAGCTTAACCCATAACACTCTTAAGGTAGGAGACATCTCCAACACAGAAAGGGGAGCCAAAAAAGAATGAAAAAATACCTACTATAGATTCAGAAAATAGTGTTTCTAGTCTGTGACATTTTAATAACTTACTATTGATAAAAATCAGTCTTATAAGAAATGATTTCTTTTTTTAATTTATTAAAATTTTTTAAATGTTTATTTATTTTTGAGAGAGAGAAAGAGAGAGAGTGAGAGAAAGAGAGAGAGAGAGCATGAGCAGGGAAGGGGCAGAGAGGGAGTGAGACACAGAATCCGAAGCAGGCTCCAGGCTCTGAGCTGTCAGCACAGAGCCTGATGCAGCACTCAAACCCATGAACCCTGAGATCATGACCTGAGCCTAAGTTGGACACTCAATCAACTAAGCCACACAGGCACCCCTTGAAGATTCTTTTCTATGAATGTTAACCAGAATGATTGAAGAAACTAAAGCCATGACATGTTCAGGGCTGGAAAAAACCTTAGAGATTGATCTGATACTTGCTTTCTTCTAGTGATAAAAACAGAGGTCCAAGGAAATTAGGTGACTTGTTCAAGGTCACACAACAAAGATGGAGCTAGACCCCAGAGACTCCTAGTTCAATGATCTTCCTTTCAGGACACATGGTGTCTGTGATATGTTTCTTTAACAAGCAGGTATCTTTCAGGTCCAAACACCAGCTTCACATTTATGCAAATCTCAGACCTTGTTTCTGATTCCCTAAGATGATTGTTCTCAGAGTATCTGCATGCCCATTTGCTGCTAACAAGTCCAGTTTCAGCCAGATGAACCCTTCCTGCCTTGGGCTGCAGGCCAGTGATGTTGAGAACTGTAGTTTGGCTTAGGGCTGCTGAGTGGTCTGAAGACTTGGCCCAGAGCTGGGCTGTGGGGCAAAGATGGAGTCTGCACAGTCAGGTCCTGGAAGCAACTGCCAGTTTTTCTTGAGAAAGGAGAGAAGACCTGGAAGGAGAGTAGCTGGTCTTCTCTCATGGGGAAGGGTATAAATAGAGAATTTCAAAATAAACATTGAGAAATAAAAATCTTTATACTCTGCTCTCCAGGCAAGCTCCAGGCCCCAGTAATTGAGCTAACATCTTTGCCACTTGAAAAGCAAGAGCTCTGGGGTCCCCTGAGGAGGGGTCACTTCTGCTGATCCTGATGAGGCTAAGGTCCCCAGTGAGTATGCCAGGAGCCTTCAGGGTAATGTGTGGAACTTTGCTTTTTAGATGCTGAGGTAGAATATTTGGCATCTGTGTTCTCAGTCAAACACTGTTAATGGCTTAGAGGTTTGTGATAATAGAATGGCTTCTAAAGATCTTCATCTCTGACAGGACATTAATTATAAAAATAAAACAAGTTCCGGATCTTTCCTTCTTTCTTGCTATTTTCCAGGCCTCTTTGCCTCTCTCTGTTGGATCATATTTTTATCCAAAGAAAGAGCTCAGATGTGAGATTTCTCTTTTTTCCACGCTTTTCTGGGCATATCTGAGAAAATGATGCACATGCTTTCAACCTGTTCTTTTCCATTCAGGAGCTTCCTGCCTTAGTGATTACAAATGCCAGAAAGTTTTCTACATCCCTTCCCTGCCTGAATTGTCTTCTCCCTTTGAGAGCAGAAGTCCTTCCCGAGGAGCCATCTCGGCTTCTCCTCTGTAGCAATGGCTAATCCAAGTTTGGATTAGCCATTTTTATACATTTTTTCTTTTCATTCTTACTTGTGGCTGCTTAGCACCTCTAGGAGAGACTGGGCTAGCCTCAGGCGAGGAGTCTCCATCAGTTGTTGGAGGCAGAGGTCACAGATGGAGAGAGAAGAGATTTGGAGGTTTTGGCTGGTGTTAGATTTTTGATTGACTTTTCTCCATCTCCTTTCGATCCCAAGACCTTGGAGAATTAGGTGTGTACTGCCAGTGCCTCTCAGAGTGCCTGGCATTCAGCCAGGGCTTGGTATATTGAATTCCATCTTATTAGTCGTGGCACAGAGCCCCAGGAGAACTGGCTGACCGTCAATAGAACCAGAGGCTCTTTTATTTGAGGAAGTCCTCTTCCTGGACAATTTAACTTTTTAACAGTTGGTCTGTTACCATATGCATTAGTTTGCTAGGGCTGTCACAGCAAAATATCACAGACTGGTGGTTTAAACAACAGAAATTTATCTTCTCATAGTTCTGGAGGCTTGAAGTCTAAGATCAAGGTGGTGTCAGGTTTAGGTTCTCCCAAGGCCTCTCTCTTTGGTTTGCAGATGGCAGCCCTCTTACTTCCCCCTCATGTTGTTGCCTTTTCCCTGTGAGTCTCTGTGTTCCTGTTAGTCCAAATTTCCTCTTCTTAAAAGGATACCAGTAAGACTAGATTAGGACCCACCAATATGACTTATTCAACCTTCATTATCTCTTTAAAGGGTTTGCCTCCAAATGCAGCCACAGTCTGAGGTGCTAAGAGTTAGGGCTTCAACATACAAATTTTGGGGGACATAATTTAGCCCATAGCACCATATATCGCTATACCTGGAATGGATCCTAAGTCAAGGAGTCAGAGATTCCTAGGACCGGAATGGACTTCAGATACCTGGTCTTCCTGCTCACTTTATAGATGAGGACCAGAAATTCAAGATGTAGAACTGGAAAATCGGGATTAGAAAAAAATTAAGGATCCTGACCTCCTTCTCACACAACCCAACCTCTTTTGGCTTCAGCACAGGCTGAAGTTATGGGCCCTACCTGCCACTGTGGGGACAGAGGACAGTCAGAAACCTTCTCAGAGCACTGCCATGTCCTAAAGACAGGAGGGCAATGGCATCCAACCCTTTTCTTCATATGGACACTCCTCTGGGCTCCCATGGAGCCTCCTCCAGTCCCCACCCTTCTCTCACTGCTGATGTGCTACCCTCAGAAGCCAGCCAACTGGCCCAATCTCCTTTTAGAGCTCTACCAGGGAACACAGAGAGGGCAAGTTGTCTTCAGTCACTCCCCTCCCCCAAGCACCTCAACATTATCTTTTTCTTTTTCCAACACCTCATCTTTCCTTTGGGCTCCAGCAGATCGTCTTCCTGTGATGTCCCTTCCAGGACTGTTTTCTGGGCCCTTTTGAAGCATCTTCCCTGCTATTCCTCCCTCCACCACAGGCCGCCTGTCCCTGCTTGAAATTCCCGCTCTTCAGTGGTTCCCCCATCTCTTGCTCCCTCCACGGGGCTCCCACCGCCTCCTATAGGAGGCACTTCCCACTCTGCACTGTGGTTGTGGGCGGACACACCAGTCTCCCTCTAGTCTGAAAGCAATGGAAGCAGCCCAAGTGCAGGGGCAGCATCCCCTTTTCCTGTGTACCCTCAGAGTTTGGTATAATGTAGGCAACAGAGGAACCATTCACTAAGTGCTTTTTGAATGCCTGAAGTCCCTACTTTCCTGGACACTCCTCAGCAGGATGGCAGCTTGACTTAGGCTCAGGATCTACTTGCTGTCAGCTTACGGAGGCGAGACCATTGATTATTTGTCATACCTGTGTATGCGGCAAAGCACTCAGATCTTCACTTGTTTTCCTCTTTCAGGCATCCCTGCAAACATCTCTTAAGCACTTACTATGTGTCAGGCGTTGGGTGATGAACAATCTGCTTGCCATTCTCAAGAAGCTCAACGGGGGACACTGAAGAGCTGGACAGTTTCTCTCTTCCATTTAACATCTTAAATTTGGCAGAATAGAGACTTGCGGTTACAGTGCTGGGCACATACCAGGCTTCTAAAGGTTCATTGGTAAGTTATTTTGACTTGTGTACTTACACTATCATGGATGAATGCTGTGGTATCATGGTGTGAAAGCTTCAGCCAAGAATAGAGGCTAACTAACCTAATCTGTGGTTTCATCTGAATGCTACTGGAGGTCCATTGTGGCTATCTGCACTCCTCAGGCCAGTGACAGCTTCCCATTCTCCATTGTTCTCTATTTTAGGGAGTGGGGGTGGGCAGAGACTGCAAGTCTTTTTGTGACAGTCCTGCAATTATTGTTCACATTCTCAAACTAATACTCCAGGCATTAAAAATATAATTTGCATTATGTTTTGGGGGAGTGATAAATCTTGTGCCAAGAACTTTTTTTTTGGTTGAGAGATTGCTAGAATTATGAAATTCATGATGTGTGTGACAGGAAGCTGGGGTTGAACGCCGAGGAGACGGAAGAAAGGGAGAGAGTCTGTTCCTTGCGTCTGTGGGAGCAACGGCAATGAGTGAATTTATTTACATTGATGAATATTTTTAAACACAGATGCATTTTTTGGCCTTTGCAGTTTTTTTCTCAATAATTTACCATTTCTAAGATATAGTAGACCCACTTTTACATAGTTTAAAGCACATCCTATAACTCTGTAAATCCCTTAATTTAAAATTTTTGCTTTAAGAAATACATGCCCATGAATATAAATGTATATAGAAGAGTCTACAGTGAAAACTGAGTGTTGTGGGTGTTTGCAACCCTTTTTATGACTGTGATTAAAAATATATAATATTTATCATTTTAACTATTAGTAAACATACATTCAGTGGCCTTAGGTACGTTCATGAGTTTGGGTAACCATCAACACTATCTACATCCACAACTGTTTCAGTATTGCCAACAAAACCTCTGTACCCACTAAACAATGATTTCCCCCTCCTCCCTCCAGCCCTCGGTAACCACCATTCTACCTTCTGAGAATTTGACTACTCATAAAATAGGAATCAGACAGTATTTGTTTTTTTGTTGACTCACCTATTTTACTTAGTATGTCTTCAAAGTTCGTCCGTGTTTTGGCATGTATCAGAATATCATTTCTCTTTAAGATTGAATGATATTCCATGGTATGTATACATTACATTTTGTTCATCCATTCTTTCATCAATGGACATTAGGGTTGTTTCTGAAACTTTTTGGCTGTTGTGGATAATGCTTCTATAAACATTTTTATGAACAACTGTTTGAGTCCCTGCCTTCAATGCTTTTGAATATACACCTACAAGCGTAATTACTGGGTTATAATTCTTTTTGGCTGCTTAGATCCTGAGCCCCTGTGCACTGTTGGAGGATTCTTTCTTCCTTCTGAGGCAAAGGATTTTCGCACCTTCTTTCCTGCTCCTCACTGAAGAAGCTGGAATTGTTTGGGGACACTGACTTTGACTTTTTAGTCCCCTATGCCTGATTCGGGCAGTATCTGAGCCATCCACTATTTTTCTAACAATCTCCCTTTCTACTTAAATCAAATGCAAATGTTGACTGACAGTTTTCACACATAACTGTTCCCCGGCCCAGCAGGTCCACTCCTTGATGCAGCCATTGTCATTAGTTTCCTGTTCATTCCCCACAGATAATCCTCTAATATTTGAAATGAGAGTATGTATATTGCCTCGTTCACTGGCCCTCACCTATGACTAAGGTCTTGCGAATATAAACTATGGACTATAAGTGTTAACTCAACAGTGTTCTAATATCTGTGCATGGGGCTGGGCTGAAGACAGGTGTAGCTGTCTACTGTAGGCTTTATTGACTCTGATGAGTGAAAAGGTGATGGTAAGATTGCAAAGATCTCAGTATAAGAGTAAGAAGTAAAAAACAAGATACCGTCCTATGGACAACATGGGGGCTGAGGCTGAAAAAAAACCATGACTGAAGAAACTTTGCTGCTTTTTTGCAGTCACTTCTCTGAAAGCCATGTCAGCAGGTTCAGTTGCTACTGAAAGCAGTAGCAGTCTGGTGGGTTGGAGTGGAGCTGGTTTGGGTCCTGTATACCAGTGTCAGTGTGTGTTGCATCCTGGACATTTGCTTTTTAGGCAACTCCTTATATCTCAGGCTGGGGTGTCTGCCATGCTTTGTCCCATGTAGGGGCTTTGGGCCTCAAACTGTGTCATTGGTAAAGGCCACCCTTCCTGGAAGGGCCTGGAAGGTAGATTGATGGAAGCCCAGAATGCACGAGGAGGTGGCTGTGGTCATTAGGTGAAAGACGATGGCAGTTTGGATGAGCGGAGTGATGGTGGGGGGTGCAGAGCTGTGGATTTAGGAGAACTTTAGGAGTTTGAACCATTAGGACCTGGTGAAGGATTCTCAAGGTACATGTGAGAGAGGAAGCTATTAAGGAGACTCCTACATTTCTGGCTTGTGTCAGTGATGCACAGTGAGCCATTTACAGAGATCAGGAACCCAAAGAAAGGACTAGATTTGATGGGGGAACAGGGACCTGTCCAGAGAGCTCCTCAGGAAAGAATTCAACAACAGAGTAAATGCATTAGAATTCTTCCTTCATTCATCCATCAGTTACTTATTGACAACCTAGAGACTGAACCTTTCTGAAAATGGGCCTAACTACATTGTCCACTCCATGTGGTTGTGATGAGGAGTAAAATGAGTGTTCGATAGACAGCACTCAGCATGGAGCCTTATCACTCTCATGAATGGGTTTTGGATGATTTTAATGTTCTCATTTATAAAATGAGGCCATTCAGATCGATACTCTCCGACATCCCTTCTAGTTATTGTATTATGAGAAATGAAAGCCATTTCTTCTCTCTGCCTCCAAGAGGCCCTGGACTATAAGCTACAGAAAGTTAGGATATTGTCTGTTTTTGTTACCAGTGTCTCATATATGTTAACTCCTCCTGGGGGCTGAGGGACTGGAGTGTATATCTTGTATTCTTTACCTACCTACCCCCATGGGAAATGGACATTGAATTCAGCTTAACATCCATTACCAAATAAACACAACATACTTCTTGTTTTGCATTCTGATGTTAAATAGGAGAATCTTTTCTGTGGGTGATTCCAAGTCCCAGTCACTTGAATATATTTTTATCTGCATCCATTTCTGGCAGTAAACTTGTTTCAGATTCAAGATAGCAAAAAAATAAAAAGCAAGCTTCTATTATCCTATCCTTGTCACTTAATAATCAGGAGAACTAGATGCAACATAACTATTCTGAGCTCTTCCCCAAAATATACCCTGGGGAAAGCATCTTGGGATCCAATCAATACAACTCAGGGCAATGAGAAAGATATTCAGGTGCAGAACCCACTTTATGGCACAAACAGGGAAGCCAAAAACCAAAACCAAAAAGTCTGCCCCAAATCACAACCAACCTCCAAATAAAAGCACTGTTTACCCTACCCTGCCTGTCCCACCTTGCCCACTGCCCATCCTGTTCCAGGGCAGAGGAGTGGGTGGAACACTTTGTCAGTGAGTTCTGAGGACTTTGTAGTGGTGGATATAGCCATAAGAGTTTAGATGTTTTATTGGGCCCCTTCAATTCTCTATGTACCATCATTGGCTCTGAGATCACCACAGCCATTGCCTTTGTGATATGAACATCTTGATCTTTGTTCAAAAGTCTCTGCAGCCGAGGCTTTTTTCTCTAAGACAAGACTTTCCATGTTTCTGAGTTAGGTCACTAAAAGGAACTTAGGGTATTTTGTATAAGTGGAGCTGCCAGGTAACTAGTCATATTTCTTAGGGGCCTCTCAGTTAAGAAAAATCTTTGCCAGTATCCTTTTCGAGGTTCCTAGCATATTTTATTTATTTATTAAATTTTTTTTGCTATTTTTAATTTTTATTTTTTTGTGAGTGAGAGAGTAGGAGCATGAGCAGGGGAGGTGCAGAGAGAGAGAGGGAGACACAGAATCTGAAGCAGGTTCCAGGCTCTGACTTGTGAGCATAGATCCCAGCGTGGAGCTTGAACTCACAAACTATGAGATCATGACCTGAGCCAAAGTCAGCATTCAACCAACTGAGCCACCCAGTTGACCCCCAGTGTATTTTTAAAAGTAAAGAAATGCCAAATTAGGATACTGAAACTTGTGGTATAGTTCAGTGTTTAAATATAATAAGGAAATATTTTATCTTAAAGTTTATATTTTAACTTCAGTTAACTTAAGGCATTATATTATTTTCAGGTGTGCAATATGGTGATTCAATTCCATCTATCACCTGGTGCTCATCACCACAAGCTCCCTCCTTAATCCCATCACCTATTTAACACATCCTCCCACCCACTTCACCTCTGGTAACCATCAGTTTGTTCTCCTGAGTTAAGAGTCTCTTTATTGGTTTGTCTCTCTTTCACCCTCTTTTTTTCCCCATTACTTTGTTTTGTTTCTTAAATTCCACATGAGTGAAATCATATGGTATTTGTCTTTCTCTGACTTATTTTGCATAGAATAATATTCCCTAGCTCCATCCTTCCCATTGCAAATGGCAAGATTTTATTCCTTTTTATGGCTGTATAATATCCCATTGTCTATATATACCATATCTTCTTTATCCATTCATGAGTTGATGGACACTTGGGATCTTTCCACAATTTAGCTATTGTTGATAATGCTGCTCTAAATATTAGGGTGCATGTATCCCTTTGGATTAGTATTTTTGTATTCTTTGGGTAAATACCCAGTAGTACAATTGCTGGATTGTAGGGTAATTCTATTTTTAACATCCACACTGTTTTCTAGAGTGACTGCACCAGTTTGTATTTCCACCAACAGTGCACAGGATTCTGTTTCTCTCCATCCTCACCAACACTTGTTGTTTCTTGTGTTGTTGATTTTAGCCATCGTGACAGGCATAGGTGATATATCATTGTAGTTTCGATTTGCATTTCCCTGGTGATGAGTGATGATGAACATCTATTCATGTGCCTGTTGGCCATCTCAATGTCTTCTTTGCAGAAATATCTATTTGTGTGTTCTGATCATTTTTTAATTGGATCATTTGTTTTTTGGGTGTTATAAGTTTTTAAAATAGATTTTGGATACTAGCCCTTTATTGGATAGGTCATTTGAAAATATCTTCTCCCATTCCTTAGTTTGCTGTTTAGTTTTGTTGATTGTTTCCTTCACTTTGCAGAAGCTTTTTATTTTGATGTAGTCAGAAGAGTTCATTTTTGTGCTTGTTTCCCTTGTCTCAGGAGACCTATCTAGAAAGAAGTTGCTATGGGTGATGCCAAAGAAGTTACTGTCTGTGTTCTCTTCTAGGATTTTTAAGGTTTCAGTGCTCACATTTAGGTCTTAAATCCATTTCAAATTTATTTCTCTGTATTGTGTGAGAGAGTGGTCCAGTTTCATTCTCTTTTATGTTGCTGTCCAGGTTTCTCAATACCATTTTGCCTTTTGCCTTTGGATATTCTTTCCTGCTTTGTCAAAGATTAATTGACCATATAGTTGTTGGTTCATTTCTGGTTTTTCAAATTTTGTTCTATTCTATCTATGTGTCTGTTTTTGTGTCAGTACCATACTGTTGTGATTACTACAGCTTTCTAATCTAACTTTAAGTCCAGCATTGTGATGCCTTCAGCTTTGCTTTTTGTTGTTTATGTTGCTTTGGTTATTTGGGGTCTTTGGTAGTTCCATTCAAATTTTAGGATTGTTTTGTTCTAGCTCTGTGAAAAATACTGTTGGTATTTTGGTGGGGATTGCATTAAAGTATAGACTGCCTTGAGTAGTGTAAATATCTTAACAATATTCCTCCAATTCAGGAGAATGGAATGTCTTTCCATTTCTTTGTATCATCTTCAATTTCTTTCATCAGTGTTTCATAGTTTTAGAATACAGGTCCTTCACCTCCTTGGTTAGATTTGTTCCTAGATATCTTACTACTTTTAGTACAATTGTAAATGGAACTGATTCCTTAATTTCTCTTTCTTCTGCTTCATTATTGGTGTATAGAAATACAACATATTTCTGCACGTTGATTTTTTTTTTTATCCTGCAAATTTGCTGAATTTATCACTTCTAACAGTTTTTTGGTGGAGTCTTCTGGGTTTTCTATGCATAGTATCAGGTCAACTGTAAGTAGTGAAAGTTTGGCTTCTTTCTTGCCAATTTGGATGCCTTTTATTTCTTTTTGTTGTTTGATTCCTATAGATAGGACTGCCAGTAGTATATGGAATAGAAGTGGTGAGAGTAGAGAGCCTTGTCTTATCCCTTACCTTAGAGGAAAAGCTCTCAGTTTTTCCCCATCGAGGATGATATTTTCTGTGGATTTTTCCTATATGGACTTTATTATATTGAGGTGTAAAGTAAACCTACTTTGTTGAAGGTTTTTTTTATCATGAATGGATGTTATACTTTGTCAAATGCCTTTTCTTCATTTGTTGTTCTTTTTTTCTCCCCCTCCTTTAGGTTTAAGGTTAGGTTGATTATTTGAGATTTTTCCTGCTTCTTTAAGTAGGTTTTTATTGCTATAAACTTTTCCTCTGCCTCCATTGAAAAAATCATATGGTTCTTATTCTTTCTTTCATTAATGTGATGTATCATGTTGATTGATTTGCAAATTTTGAACCATTCTTGTAACCCAGGAATAAATCCCATTTGATCATGGTGAATGATTTTTTAAATGTATAGTTGAATTTGTTTGCTATTATTTTGGCGAGGATTTTTGGATCTGTGTTCATCAGAGACGTAGTTCTCTTTTTAAGTGGTGTCTTGATCTGGTTTTAGTACCAGGGAAATGTTCCTTCATAGAATGAATTTGGATGTTTTCCTTATACTTTTTGGACAAAATTTGAGAAGAACAGGCATTAACTTTTCTTTAAATATGTGATAGAATTCACTTGTGAAGCCATCTCGTCCTGGACTTTTGTTTATTGGGAGTTTTTTGATTACTGATTCAATTTCTTCGGGGGTTATCATCAGTATGTTCAAATTTTATATTTCTTCCTGCTTCAGTTTTTGTAGTTTAGATGTTTCTAGGAGTTTATCCATTTCTTCTAGGTTGTCCAATTTGTTAGTATGTAGTTTTTCATAATATTCTCTTAATGATTGTATTTCTGTAGTGATGGTTGTTATTACTCCTTTCTCATTGTGATCTTGTTTATTTGGGTCCTTTTTCTTTTCTGTTTGATAAATTTGGCTAGAGTTTTATCAATTTTACTGATTTTTCCCCCAGAGAACTAACTCCTGGTTTGATCTGTTCTATTGTTTTTTAGGTATTTATATCATTTTTGTCTTCTCTAATCTCTGTTGTTTCCTTCCTCCTGCTGGCTTTAGGCTTCATTTGTTGTTCTTTTTTTCTCCCCCTCCTTTAGGTTTAAGGTTAGGTTGATTATTTGAGATTTTTCTTGCTTCTTGAAGTAGGTTTTTATTGGTATAAACTTTCCTCTTACAACTGCTTTTACTGTATCCCAAAGATTTTGGACCATTGTATTTTCATTTGTACCGATACATTTTTTAATTTCTTCTTTGATATCCTGGTTGACCTATTCATGTTTAGTAGCATGTAATCTAACCTCTTTATATTTATGGTCATTCCAGATTTTTCTTGTGGTTAATTTCTAGTTTTATAGCATTGTGGTCAGAAAAGATGCATGGTATGAGTTTGATCTTCTCAAATTTGTTGAGGCTAGTTTTGTGGGCTAATATGTGATCTGTTCTGGAGAATGTTTCATGTGAATTTAACTGAATGAATATTTTGCTGTTTTTGGATGGAATGTTCTGAATATATAGTAAAACCTTGGATAGTGAATAATTTGTTCTATGAATGTTCTGTAAGACAAGAAAGCATTTCTAATAAATTTTAACTTAATAAATGAGTGATATCTTGCAACATGAGTAGTATGTGAGGCTGAATGTCACATTATCAAAACTGAGCCAATGGTTCTAGAAATATGCTTTGATATATGCATGCTTTGGATTATAATAATCTTTCTGGAATGAATTATGTTCACAAACCAAGGTTTTACTGTATCTGTCAAATCCATCTGGTCCATTGTATCATTAAAAGCTGTTATTGGGAGGGGCAAGATGGCGGAGAAGAAGGGAGCTCTGTAATTTTCATCCACCCACATCTATCAAAATAAGAAGGAAATTGCTGCGGTTGAGTTGAGGAGGTTGTTTCCTACTTTCTCCTCGAGGGTTTTGATGGTTTCCTGTCTCCAATTCGGGTCTGTCATCCATTTTGAGTTTATTTTTGTGTATGGCGTAAGAAAGTAGTCCAGTTTCATTCTTCTGCATGTTGCTGTCCAGTTCTCCCAGCACCACCTGCTAAAGAGGCAGTCTTTTTTCCATTGCATACTCTTTTCTGCTTTGTCAAAAATTAGTTGGCCGTAAATTTGTGGACCCAGTTCTGGTTTCTCTATTCTATTCCATTGGTCTCTGTGTCTGTTTATGTGCCAATACCATACTGTCTTGATGATGATAGCTTTGTAGTAGAGGCTAAAATCTGGGATTGTGATGCCTCCCGTTTTGGTTTTCTTCTTCAATATTACCTTGGCTATTTGGGGTCTTTTGTGGTTCCACACGAATTTCAGAATAGTTTGTTCTAGCTTTGAGAAGAATGTTGGTGCAATTTTGATGGGGATTGCATTGAATGTGTAGATTGCTTTGGGTAGTAATGACATTTTCACAATGTTTATTTTTTTGATCCATGAACAGGGAATATTTTTCCATTTCTTGGTGTCTTCTTCCATCTCTAATAAGTTTTCTATAGTTTTCATCATATAGGTCTTTTACATCCTTGGTTAGGTTTACTCCTAGGTATTTTATGATTTTTCATGCAATTGCGAATGGGATCAGTTTCTTGATTTCTCTTTCCGCTGCTTCATTATTGGTGTATAGAAATGCAACTGATTTCTGTACATTGATTTTGTACCCTGAAACTTTACTGAATTCATTGATCAGTTCTAGAAGGTTTCTGGTGGAGTCTGCCAGGTTTTCTATGTAGAGTATCATGTCATCTACGAAAAGTGAAAGTTTGACTTCTTCTTTGCCAATTATGATGCCTTTTATTTCCTTTTGTTGTCTGATTGCTGATGCTAGGACTACCAGC
>NC_043703.1:56252977-56266134 GCF_006229205.1 Suricata suricatta | reverse complement strand
TGAATGTGGACATCCTTGTCATGTTTCTGATCTCAGGGGGAAAGCTCTCAGCTTTTCCCCATTGAGGGTGATATTAGCTGTGGGCTTTTCATAAACTGCTTTTATAATATTTAGGTAAGTTCCTTCTATTCCGACTTTCTCAAGGGTTTTTATTAAGAAAGGATGCTGTATTTTGTCAAATGCTTTTTATGCATCTATTGACAGGATCATATGGTTTTTATCCTTTCTTTTTGTTAATGTGTTGTATCACATTGATGGATTTGTGGATATTGAACCAGCCCTGTAACCCAGGAATGAATCCCACTTGATCATGATGGATAATTCTTTTTTATATGCTTTTGAATTCAATTTGCTAGCATCTTGTTGAGTATTTTAGCATCTGTATTCATTAAGGATGAATTGGTCTGTAGTTCTCTTTTTTGGCTGGGTCCCTGTCTGGTTTGGGTATCAAGGTGATGCTGGCTTTGTAGAATGAGTTTGGAAGTTTTCCTTCTATTTCTATTTTTTGGAATAGTTTGAAAAGAATGGGTATGAGCTCTGCTTTAAATGTCTGGTAGAATTCCCCTGGGAAGCCATCTGGCCCTGGGCTCTTATTCGTTGGGAGATTTTTGATAACAGATTTGATTTCCTCGCTGGTTATTGGTCTATTCATGCTTTCTATCTCTTCCTGTTTGAATTTTGGCAGTGCATGTGCATTTAGGAATTTTTCCATTTCTTCTAGGTTGTCCAGTTTGTTGGCATATAATTTTTCATAGAAATCTCTGATGATGGCTTGTATTTCTAAGGGATTGGTTGTAATAGATCCTTTTTCATTCATGATTTTGTCTATCTGGGTGCTCTCTCTTTTCTTTCTGAGGAGCCTGGCTAAAGGTTTAACAATTTTGTTTATTTTCTCAAAGAACCAACACTTGGTTTCATTAATCTGCTCGACTGTTTTTTTGGATTCTATATTGTTTATTTCTGTCCTGATCTTTATTATTTATTTTCTTCTGCTGGGTTTTGGGTGCTCTTGCTGCTTCCCTTCTAGTTCCAGTAGGTGTTCCATTAGATTTTGAATTTGTGCTTTTTCTAGTTTGTTGAAATTGGCCTGGATTGCAATATACTTTCCTCTTAGGACTGCCTTTGCTGCATCCCAGAGATTTTGGATTGTTGTATTTTTGTTTTCATTTGTTTCCATGTATTTTTAAATTTCTTCTCTAATTGCCTGATTAGCCCAATCATTCTTTAGTAGGGTGGTTTTTAACCTCCACATTTTTGGAGGTTTTCCAGACGTTTTCCTGTGATTAATTTCAAGTTTCATAGCATTGTGATCTGAAAGTGTGCACGGTATGATCCCCATCATTTATATTATGAAGGGCTGCCTATGTGCCAGTATGTGATGTATCTTGGAGAATGTGCCATGTTTGCTCGAAAAGAAGGTGAATTTCAGGATGTAGAGTTCTAAATATATCATTTCCATCTGTTCCAATGTGTCGTTCAAGTTCATTGTTTCTTTAGTGAATTTCTGTCTGGTTGATCTATCCATTGCTGTCAGTGGAGTATTAAAGTCCCCTGCAATTAGCACATTCTTATCAATAAGATTGTTTCTTTCTGTGATTAACTGTTTTATGTATTTGGGCGCTCCCAAATTTGGCGCGCATATATTTATAATTGTTAGCTCTTCCTGATGGAGAAACCCTGTAATTATTATATAATGTCCTTCTTCATCTCTTGTTACTGCCTTTACATTAAAGTCCAGTTTGTCTGATATAAGTATGATTACTCCGGTTTTCTTTTGGCTTCCAGTCGCATGATAGATATTTCTCCATTCCTTTACTTTCAACCTGAGGGTATCTTCAGGTCGAAAATTAGTCTCTTGTAGACAACAAATAGATGGATTTTTTAAAATCCATTCTGCTACCCTGTGTCTTTTGATTGGAGCATTCAGTCCATTTACATTCAGTGTTATTATTGAGAAATGTATGTTTAGACTCATTGTGTTCTCCCTAGAATTCATGTTTATTGTGGTATCTCTGGCACCTTGTATTCTTTGCAACATTTCCCTTATAGAGTCCCTCTTAGGATTTCTTGTAGGGCTGGTTTGGTGGTCATGAATTCTCTCAATTTTTGTTTATTTGGGAACACCTTTATCTCTCCTTCAATTTTGAATGACAGGCTTGTTGGATAAAGGATTCTTGGTTGCATGTTTTTTCTGCTCATCACATTGAAGATTTCCTGCCATTCCTTCCTGGCCTGCCAGGTTTCATTAGATAGGTCTGTAACCACCCTGATATGTCTCCCTTTGTATGTGAGGGCCCTTTTATCTCTAGCTGCTTTCAGAAATTTCTCTTTATCTTTATATTTTGTCAGTTTCACTATGATATGTCGTGCTGAAGGTCAATTCAAATTATGTCTTAAGGGGGTTCTTTGTACCTCTTGAATTTGAATGTCTGTTTCTTTTCCCAGATATGGGAAATTCTCAGTTATAATTTGGTCTAGTATCCCTTCAGGACCTTTCTCTCTGTCTTCCTATTGGAATTCCTATGAGACGGATGTTGTTCTGTTTGATTGTATCACTCAGGTCTCGAATTCTCCTTTTCTGCTCCTGGATCAATTTCTCTCTCTTTTTTTCAGCTTCCTCTTTTGCTATAACTATATCTTCTAATTCACCTATTCTTCTCTCTGCCTCATCAATCATTGAGGTGGCTGCCTCCATTTTCTTATTCACCTCATTTATAGTCTTTTTTTAAACTCATCACACCTATTTTAAAAGTTCATAGTCATTGTCTCAGTTGCTTCTTTGATGCTTTTTTCAACCCCAGCGATTAATTTTATGGCAAGTGTTTAAAATTCTTGAGCAGGTGTGTTGTCTAGATCTGCCTTGAGCAGTTCTGTGGCTGTGACTTCTTCCTGGAGGTTTTTCAGGGGAGAATTCCTTCGTTTTGTCATTTTTGCTAGTTTTCTGTCTCTTGTCAGCTTTACAAAGCTCATTGTGCACTGTGCACTGGTTAATATTGCTCTGTTACAGGAGGCTTATTGACTGTCCAGGGCCTGTCGTTTCAGGAAATATTCTTTTAATGGTGTCTCTCAGTTTCTCTTGTCATGCCTTTGAATATTTTATTACCCTACTCAGTGATATTTGGGACTTGCCGTGTTGCACACTTTGACTTGTTTCTTGGTGTAGCCCTAAGAAGGAAAACAGACAGACAAACACAGTGGGAACAGCAGCACAGAAACACACAGACAAATCAAACAAACAAACAAATTAAAAGGGGGAAAGCAAAGAAAGAAAATGGAGAGGAAAGAGATGAAAAGAAGAGAGGGGAAAAAAAATAAAGGGGGTCAGAGACAATGAAGGACAATGGACAGTCTAAAAATGTATGACCAGTTGAGGGGAGACATAAATATGAGATACAGGAGAATATATCTGGATTGTAAGAAAGAAAAAAAAAGAGGGAGAAAGGAGAAAGGAAAATAAGGAATAAAATTAAAAAAAATTTTAAGTATGATGTAATAATAAAAAATGAGTACAAAAAATGAAAAAAAAAAGAGAAAAAATGTAGCAGCTCCCCCTTGGGGATAGTTGTGGTTTTGTGTAGTAGGTCTGGGGGGCTGTTATCAGAGGCTCTGCCTTGGTGGCTGCAGAGAGTAGAATGGCGGCACTCATGCTCCCCTGAACTAAGCACTGTAGGCTACTCTAATGAGTCCGATATTCTTGTGCTGCAGCTGAGCCAAGTTGTATTTTCCAGGCCCGCCTCAGTTTAAAGTCTAGTCCATGCACTGTTATGCTACCACAGATGAGATGTACCAGCTTTGGTGGCTGGCTTCTTAGGGGAAGGGATCAGTCTCTCTTGGCTCAGGCTGGGATTTGTGCTGCTCCTCCTTGTGGCTAGGTGTGCTGCCTGAGGTGAGGTGCACAGCAGGAGGTGTAGTGCACGCCCTCACTGACACTGCGAGGACTCCCAGCCCCCAGCCGGGATAGTGATCGTGATTGTGTAGGGGGAGGGAGCAGTTTCTCTGGCGCCAACTGGGATTTCCGGGTTCTGCTGGAAATGAGTTGCGAGCTCCTGCAGCTGAAGCGCAAGCCCTGGCCTTCACTGCCACTAACTCCCTGCCAGGATCGTGTAGGAGTGGGGCTCTTTTTTCCCTGTTCGCACCTGGGATTCGAGATTCGTGTGGCCGATGTTAGAGGTGAGATGCGCCATAAAAATGAGGTGCATGCTCCCACTCCCACAGACGAGAAAATACAGACTGCTCGAAGTGAGCACCCCTGGGGCCGCCACTACAGCCATGGCGCAGGGATGGAGGCTATTCTTTCCCTTGTGCCACCTGTGTTCGGGATTTGGGCTGCCCAGCAGTTATATATGGAGTGAGAGTTTCTCTGAGAATGGTTAAACGTTCTTTATCTCTTCCCCAGAGACAGTACTATGAGCATGTCTCTGTCTCTTCCCTTTGTCTCTCAGAGGCTCTGCGCGCTTGCCCCATGTTGGGCGGGCCCCCCCCTCCCCTGCTAGTCTCGGGCTGGCCTGTTTTCCAATCTCCCCAGTTCACACTCAGTCACTCAGGTATCTTTGAGGTTGCTTCTTTCTGGAGTCTGTATTTTCTCCTTCTGCTCTTGCAGATGAGAGTAATGTCCTTCTCAGTTCGATAGATGGGGCAGACGAAGTTTACAGAGCTCCCTTCCTCTGCCATCTTGGCTTCTCCCCCTCAAACATTTCTAATAAATTTTAACTTCATAAACAAATGATGACTTGCAATATGAGTTGTAGGTGAGGCCGAATGTCACATGATTACAACTGAGACAATAGTTCCCCTCCCCTCGTTTGCTCACTATGGGATTGTGGGTGATTTTCTCCCATGCTTGGATGCTTGGTCTCAGGCTGCAGTGTTTGGCAAAAATCAGTGATTTTTCAGAATCTTGGAAGGTGCCCACGACTGGCACTGGAGTATTTTTTGTTACTTAAAGCATCTCTTGACAGTCCTTTCCTTTTCCATAGAATTATAAGCTTAGGAATGCTTTGCTTCATTCTAGGTCAGGCTGCCTTGTAGATATAGACCCTTTCCTCTGTTGTCTTATTGCCAGTTATATTAAATACAGTTTATGACAAGAGTTTATTAATGCTGTACTGTAGTAACATCCCTGCAATTGTATACAATGAACTCCATGCAGAAAAAGGTTGAAAAGAAAGGCAGTAAGAAGAACAAGATGATGATGATGGTGAAAGTTAAGAAGGAAATCACTGAGAAGTATGAACAAGGTATGCAGTATAGCCAAAATTGCAAGATTTTATAAAAAGTCTGCGTCTTCATCTCGCCTGCAGAGGAGGAGGAGAAAAAGAAGAATCCCTCACTTCAAATGATATTAGGGAGATATGTAAAATGTGGGAAGCAGTGCAAAATTTTATAGAAAAGCCCCATCTGTATAAGGCTATAGCAGTGTGAGTGATGAATCTGTTTAACAACAGTGCAATGTCACTTTTATGCAAAATCCTCAAAAGGAGGTAAGACCAAGTGTCATTGAATAGGCTCCTTGTTATAGTTGCCTGAAGAGAAAGATTCCATTGAACCAATAGACAGCAGTGATTCCATTAGTGATAGTGTCAGCTGTCCCAGGCAATAACCCTTGTATCTCCCTTGTATCAACCATGAAGGCTTTCAAAGGTAAATTGTTGATTTTTCTTTATATTTTGTATTTTATTTATTATTTTGTTCTTTATTACAGTATTGTAATCATTTTTATGTGAATATTTTTGGGTTGAGGAATGAATGATCTGAATTTCCAGTATTTCTTATGGGAAATTCGCAAGATTACAAGCATGTTTCCGGAATGAATTTTGCCTGCAAACAAAAGTTTTTTGTATATACAAATATTGAATTATGTTATACACCTGAAAGACAGATAATGTTGTCAATTATACCTCAATTTAAAAAAATTGAAGTAACCAAAAAAACTATGGGAGAATTGAAAAAATATATTATCTTGGTGGAAAAGACTTAAGTGTGACAGAAAACTGGGAAGCTGAAAAGATATTGTTAATGTATTTAAATAAGTGAAGGTATAAAATTTCTGCAAGGCAAGACTTTTATAATCAAAGTCAAAAGACCACAAAAGAGAAAAAGAATGTGCAACTCATATCACAGACTTGGTGATATCTCTAATATATGAAGAGATTCTATAATTCAATGAGAGAGCAACAAGCCCATAGAAAAATGGGCAAAAGTCCTAAACTAATAGGTAAAGGTAAATGGAAGTGACTCAAACATAAACAAGTGCCCAACCTTACTCCTTATAAGAAAATGCAAGTTGAAATATCACCAGGACATCACTATTATACTGCAAAGTATGAAAATGTTTGCTAAGGCTGTTAGAGAGGGCATGGGCAATAGATACTCTTTTATTTATTTTTTTCTTTTATAGTTTATTTCAAGTTGGTTTACATATAACACCCAGTGCTCATCCCAAAAAGTACCCTCCTTCATGTCCATCACCCTTTTTCTCCCTCTCCCCCACCCCCGTGAACCCTCAGTTTGTTCTCAGTATTTAGGAGTCTCTTATGGTTTGCCTCCCTCCCTCTCCTTAACTATTTTTTCCCCTTCCCCTCTCCCAGGGTCCTCTGTTAAGTTTCTCCTGTTCCACATATGAGTGAAAACATATGGTATCTGTTCTTCTCTGCCTGACTTATTTCACTTAGCATAACACCCTCACGTTCCATCTACTTTCCATCCACAAATGGCCAGATTTCATTCTTTCTCATTGCCATGTAGTATTCCATTATATATATAAACCACATCTTCTTGATCCACTCATCAGTTG
Organism: Suricata suricatta; assembly: GCF_006229205.1. Lineage (NCBI taxonomy): Eukaryota > Metazoa > Chordata > Mammalia > Carnivora > Herpestidae > Suricata > Suricata suricatta. Next base: position 56,259,341 of record NC_043703.1, on the reverse strand, counting down.
ATGGACATTTAGGCTCTTTCCATGATTTGGCTATTGTAGAAAGTGCTGCTATGGACGTTGGGGTACATACACCTCTATTCCATCAGCACTTCTGTATCCTTTGGGTAAATTCCTAGCAGTGCTATTGCTGGGTCATAGGGGAGTTCTATTGTTAATTATTTGAGGAACCTCCACACTGTTTTCCAGAGCGGCTGCACCAGGTTACATTCCCACCAACAGTGTAGGAGGGTGCCCATTTCTCCACATCCTCGCCAGCATCCATAGTCTACTAATTTGCTCATTTTAACCACTCTGACCAGTGTGAGGTGGTATCTCAGTGTGGTTTTGATTTTTATTTCCCTGATAATAAGTGACACTGATCATTGTTTCATGTGTCTATTGGTCATTTTGATAATAGACACTCTTTTAGATAGATGGTGGGCATAGAAACTCCATGAAGACCCACCCACAAGCACTGATGTATATGACAAGTGTGAGTGCTTTTTGGTCTGCACATGCCACTTCTTGAACTTTACTATACAGTTACTCTCATACAAGTATAATATGACAGATATATGAGCTCCTTCTTGCAGCACAGTAAAGAATATCAAAAGGAGTTAAATGTCTACTAAGGGGATAAATTCAATAAAATATTACAAACATGTACGATGGAACATTACACAACAATTAAAATGAAGTAGATTTGAGGTGCCTGGGTGGCTCAGTTGGTTGAGCATCTGACTTTGGCTCAGGTCATGATCTCATGGCTTGTGAGTTCAAGCCCCACATCAGGCTTGCTGTTGTTAGCATTGAGTCTGTTTCAGATCCTTTGTCCCCCTTTCACTCTCCCCCTCCCTCACTTATGCTCTCTCAAAAAATAAACATTAAAAACTTTTTAAAAACGAAGATCCTTATATAGAGATATGGAATACACTCCAAAATATATTAAGGAAAAATAAAAATAAAAACAAACTATGTGCAGAGCAATTTGTATAGTATGTTTCCACTTTAAGAATATGTGTCATCCATGTAACCTGCACACATATGCACATATTTGCCTGCAGATGTATAGTCTATCCCTGAAGCTCACAAACAAAATCTCCCAGGAGAGCAGGAAGGTTACTGGGTGACAGAGGTGGGAAGGAGAGCTGTCTTTCACTGCCTTAAATTTGAACTTTCTAATTTTGTGTATAATTAGCATGAATTATGAATTTAATAAGTACATAAATTGGAAAAACTGCACTTAGAAGTTTTATTAATTTTATGAGTATTTTAAAACAAAACAACTATATTTTCATATGTTAAGGTATTTCCTATGATAGGACACAAGCATAGATTTTTAAATTGCACCGATCCCCCAACCTGGCTAGTTATTGGGACACATCCTGGTAGTCTTTATAACCGTTTCCCTATATTCTGCTACTCATCCCTAGGTAATATCTGAAGGTCACTTTATAATTATACCACATGGTTCTGCTACATTTAATAGCTTCCAAATTTAGAAGATGCTGTCATTTTAACAGAGAAAGGATACCAGGCTTCAGAGAGAGATTTTCTGCTTAAAGGGAAGCCTTCTTTTCTCCTAAGAACCTCTTTGTGCAGGTAGATGAAATTGCTTTAGCAGTGTTATGAATAGAGAGTTGAACCTTATGACTTTTTTTTTCTGATATATTTTTTGAGTCAAGGCAGCTGTTCTTCATACATTATAAATGACTTTTTTAAAGCTTTTATCTTTCCTTCCTCCCTCATTTTCTCTCTCCCATCCCTTCTTCCTTTTCTCTTTGTTCCTTCCTGTATAAATCCATTTTGCAAGTGGATGCTGTTGGAAGCTCTACTTGCCTGTGGTAGTCAAATCACAGCCCCTATTTGGTAGCACAGGAATTCCCTAAAAAAAGACTCTGCATATTGAAACTTAAATTGTCAGTAGTTTTGTTACCTAATTCTTTTTTAAAATGATAAAGCTGTGCTAATTATCTCAAGATCAAACCCTATACCTGGCTTCATCCTAGAGCTGTTAGCTTCCAAATCTATAACTTTAGCTCTGGGGTCTCTCCTGAGTTATGAACCCATGATTGTTCACAACAATCTAGGTTTCAACTGCAAACCTCTCCTTCCCCCTTTTTTCTATATTGGCTAGTGGTGTGTGTGTTCTAGTGCCGTTGAAGCAGGCCCAAGGAGGTCTGCATTCTTTTTGTTGAAATACAGACTCTGATCCAATAGGTTTGGAAGGTCCTTCATTTGTAACAAACTCTCAGATGCTCAGCTGCACACTCTGCTGCTCATTGTCTCTATTGTAATACCTTGTTTCTTCACATCCGAGAGTTATGTTGCTTATTTACTTGTTTATTGTCTCCCCCACTGGATACAAATTCTATGAAGGTAGTCTTGTTTCTACTTTATCTACTGCATGCCTTTTACACTGCCTGACAATTAATAGTGGGTAATTAAAGATAGATTGATACATGAATGAATGCATATACTAAGGAGACTGTCATGGGAACGGACTCCAGCTGGGAGGGTTCTTATCTGGCAGATTTTTGTTGGAAATACTCAGCTGTCAATGGATCTGAGGTGAAAGGTTAAGAGAAATTAAGAGCATGAATGGAGGGTAGGCACCAGTTGTTAATTGAACCTGTTGAGAGAAAGGAGTAAGGGTTTAAATTCTGAGTATTTTTGCTATGCAACTCCTTGTGTGTCACTGACATGTTGGTAGCCTGGAAAAATGATATCAATGTTCATGTTGAAGTTCTTTGGAATGTCACAGAAGAGTTCAAAAGCTTATCATAAATTCTCTTATCTAGACTCATCTCCCAAATTATTCTCCCTCTTCTCTCCCAGACTTAGCTACATTGCCCACCAAGACATTGTCTTCCAAGCACTCATTACATTTACCACCTGTTGATATGCCTTCTTATTGAAATCCTACTCATTTCTCTGGGTCAGCCCACATGCCACCTTCTCTTTGAAGCCATCTTTAATCTTGCTGATATTATTTCCCTTTTTGTACTGCTTTGACACTTAAGTTATAATCCTTAACATATTTTGCGTAATCACAGTGTGCAGTGTATCACCTCAAGGAGATTAGGATCTCATTAAGGGCAGATCCTAGTCTTATTAATCTTTGTGTCCTCCACAGTGAATTACAATGTTGATATAATAGTTGGAGCTCAATAAATGTTGGTTGAAAATAATGCATACTAAAAAAATGGTGAAACTTTACATTGATAGATGGAGGTTATAACTTTTTAGAACTCATTCATAGACTTCCTTTTCTGACCATAATTGAGGTACTGGATTTGATACCATCTCCCAAGTAATTACAAAACTGAAAAAAATACATGAAACACGTATTTTCAGCCTTTATACAAGAGGAGACACAGGGTTGTGATTCTTGAGAGAAGGGAAATGGATGAGATGAGCCCTGTGATCACTGCGGTTTTTTGCTTGGAGGCTCTTTACTCATAAAGCTGAGAGTGGTTGTGTGTTGATCCTACACAGGCAGTGATGATTCTTCTGAGCTCAGGAGACAGTGATCAGAGTTGAGAAAGGCTGAGGGAACTGGAAATTTGGAGAACAAGGCAGAAAAATAACTCTGTATATTTGCATGGGGTCCTTTTGTGTCTTTGCTAAAATAATAAGGTGTACAGTTATAGAGTGGAACTCCAGGAAGTAGAGCAAAGGGTGCCCAGGTTGCTGTGAGCTAGACAATTGCCAAATCTTGCACAGGGCTGGAAAGTATTTGAACTGTGACTAGCCATATTGGAAGATCCTTGTTGATTACGTGGGCCATTCAATAGATATTCTAGAAGGACCATGCCTTATTTGCATGACAAATTATCTGTAAAGTAAGGACTCATCCATACTCTCTCTAACAAAGCTTAAAAAAAAAGCCAAAAAGTGTCAAACTATACGGCAATTAACTGACTGCAAGAACAAAGACTAATAGTATCTAAAGGAAGAGAACAAAATAAAATTCGCACAATGTAAAACTCAGAATGTCCAGGATCTAATAAAAAAATTCTAAACATACCAAGAAGTGGGAAAGTGTAATACACAACCAGAAGAAAAATCCACCAGTAGAAACGGAATAAGGAATGACAGAGTTGGTAGGATTATCAGAAAGAGTAAAACATCCAGCTACTATTATAACTATGATCAATATATTTAAAAAATGAATATTGTGAAAAGAGAAATGGAAGATAATAAAGAAAAACTATTAGGGATGAAAAATTCAGTGTCTAAGATAAAAAATTTACTGGTTGGAATTAATAGCAGATTAGACATTGTCTAAGAAAATATCAGTGAACACAAACACATAACACTAGAAAATACTAGAAAAAGAAGCACAGAGAGGAAAAAAATGAAAACTACAACAACAAAAACCCCCTGAGCATTAGTGACGAATAAACCTGAACAGTATCAAGTTATATAATGTACATAAAATTGGAATCCTAGGAAAAGAGGTAGGAGATGGGTGGGGCAGAAAAAAGATTTGAAGAAAAGATGGATGAAAAATTTTTTAATTTGATGAAACTGTAACTCAACATATCTAAGAAGTTTGAAGTATAAGAATGATAAGCACAAAGAAAACCATCTTCCTGAAATCCACTTTCTGAAACCAGAGATGAGAAAAATTTTAAAGCAGTCAGAGGGGGAAAAATAACTTGCATAAAAAAGTAGTAAAAATAAAAATCATCAGAGATTATTGGGGAATTATGAGGTTGAAAAGACAATGGAACAACATCTTTAAAGTGCTGGGAAAAAAATGTTAACCTAAAATTCTACAACCAAAGAACATATCTTTAAAATTTGAACATGAAATAAACATGTTTTCATACAAAAGCTAAGAGAATTTGTTACTAGGAGATATAAATTACAAGAAATTTTTGACTTGTTTAACTCTTTAAAAGTTTACTACATATAAAATTGGATCTGCTCAAAGGAATAAAGAGTGCTGGAAATAGTAGATATTTGGGGTGAATATAAATAACTTTGATTCCCACTTTTAAATTTCTTAAAATTATGGTTAACTAAAGTAAAAAATGAATTGTGGAGTTAAAACATGTAAAGTAAAATATATGACAATTATAGCCCAAACTATAGGGGGGAATCCTGTTAGGTTCTTACATTATACTTGAAGCAAAACATTGTTTGAAAATTATGACAAGTTAAAGGTGTGTATTTTAAACCCTAAGGCTACTATAAAAAATAAGAAACAAAGAGATATAGATAACTGGTCAATAGAAGAGAAAAAAAGGAATCCTAAAAAACACAAGTTTAACAAAAAACCATGGATGGACCTAGAGGGTATTACGTTAAGTGAAATAAGTCAGACAGAGAAAGACAAACATTACATGATTTCACTTACGTGTGGAATAAAAAAAAAGCAAGTGAACAAGAAAAAAAACCCCCCATAAATACTGAGACAAAAAAACCTTCAATTAAGCCAAAAGAAGGGGAAAAATGACCCAAGAAGAGATGAGATAAATAGAAAACAAATAGCAAGATAGTAGATTTAAAAACCAACAATAATGAGGGGTGTCTCGGTAACTTGGTTGGTTGGGCGTCCAGCTCTTAATTTTAGCTCGGGTCATGATCTTATGGTTCATGGGCTCAAGCCCCACATCAGGCTCTGTGCTGTTGCTGTCTGCTTGGGATTCTTTTTCTCCCTCCTTATGCCACTTCCCTACTTGTGTTCCCTCTCTTTCTCTCTCTCTCTCTCTCTCTCTCTCTTGTTCTCTCTCTTTCTCTCTCTCAAGAAAAATAAACTTAGATTAAAAAAAACAATAATATTGATGATTACATTAAATGTAAATGTTCTAATTATAGTTAAACGGTAGAGATGATTAGACTATACAAAAAAACAAGACTTGATTATATGCTATCTATCAGAAACCCATTTTGAATATGATATATAGGTTAAAAGTGGAAAAGATAGAAATATTCAGACATTAACTTAAGAAAGCTGAAGTGGTTATATTAATATTACAAAGTAGTCTTCCTAAAAGATCTTTGACTAAGAATAAAGAGAAATATTTTATAATGATGAGAAGCTATATTGTTAGCATATATTTAATATTTTTATAACACAATTTATTTTTTTAACATATGCAATTATTTTCTATCATTTACAATACAGTAGTTACAATGACACTCCAAACAGAAAAGCAAAGTAAAAAATCAAAACCCCCACTTCTATTTCATGTAATTAGACTTATACAGAAATTAGAAGGTTAAGTACCAACTAGTTAATCACCTAATTTCACAGCGATTTGAAGTGGCAATCGTTATATAGCAGCTTATCTGTGATACATTCAAGATACATGATACAATTTATTACTTGCCCATAAGCTAAAACACAGCTTGCTTAATACCTTTCCTTAAA
>NC_043703.1:56139473-56252877 GCF_006229205.1 Suricata suricatta | reverse complement strand
CCAAAGAGGACATCCAGATGGCCTACAGGCACATGAAACAATGCTCAACATCACTCGTCATCAGGGAAACACAAATCAAAACCACACTGAGATACCACCTCACACCAGTCAGAGTGGCTAAAATGAACAAATCAAGAGATTATAGATGCTGGCGAGGGTGTGGAGAGATGGGCACCCTCCTGCACTGTTGGTGGGAATGTAAACTGGTGCAGCCGCTCTGGAAAACAGTGTGGAGGTTCCTCAAAAAACTATCCATAGAACTCCCCTATGACCCAGCAATAGCACTGCTAGGGATTTACCCAAGGGATACAGAAGTGCTGATGCATAGGAGCACATGTACCCCAATGTTCATATCAGCACTGTCAACAATAGCCAAAACATGGAAAAAGCCTAAATGCCCATCCCCTGATGAGTGGATCAAGAAGATGTGGTATATATACAGCATATATTTAATTTTTAAAGAAAACTGCCAAGCCAGTTTTCAGAGTGGCCATTTTACATATGCATCAGCAACATATGAGGGTTTCAGATTTTCTACATCCTTTCCAAGACTTGTATTTTCAGTATCTTTGATTCTGGCCGGTCTATTGAATATGTAATGGTATTTATTACCATTTAACTTGAAACTCCCTAATGACATTTTTATTTTAGTTTATTTCTGGGCTTGCCTTATCTTATGACTTGTTGGGCCTGACAGAACTCCTTTTATGATGGTTCTTCTGGACACATGGTCATTTGGTATGCCAGGTATCAAGTGTTCCATTTCTTCCATTTCTGTTCTGTGTTACTGTAGGGCCCAGTAGCATGATAGAAAAATTTTTTTAAAGGTATATGATTCTCCACTTCAGATGACATAATCTTGCTTCAGAACCCTAGGGCCTGAGTTGTGATTTTTTTCATTGAGGTTTGCCATAAATTCTTTATGACTTCTTTTCTGACCATTGAAATATCAATCACTGTAGGTTAGCCAGGTCATATGACCCAAGTGACGGGACTGCTTATACCACCTGATAATCTACTCAAAGCTGGCGGACTTTTTGTCATCTGGTATATAGGCTAAAGCAGTCACCCTAGGGGTGGAATATACTGCCTCCAAGACGTGAAGATGCTCATCAAGTATCATTCTCTCTTCATGGAAGGGGGAGCAAAGTACAATAATTTGCCTCTTATTTTAAGGAATGACTCAGCACAACCCTTACCATTAAACCTCTAAATTCTTTATGGAATTGACTTGTTCCTGAATCTTCATAGGGTTTATCTCTCAAGCCCAGGAATACATATGCCTCTAGCATGCTGATTTTCCCTTGCTCATCTGGCTTGATCAGCATAATGCCATTTATGTTATGAAGTAATGGGATGTTTGGAAAGATGCCCAGATCTCTTTGGCTTTTATTATGACAGAGGGCAGGAGACTTAACAGAGACCTGGGACAAAACTGTAAATGTGTCCTGTTCTTCATTTCAAATAAATATCAACTGTTTCTGGCCCTCTTTCTTAGATTATAGAGAAGAATGCATTTGCCAAATCATTGATCACATAACCTAATATAGGGGTTGACAAACTTTTTCTGTAAAGGGCCAGAAAGTAAATAGTTTAGGCTTTGTATACCAAAATTAGTCTCTGTCTTAGCAAGAGGTTTTGGGAAAGAGACCAGGTTAGATTTTCTGATCTTTCTGTTCCTGGGCTTAATTCCCTGGCTGCATCAAACAGCATCCTCCTTTGCAGGCTATTTGAATGACAGACCTGTCTTGGGAGACTGGCAAGGTTAGCTTTGGCAATTTCTTGTGTTCTAGACTCTCCTAGGGTGAAAGTCCTGTCTCAAGATTAAAACCCTTCTGTGCTTCACAAACTCTGATTGTTGTAAGTGATGCAGGGAAGGCAAAAAGAAATTAAGTCTTTTTGAGTGCTTAGTAGTTAGAGTGAGTGTGTGGTATAGTCATAACTCAGACTGGTGTTTTTCATACCTGAACTGGTGACAAGAGTCTTTGCTGTCATGTAGGGTTTAGAGTTACAAGGTAAGCAGCTGGTCCAGCTGTTGCTCTCTCCCTATGTTTTCTCCCTACAGATCAGAGCAGACCTGTGTAGAATCAAGGGTTTCTTCAGACAAAGGTTAACCAACCAGAGATTATCACATAGTTAACCAAACTAAACTTTGGTTATAAAAATAATGCCATTCATTAATCATGTATAATCTTCATCATACATGGATTCCATGTTTACAAATTCACCTACTTGTTAAAATTTATTAATTCCCAAATCAATATGCTTATACAATTGGATCCCTACTTTGTGCCAGACTATTGGTGTTCTACCATCAGCCACTGGTCCTCATGGCCTATCAGATGGTGAGGGATCAGGTTTCAAAACCCCCATCGTCTTGCCTGCTTTCCTGGACCACTTCTGGGACCAGCTTTCAAAGGCTTGGCTTTTGGAAAGCAAATACTGGGATGGAATTATGTATTAGGAATAGACACCTGTGGAAAAAAATTAGGGGAAGTAAAATTGGGTAGAGGGAGAATCAACATGCAATTTGGGTTCACCAAAGTCTTAGTCAACTTGTGAGGAAGCTGGGCAGTCAGTTTGCCCTTTGCCGTTGTCCCACATTGGGCCATAATAGCTTGGCCTTTGTACTTCTGTCTGGTTCCGTCACTGGACATGGGCTGCTTTGGGAAGAGTGTGGGCTCAGGGGTGGTGACTGCATGCTCTGATGGGACAAACAGCTGGAGTTGTTGTGCTGACGGCATTTCCATTCGCCAGCCACCTCCTCTTGGGTTTTTTTAAAATTTAATTTATTTTAAAAATTTACATCCAAGTTAGCATATAGTGCAACAGTAATTTCAGGGGTAGATTCCTTAATACCCCTTACCCATTTAGCCCATCCCCCTTCCCACAACCCCTCCAGAACCCTCTGTTTGTTCTCCATATTTAAGAGTCTCTTATGCTTGGTCCCCCTCCCTGTTTTTATATTATTTTTGCTTCCCTTCCTTTATGTTCATCCGTTTTGTATCTTACAGTCCTCATGAGTGAAGTCATATGATATTTGTCTTTCTCTAATTTTGCTTAGCATAATACCTTCCAGTTCCATCTACATAGTTGCAAATGGCAAGGTTTTATTCTTTCTTGTTGTTGAGTAATACTCCAGTGTATATATACACCACATTTTCTTGATCCATTCATCGGTCGACATTTGGGCTATTGTTGAAATTCTTGCTATAAACATTGTGGGTGCATGTGCCCCTTTGAAACAGCATGCCTGTATCCCTTGGATAAATACCTAGTAGTGCAATTGCTGGATCATAGGGCAGTTCTGTTTTTGATTTTTTGAGGAACCTCCATACTGTTTTCCAGAGTGGCTGCATCAGTTTTCATTCCTACAAGCAGTGCAAAAGAGATCCTCTTTCTCCGCATCCTTGCCAACATCTGTTGTTGCCTGAGTTGTTAATGTTAACCATTCTGACAGGTGTGAGGTGGTATCTCATTGTGGTTTTAATTTGTTATTTCCCAGACGATGAGTGATGTTGAGCATTTTTTCATGTAGATACCTCCTCTTCTTGAACAAGGATGTAGGTGGCACATTTCCATGTCTCCCACAAAAATGAAACTCCATTGTATCTACTCACTTATGCTGTCATAAGGCCTTGCTTGAAGATTCAGAAAATATTTCTATCATTCCAAGTCCCATCATAGCCTCCCTAGTGGTGCTTTGTGGGCCTCAGGGTGCAGGTTCATGGTTCTTCAGTGTCAGGATACTGGGCAGCAGTGGCTATCACACATCCTTTGGCACATAGTGGGTATCAAAGACAAATCCCAGTCTGATAGAGGTTGGCAAGCAGTGAACTTACTGCCACTCTCTGGATGCCAAAAACAGACAAGACTTAAGGAATCAGTAATAGTGTTTTACTCATAGCAAAGCAAACAGCAGGAACATTAGTCAGGTAGGACAAGTTCCCCAGCCCTGAGCCCCTTGCAAGGCAATTGAGTCCAATGGGTGCTATACATTATGTACATTACAATAAAGGAACCCAGGACCAAATGCCCAGCACTTTTCTGAGCAAGCAGTAAACATGGCAGCAAGACACAAGCTTAATTTCCCTCTCTGAGGCAACTAGCAGTTACATGATAGTTACTTTTGGCCACATCTTCATCTTCTTCAGTATCAGGAGATGGAGGAGCCTGGCATTCTGGCATAGAAGGCAAGAACACACATGTTCAGGCCTCCCGGGGATGGGTGGCTTCTCCCAACAGTAGGAGGTGCTGTCAAATGAATAAGAAGAATAGAGTGCTCTGTTTAAGTGGGAAATCTTTATCAGATTTCACTGAGTAGCTTGGAAGGGAAGATTTGTTTCTGTCACAATGTATAGTTTTAATTAACTACGTAGTTTCTTTAAAAATTTTTTTTAATGTAGTTTATTTTTGAGACGGAGAGAGCATGAGTGGGGGAGGGGCAGAGAGCAAGAGTGAGACGCAAAATCTGAAGCAGGCTCTAGGCTCTGAGTGCTCAGCACAGAACCTGATGCGGACTCAAACCCACAAATTCCGAGATCATGACATGAGCCAAAGTCGGACGCTTAATGGACTGAGCCACACAGGTGCCCCTGAACTACATAGTGTTAACGGTAACTTGTTCTCACTGTAGTTGGGACCTTGAAGAGTGCTAGAAAGAAATATGGGTGCGTAGGAGAAAAGGACTTTGGCAGATGAAATGCAAATTTGCTGGGAAAATAAAGAGGTATTTTTGAGAAGCAGGTTGATGAACCTTTGAACTATTTGCAAAACTGCTAGGAATTTCTGGAAAATGCTTGCTGTGATTGGCTATTAAGTTGTAGCTGCAACTGTGGAACAAATTCCCATCCAAGTTTTAAACACTCAGTGCTCATTTCAAGTGCCCTCCTCCATGCTCATCACCCTCCTTCTTCTCTCCCCCTCCCTCATCAACCCTCAGTTTGTTCTCAGTATTTAGGAGTCTCTATGGTTTGCCTCTCTCCCTCTCCTTAACTATTTTTTCCCCAACCTCACCCGATGGACCTCTGTTAAGTTTCTCCTGTTCCACACATGAGTGAAAACATATGGTATCTGTTCTTCTCTGCCTGACTTATTTCACTTAGCATAACACTCTCGAGTTCCATCCACGTTGCTACAAATGGCCAGATTTCATTCTTTCTCACTGCCGTGTAGTATATATAAACCATTCCATTGTATATATAAACCACATCTTGATCCACTCATCAGTTGATGGACATTTAGGCTCTTTCGATGATTTTGTTGAAAGTGCTGCTATAAACATTGGGGTACATGTGCCCGTATGCACCAACACTCCTGTATCCCTTGGGTAAATTCCTAGCAGTGCTATTGCTGGGTCATAGGAGATTCTATTGTTAATTATCTGAATAACCTCCACACTGTTTTCCAGAGGGGCTGCACTGGTTTACATTCCCACCAACAGTGTAGGAGGTTGCCCATCTCTCCACATCCTCATCAGCATCTATAGTCTCCTGATTTGTTCATCTTAGCCACTCTAATCAGCGTGAGGTGGTATCTCACTGTAGTTTTGATTTGTATTTCCCTGATAATAAGTGACGTTAAGCATCGTTTTATGTGTTGGCCATCTGGATGTCCTCTTTGGAGAAGTGTCTGTTAAGGTCTTCTGCCCATCTCTTCACTGGATTATTTGTTTTTTTGGGTGTGGAGTTGGTGAGTTCCTTGTAGATTTTGGATACTATCCCTTTATCCAATGTAGCATTTGCAACTATCTTTTCCCATTCTGTCGGTTGTCTATTAGTTGTTTCCTTTGCCATGCAGAAGTGTTTTATCTGATGAGGTCCCAATAGTTCATTTTTGCTCGTGATTCCGTTGCCTTTGGAGATATGTCGAGTAAGAAATTGCTGCAGTTGAGGTCAAGGAGGTTGTTTCCTGCTTACTCCTCTAGGGTTTTGATGGTTTTCTGTCTCACATTCAGGTCCTTCATCTATTTTGAGTTTACTTTTGTGTGTGGTGTAAGAAAGTGGTCTAGTTTCATTCTTTTATATGTTGCTGTCCAGCTCTCCCAGCACCACCCGTTAAAGAGGCAGTCTTTTTTCCATTGGATTCTCTTTCCTGCTTTGTCAAAGATTAATTGGCCATACATGTGTGGGTCCAATTCTGGGTTCTGTATTCTATTCCATTGGTCTATGTGTCTGTTTTTATGCCAGGACCATACTGTCTTGATGATGACAGCTTTGTAGTAGAGGCTGAAGTCTGGGATGGTGATGCCTCCTGTTTTGGTTTTCTTCTTCTACATTACTTTGGCTATTTAGGGTCTTTTGTGGTTCCATACAAATTTTAGGATTGTTTGCTCTAGCTTTGAGAAGAATGCAGGTGCAATTTTGATGGGGATTGCATTGAATGTGTAGATTATTTTGGGTAGTATTGACATTTTAACAATATTCTTCCAATCTATGAGCTTGGAATGTTTTTCATTTCTTTGTGTCTCATTCAATTTCCTTCATAAGTTTTCTGTAGTTTGAATCATACAGATCTTTTATATCTTTGATTAGGTTTATTCCTAGGTATTTTATGGTTTTTTGTGCAGTTGCAAATGGGATCAGTTTCTTGATTTCTCTTTCTGTTGCTTCATTATTGGTGTATAAAAATGCAACCAGCGTCTGTATGTTGATTTTGTACCCTGCGACTTTGCTGAATTTATGGATCAGTTCAGGCAGACTTTTGGTGGGGTTTGTTGGGGTTTCCAAGTAGAATATCATGTTGTCTGTGAAAAGTGAAAGTTTGACTTTGTCTTTGCCAATTCTAATGCCTTTTTGTTTCTTTTTGTTGTCTGATTGCTGATGCTAGGACTTCCAGCACTATGTTAAACAGTAGTTCTGGAGAGCATGTTCCTGATCTCAGTGGGGAAAGCTCTCAGTTTTTCCCCATTAGCTGTGGGCTTTTCATAAATGGCTTTTATGATGCTTAAGTAATTTCCTTCTATCCTGACTTTCTCGAGGGTTTTTATTAATGCTTTTTCTGCATCTATCGACAGGATCCTATGGTTTTTATCTTTTCTTTTTATTAATGTGATGTATTACATTGATGGATTTGCATATACTGAACCAGCCCTGTAACCCAGGAATGAATCCCACTTGATCGTGGTGGAAAATTCTTTTTATATTCTGTTGAATTCGATTAGATAGTATCTTGTTCAGGATATTTAAATCCATATTCATCAGGGGTATTGGCCTGTCGTTCTCTTTTTTTGTGGGGTCTCTGTCTGGTTTGGGGATCAAAATGATGCTGGCCCTGTAGAATAAGTCTGGAAGGTTTCCTTCCATTTCTGTTTTTTTTTGGAATAGCTTGAGAACTCTGCTTTAAATGTCTGGTAGAATTCCCCAGCGGAGCCATCTGGTCCAGGGCTCTTATTTGCTGGGAGATTATTGATAACTGATTCAATTTCTTTACTAGTTATGAGTCTGTTGAGATTTTCTCTCTCTTCCCATTTGAATTTTGGTTGTGTGTGTGTGTGTGTGCGTGTGTGTGTGTGTGTGTGTGTGTGTGTGTTTAGAAATTTGCCTAGTTTGTTGCCATATAATTTTTCATAGTATTCCCTGACAATTGTGTATTTCTGAGGATTGGTTGTAATAGATCCATTTCCATTCATGATTTTCTATTTGGATGGTCTCTCTTTTCTTTTTGAGAAGCCTGGCTAGAGGTTTCTCAATTTTGTTTACTTTTTCAAAAAAACAACTCTTGGTTTCATTGACCTATTCAGTGTTTTTTTTTGGATTTTATATTGTTTATTTCTGTCCTGATCTTTATTATTTCTCTTTTTCTGCTGGGTTTGAGGTGTTCTTGCTCCTCTGTTTCTATTTCCTTTAGGTGCTCTGTTAGATTTTGTATTTGTACTGTTTCTAGTTTCTTAAAATAGGCCTGGATTGCAATGTACTTTCCTCTTAGGACTTCCTTTGCTGCATCCCAGAGAGTTTGGATTGTTGTATTTTCATTTTCAATTGTTTCAATATATTTTTAAATTTCTTATCTTATTGCCTGATTGGCCCATTCATTCTTAGTAAGGTGTTCTTTAACCTCTGTGTTTTGGGAGGTTTTCCAAACTTTTTCCTGTGATTGATTTCAGGTTTTCTAGCATTGTGATATGAAAGTGTGCATAGTATGATCTCAACTCTTACATTTATTGAGAGCTGCTGTATGACCCAGTATGTGATGTCTTGGAGAATGTGCTATGTGTACTTAAGAAGAAAGTGAATTCCATAGCCTCAGGATGTAGAGTTCTAAATCTGTCTGTCAAATGCATCTGGTCCAATGTGTCATTCAGGTCCATTTTTTAAAAGTGATTTTCTATCTAGTTGATCTATCCGTTTCTGTAAGTGCAGTGTTAAAGTTCCAGCACATTCTTATCAATAAGATTGTTTCTGTTTGTGATTAATTGTTTTACGTATTTGGGTGCTCCCAAATTCAGCACGTAAATGTTTATTATTGTTAGCTCTTTCTGATGGAGAGTCCCTGTAATTATTATATAATGCCCATCTTTATCTCTTGTTACTGCCTTAACTTTAAAGTCTAGTTTGTCCGACATAAGTATGGCTACTCCACCTTTCTTTTGACTTCCAATAGTATGATAGATAGTTCTCCATCTGCTCACTTTCATTTAAAAAATTTTTTTCATTAAATTTTAAAAAATGTTTATAAATTTATTTTATATATATATAGAGAGAGAGACAGCATGAGCAGAGGAGGGTTAGAGAGAAAGAGAGAGACACAGAATCTGAAGACAGGCTTCAGGCTCTGAGCTAGCTGTCAGCACAGAGCGTGATGTGGGGGTCGAACCCACTAACCACGAGATCATGACCTGAGCCAAAGCCTGATGCTCAACCGACTGAGCCACCCAGGCCCCCTAGTTCCCTTACTTTCAATATGAAGGTGTCCTCAGGTCTAAAATGAGTCTCTTGTAAACAGCAAATAGATGTATCTTTTTTTTTTTAATCCATTCTGCTACCCTATGTCTTTTGATTGGAGCATTTAGTCCATTTACGTTCAATGTTACTATTGAAAATATGGGTTTAGAGTCATTGTGTCCTCTGTAGGATTCATGCTTGTAGTGGTGTCTCTGGTACTTTGTGTTCCTAGCAATATTTTCTCATAGAGTCCCCCTTAGAATTTCTTGTAGGGCTGGTTTAGTGGTGATGAATTCCTCCAATTTTTGTTTTGGAAAACCTTTATCTCTCCTTCTATTCTGAATGACAGGCTTGCTGGATAAAGGATTCTTGGCTGCATATTTTTTCTGTTCATTACATTGAAGACTTCCTGCCACTCCTTTCTGGCCTGCCATGTTTCAGTAGATAGGTCTGGAACCACCCTGATATGTCTCCCTTTGTATGTTAAGGCCCTTTTATCCCTAGCTGCTTTCAGAATTCTCTCTTTATCCTTATATTTTGCCAGTTTCACTATGATATGTCATATAGACGATCAATTCAAGTATGTCTGAGGGGAGTTCTCTGTGCCTCTTGAATTTTAATGTCTGTTTCATCCCCCAGATTGGGGAAATTGTAGATTATAATTTGTTCAAGAGCCCCTTCAGCTCCTTTCTCTCTCTCTTCTTCTCTAGAATTCCTATGATAGGGATATTTTTCTGTTTGATTTTATCACTTAGTTCTTGAATTCTCCTTTTGTCCTTCTGGATCAATCTCTCTCTTTTTTTTGGCTTCCTCTTTTTTTATAATTGTTTCTTCTGATTCACCTATTGTTTTCTGCGTCTTCAATTCGTGCAGTGGTCACCTCCAGTTTATTATGCACCTAATTTATAACATTTTTAAATTCATTATGACTATTTTTAAGGTCCATAATCTTTGTAGCAGTAGCATCTCTTGTGTCTTCTATGCCTTTTTGATGCCCAGCGATTAATTTTATGACTATTGTTCTAAATTCTTGGTCTGTTATGTTGCTTATATCTGTTTTGTCCAATTCTTTAGCTGTCACTTCCTCCTGGAATTTCTTTTGAGGAGAGTTCTTCCATTTTGTCATTTTGGCTAATTTTCTGTCTCATGTATGTTTTAAAAGCTTGTTATATGCTCTGCACCTGCGACTACTGCTGTATTAAAGGAGGCTTATAGCCTATACAAGTCAGGAAGTGTTCTTTTGATGGTGTCTCTTGGTCTCTCTTTTTGTGACTTTGGTTATTTTATTTCCCTACTGGTACTGATATTTGGGACTCTCCACCATGTGTACTTTGGTTGTTTCTTGAAGTAGCCCTGGAAAAGAAAACAGACAGACAAATGAACAGAACAAAGGCACGCAAATGCACAAACAAATTAAACAAGAAACCGAAAAGAAGAAAAGAAAAAAGCAAAACAAACAAACAAACAAACCCCAAAACAAAACAAAAAACAAAATCCAAAACCAAAAACAACAAAAAACAAAGGACAGTCTAAAAGCATGAAACCAGATATCCCAGCTATAAATAAAGAGCAGGGTGGAGGCAGTGATGATGGAAGAGCATATACAAAGAGAGAAATGACAGGGGTGGGGAGAAAGAGAAGTTGAACATTGACCAGGCAGAGAGGCTAAAAGGCTTAATTCAGTGATAGAAAATGGAGAATATGGCAGGAGGCGAGGAGAAAAGGAAAAAAAAAAAACCCATGAAGATAATGTTACCCAGAGAAACTATATAGTCTGATTATTTCAGAGAGAGAGAAAGGACGGTAGTAACAAGGGAGGTATAGAATGTGCATCAAGAGAATGGATTAAATATGCCTGTTTAAGCAAATCTATAACCAGATACCCAATCCAGCAGAGGGGAGAGATGAGTGAGATAAGGGAGAGTAGATCTGAATAGCAAGAATTGACCTAGAGTTAATCACTGTAATGCATCACTGCTGGTCTTGGGGAAGGGCTGTTTGTTTCCGATTTATCTATCTGGGCTTCGGTAAAAAAAAAAAAAAAAAAAAAAAAAGGCAGCTACCCAGCGCATATGGGCGTGGTTTGGTGTAGGCGGGTCTTGCCCCCACTGTGAGTCCCGCAGGCTGCTCCCTGAGGCCCACGTATGTGGTTGTGGGGAGAACAATGGCAACCCCCCAGTCCCTTCTTGAACCAGACATTGCAAATCGCTCTTTTGGGTCTGATCTCCCTGTGCCTCGGGCACAGCCAAAGTGGGCAATGTTCTATGTCTCACACCCATCTGAGTTTCCAGATCTTACTCCATGTGCATTAATGATACTGCCCAAAATGTAACTCTGCAAGCTGGGGCACTTCCTAGCAGGGAATCAACTAGGGGAGTGGTTCCTCCTGATGCCGACTGCGTTTGGTCCCTTGCTACTGTCTATCCCAGAGGAAATTTCTGGGACTGGGGCACCTAGCCCAAAGAAAGCTCTGCAGTTAGAGATAGGATTTTTCTCTGAAAGCCCTGTGGTTAGAGATGGGATGATAGGATCCCTCTCCGACCCAGGCCGAGGTTTTTGTCTTCTCCAGGGACAGTTCTAGGCTTCCCCAGTGTAAGAGTTGCCATGGGAAAGCAACTGAGCCACCACTTTGCTGTGGAGAGCTGCGAACACTGACAACCCCCACTTGCAAACCTGGGATGACCCGAGCCATTTGAAAAGCACCAGCGGCCATTTTATTGCAGGCCAGATAACAGATCCAGGTGCCACCAGGACTGACAACCCCCACTCTCAATCTGGACTATCTCAAACTCTAATGCCTCACCATGGAATTCCAGCATCCCCCTCCCCACCGAAGCGAACAACCAATTGAATCCTGCCACCGTCCAAAGAAGACCCTACGTGGCTATCAGCCCACCTAAGCTCAAACCCGGAACTTCTGCACCCATAAAAGACCTTACTCTCCCATATCAGGCCCGACTTCCCTGACTCCCCGCTCCAGAATCACGGAACCTCGCCCGGGAATTGCAGATCCCAATAAAGGCCTTCTTGACTCCATAACGTGGTCTCTTTGTCCTCCCATCTCTGCCTCCATCTATTAAACCTTACACCCAGCTGTTCTTTCTCTTCCCTTAGTTTCTCCACAGAGGGGGCTCCCTCCCCTTGATGCCACTGTGTCCTGGCTCATTTTTCTCTTCCCCAGTTTACAATCACACAATTATGAGGCTGTCTTCTTAGTGGACTCCATCTCTTTTCCTCCCAGATTCTTGCGGTTCAGAGTCCTTTGGCTTCAGCCCTTCTTTGTTTGAGAGATGCAGGTGAGAAGTATGGAATTTCCTATTTCTCCGCCATCTTGCCATGTGAATCTCAGTTGTATTTCTAGTACATTTTTTATTATTACTTTCTCCCATTCTTCCATATTTTTGGGGAGTCTTTTAGGAGATATTTCAAAGTAGTTTCTGTAGTTTATGAATGTACAGAAGTCATTGACTTCTTATCTACTATGTTTAACATTATGTATTTTTCTATTGTTAAGTTGGTTTATAAATTCTTAACTACTTTAAAAATATTTGGAATGTGTTTGTCAGCAAAATGAAATCTCTACGTGTTGTGCATATTTTTCCTATAGCTTCAGGGCGGCGTAATTTACATATAATAACACCTTTTTAAAGGAAATGATTTGTTGATATTTGACAAATGTAAGGAGTAATGAAGCTATCACCACAGCAAAAGAATAAACATACTCCATCACTCCCAAAAGTTTGCTCCTGCTCCTTTCTAAGCCATCTGTCCTCCTTCTTTGAGGAGGCATTTGTGAGTCTCCTGGAGACTCATTGAGGGTTTGTAAAGATGATTCTTTGTAACAGATATATTGTAAATGTCTTTGATGGATTCCTCATTGTCTCCAATATTATTTCAGGTTCTCCATATTTTAGCCCACCATTTCTCTCTCGGCTCTTATGTGTGGAATTTGGAATTCCTCCCTGGGAATTTGTGCATTTCTAATTAACCTCTGGAGAACTGTCCTTGCTGTAAGTATACTAAAGTACTTTATATTTTTTAAATCATAAATAAGCAGAAAATTTTATACTCACTGTGCCTTTATATGCACTCAGTATTACAAATTTCCCTCTAATCTGCTCAGCTTTCACTGTTATATAGATTAGACTATTTAAAATTTCTGTAGAAATGTCTTCTTTGACCCATAATTTTTAAAAAGTTGAGGTATAATGAACATACAATGTAATACTAGATACAGGTGTACATTATGGTTCTGCAATTCTTTACATTTCTCAGTGCTCATCACCATAAGTGTACTTTTGATCCCCTTTACCTCTTTCACCCAACCCCCCATCAACCTCCCCTCTAACCCATGTGTTCTTTAGAAGTTTATTTAATCTATAATGTTTTTGTCATTTTCCAGCTATCTTTCTGTTCTTGAGGTCTAATTTGACTCATTTGTAGTCTGAGAACATGCTTCCTATGATTTCTGTTATTGTGGTTGTTCAGATGTATCTTATGGCCACAAAGATGGCCTATCTCAGTGAATGTTCTGTGTGAGCCTGAGAGGAATGTACATTCTTCTGTTGGATGATGCATTCTGCAGTTGGTAGTGGACCCAGTTGATGGGTGATGCTGTTCACTTCATCTGTGATCTTATTGAATGTCTGTATGCTGGATCTCTCAGTGAATGATAGAGGGTATTGAATTCTTCAGCTATAATAATGGATTCAACTCTTTCTACCAGCAGTTCTGTCAGTGTTGGCCTCATGTATGTTGACATATCTACTGTTAATGCATACACATTAGAAATTGTTACATCTTTTTGGAGAATTGACTTCTTTACCATTGAAGTAATGCCAGTCATTATCCCTGGCAATTTTCCTTACTCTGTAGTGTGTCTGAAGGATAATTTCACTGGCTACAGAGAATTTGATATTTCTTTTAACACTTTAAATATTCCATTCTTCTTCATTGCATGGTTTATGAAAAAAATCTCATGTATTTCTTATCCTGGTTCCTCTTGGGTAAGGTGTTGTTGCTCCCCACTCTCCGTACACCCCCAATCCCTGCCCCAGATTTCCAAAGCTGTTTTAATTATCTGTAGTTGAATATCATATATTAGGCGTGGTTGGTGGGTTGTTGTTGTTAGTTGTTTGTATGCTTGTTTTGGGTATTTACCCTGCTTTTGATTTTCAGAGCACCCTAGATCTGTGATTTGGTGACTAGTATTTGTTTTGGAAAATCCTCAGTCATTATTGCTTCAAATATCTCTCTTCTCCATTGTCCTGGTAGTCCTAACATGGGTGTGCTACATATTTTGCAATTGTCCCACTGGTCTTGGGTTTTCTGTGCTTTGTTTTTAGTTTTTTTCTTTGTGTTTCCTTCTTGGAAGGTGCTACTGGCATTTCTTTAGGCTCAGTGATTCTTTCCTCAGCTATGTTGAGTCTGTTAATAAACCCATAAAAGGCATTTTAAAAATTTCTGTTATGGTGTTCTTGATTTCTCGAATCACTTTAAAACCTTAAGAGTTTCATCTCTTTGCTTATATTCATCATCTCTTTTTGCATGTTGTCCACTTTTTTCATTATCTGCATTATCATAGGGATGGAAGTATTTTTAAGTTCCCAGACTGGTAATTCCTACATCTCTGCCACGGGAAGTGTGATTCTAATGCTTGCTGTCTGTGTTCAAACTGTGGTTCTTACCTTCTATGACTGGTAAGTTGTGTTGAAGGGTAAATGTTATGTTCTGGTTTTTATGTTTATCTGGCTAAGGGTTAGGCTGAATTTACTCCCAGCTGAGACAGGTAGGAGAGCCCTGGAGTTGAATATTTCCCCTCACCTATATTTCTTAGTCTTTGGGAAATCCCCAGTTAGGCTTAGTTTCTCTTGAGAGAAGATTTTTTTCTGGAAGAACAGAATACGTCGGAGTTTATTTCTAAATGAGTATTTCCCCCCCTCTCCCTGCCACTGTAGAAACCTTGCCTTCTCAAAGAAATAAAAATATTAAGTATTTGGTGTGTTCATATTCCTTTTCACTCCCCCTGCCCGTGGGGTTGGGTGACAAGGGACGGGGAAGCTCAGAGGTTCTAAAGTGGCTTTTTGATAGCATGATGATATTCCAATATCCTGGCAAGAGTTTAGAGCTGGCCTCAGCCTCTTATCATCCTTTAAAACTTTAGAATGGGGAAATATGTTAATGGTGTCAAAAGTGGGTCATGCCTAGATTTGACTGAGCTAGAACTTATCAGCGGTGACTGAGGTCTGCAGAGCACTTTTTGCTCTTTTTTGAAACATTAGCTGTCATTTTGTCGTTGCTTATGCTTTAGCTCTAGCTATGCTTTATTCTTTTTCTCATTTGGTGGCTTTTATTTCATTTGTGTCAGACTGGAAAAAATCATGGCACCTGATGTGCTCTAACTGTGTATGAATTGCAAACAGCCAACTCCATGTAAGATTTCAGAGAATGAAAGAGGCATATCTTAGAACAAAGGTTTTGCTCTTCCTTTCTACTTCCCTCCTTCCCTTCCTCCTTCTCTCCCTCCTTCCTTCTTTCCTTCTTTCCTTCCTTCCTATTTCTTTATTTCAGGATTTAAAAATAATTGTAGTTCTAAACTTCATTGTGAATACTGGGTTTAAAAAAAAGTGAGAGAAATTATGATTTAGTGCATTTTTAATGCCTGTATCATCAATGGTCAAAATTGAATTGGTTGAATGTTCATTTAATGTAAACAGATTTTGGGGTCAAAAATGCTATTTACGTTGTGCTCTTTAACAGAAATTGTGAAGTAACATGACTTAAATAGGAAATTCTAATTTTTTATTATTTTTTAATTCTATAATTAATTATGCAATAATTTAATTGGATTACTATTTTGGTATTTATCAGGAACTATAGGTTTTTACTAATAATATGTTTTGTAGCAAACTTAATTTTGTTTTTTCCCTTTTTAGATAGAGCCTCGAGAATATCAAGGTAAGAATTTAAGCTTTAGTTTCTTTGCAATATTTTCTCTGTACTGATGTTTGATGTGGGTTTTTTAAGCATTTATTTTGAGTGAGAAAGACAGAGTGTGAGTGTGGGAGGGACAGAGAAAGAGGGAGACACGGAGTCCAGAGTAGGCTACAGGCTCCCAGCTATCACAACAGAGCCGGGACCCGTGCCGGGTAGAAGGAGGGTAGAAGCCACGAACCGTGAGATCATGACCTGAGCCAAAGTCGGACACTCAACCAACTGAGCCACCCAGGCACCCCTTGATGTGTGTTTTAATTCAACTAAGGATAAATATGAAGTTTTCTGATGCCTAATTGTCTTGTTAACTCTTCAAAATCTTTCTCTTCCCTGTTTGGAGCCTAAGTGGTAACGTGGATGGAGTTGCCATTTCTCTTGAAGACAAGAGATCAGGAGGGGGACCACATCACCAGAGTAGAGGGAATGAAATGAGTGTAATTTTACATAGCAATATTTAGGAAACAGGGATGATATGAGCCTCAGGTTTGGAGTGAGTACTTTGCCATGACCTGGCTCTTGGTGAAATGTGAAGATGAGAAAACACTCTGAGTTTATCAAGAAGCCTAAGCTTAGAGAAGCAGCCAACTATTGCCAGGCAGGGTGTATTTCACAAGAAAGGTTTAAGCCATGGTTTTGAGTGTTAAGTGGAGGGAGCTGTTCATACTAGAGGAGAATGAGTGGAAATGAATTTGTTGCAAATGGGGGTAATGTATTCTGCATGGGCCCTGAAGACTGTAATGAGTCTGTGGTGCTGTCTGCTGAGAGCCAGGTGACTGCCTGACACAGAGCAAGCCCTCAAAGGCTGGTGTTCATCACTGTGAACGCAGCAGTGGTGGTGGGGTGAGAAGAGTGAACTCAGGGCATGAGGGCCCTGTTCTCACACTGGGCCAACAGAAGGGGAGTTTGCACTTTGTGATCAGATGAGAGAATTAATGCCTGTTAGAGGAGTCTGTTCTAGAGCTTACATGTGTTATCCACCCATAATTGGGTGCTTCATGTGTGTTGAATAATATTCTTGTAAGGTTGGGGGGTAACATTCTCATGTTGAGATGAAAAAAAGTTCGTCTTCTAGGGATTGCCATTAATCCAGATCCTCCAGCAACTATAAAGCTGAGATTGTATCCAAGTGTGTTTAAGTCCAAAGACCTTGTCCTCCAGGGCCCCCAGGCTAGGGTTCATGAAAGGCAATCTGTGAGCAGCAGGAGGTCATCCAAGGCCTTTGGGTAGTCAGACAGTAGTTTGAGCTTTCCTTGTGTGGAATTCCAAATAGCACCTGGGCCTGTAAGTGGCTCAAACCAAGACTAAATGATGGTTTTGTTTGCTTTTGTTTGTCCGTTTCTTTGGAGGGACCTCTTTATGTACCTTAATAATTGGAGGAGAGAAATGTAAATTGATAGGATTTGATTTTTCTGTTTCATCTCTGGTGGTGACATAAGTATTTGAAGTGATTGAATTTTCCAAGAAGAATGCTTCCAGATGGGAGAGAAATTAGAAGATATTTTATTCCGTTTCTCCATTTTAGACAATATTTAAATAGGAATCTCATTGAAATAAGGTTTTCTTAATCCTGCTAAAACTTGATTTCCTCAGGCACAATGGGAAAGCTAACACGTTAGTTACACCCACCTGTCAGATCATGTGCCTGTGCTGTTAGTACACTGGGATTATTCTATGGCACTGGTTTGGTAACAACCTTAGAAAATGTTGTATCTCCTTTTAGTTAGTTTACAGCGAATAACTGAGAGGATCAGTATTTTTTTTAAATGTTTATTTATTTTTGAGAGAGAGAGCGAGCGAGAGTGCATAAACAGGGGAGGAGCAAAGAGAGAGAGGGAGACACAGAATCTGAATCAGGCTCCAGGCTCTGAACTATCAACACAGCCTGATGCAGGGCGTGAACTCACAAACTGTGAGATCATGACCAGAGCTGAAGTCAGATACTTAATTGACTAAGCCACCCAGGCACCCCTACACTTTTAAGGAAGAAAACAGAGAAATTTACTTGCTGAAAAAAATATCCATTTGGGAATAGAAGTTACCATTGCCCTTTCAAATATTTTTGTGATTTCATTTTGGTTATTTTCACTCTGGCAGATTATCCTACTGACCTTATTTCATGTGTTCTATAAACAGTACCAATTCAAGACAGGATTCACAAATGTAAAGAGCTACCTCTTTATCTGTGAAAGGAGTCATACCGTAGAAGATAGGTTTATCTAGCACTATGCTTTTTTTTTTTTTTTTGAATTCTGATTCCTTTTATAGAACAATGAATTAAAGAAATGTCTTCAGGAAACTAAGAGACAAAGTAAGTTTCTCTCTGATGAATCTCTTAAATCAAAGGTAAGAATCCCTTCTTTGCCTGGATTGCATTCTAAGGACACAAGTAAATGTAACAAATTACTCATTCAGCATATTTTGTTGAAGGAGAACATCAAAATAGTTGAGCACTTTAATGAAATTAAAAAGTTTTTTTTTTTAGTGTTTATTTTTTGAGAGACAGAGACAGCACAAGCAGAGGAGGGGTCAGAGATAGAGAGAGACACACACACAGAATCCAAAACAGGCTCCAGGCTCTGAACTATTAGCACAGAGTCTGACACAGGGCTCGAACTCACAAACCACGAGATGACAATCTGAGCTGAAGTCGGACGCTTAACTGACTTAGGTACCCAGGTGCCCAATTTAATGAAATTTTAAATGACACCTTTCTAAGTGCACATGCTACCTTGCAATCTCAGAGAGAGAGAGAGAGAGAGAGAGAGAGAGAGAGAGAGAGAGAGAGAGAGAGAGAGAGAGAGAAAGGAACATCAAGAATTCGGTAGTGATAAGAGTTGGCTGCTGAGTTTTACTGTAATTTGGCTTTGGGGACTTTATGTTCTTTGGGTGAGGTGAGCACAGCATATTCGCTTGCTGTTTACCACAGTAGAGAGTGGGCCTCTGGGAACCAAACCTTTATCTGAACAGTGAGCTGGAATTTCACTAGGACCACCGTGATGAGTTTTGTTATTTCAAGGATTAGGAGTTACATTTTATTTTCACAACTAGGTAATTATCACATCATTCAGCTCTGCTCTCCAAGATATGTAGAAAATTCCCAAATATAGTTGAGAAAGAGTGATAGCCACAGTATATAATCTTTTCTTTCTAAAAAACATTTTAAAAATTATTTTTTATTAATTTTTTTTATTTTAGTGAGGGAGGGCATGCGAGTGGAGGAGAGGGGCAGAGGGAAAGACAGAGAATCTTAAGCAGGATCCATGCTCAGTGTGAAGCCCAACACAGGTCTGGATTCCAAGGTTCTGGAATCATGACCTGTCCCAAATCAACAGTCTGATGCTCCACTCACTGAGTCACTCAAATGCCCCACAGTCTCTTTCTCTGTTAATGCTGAACAGTGAATTTTCAATGTGGATAGGGGAAGTGTGTGTGTGTGTTTGTGTGTGTACACACACACATACATATGTATATAAATATATATGTAAACATATGTATACCACTAAGAAAGCCATTTATGAACTATTAGACATGAACTATTTTCCACCATCTTTGTCTTCTAGTTGTATTTATGCCTCAAGGTCTTTGTTTATTGCAATGCACGATCCTGTTGTGTTAGGTACACTCAAATTGTGCAATCATCTTTCCTTGAAAGTCCTTTCTCACCTCTGTCTTAACCACAGGATGCAAATAGTGAATTCGAGGATGTAGAGCTAAGAGCCTTGAGGTCCAATAAGTGTCAGCTGGAAGGTATATTGTCTGTTGGGGAGAAATCCCCATATGATGGCCATGACTTTGCATTGGAAAGGGAAAGAAGACCTTCATGCCTTCATGATTCTTGCCTGTTTTCTGTCTCATCAAATTCAAGACTCAGGTCATGTGCATGCTTATAAAGAACCCTCCCGCCCTTTTTTTTCCCCCCAGAAAATAAAAAGGCCCTGGAAGACCAGTGTAATGCATTAAATTCTGTGAAAGCAACAAAGGAAGCAATAGTCAAACAGCTGAAGGAGAAAGCACATAACCTGGAAGAATTCTGTGAACAAAGAAAAGTGGCTACAGAAGAATAAGACATTCATGTGATAATGTCACAAGTACTGTTGTATGAATGAATGTGGTAGCCAGTAGAGATAATTATATTTCTTTAGAAACTGGGTCCAGATAATTTTTGCCAAATGTATTCAGTAGAATTATGCCTGCCCTTCCTACCTTGCTTTCTATAACCTGCACTTTCCTTTTGGTCCTAAGTGCTTGTCACACATTGTGTCAAGTATCTGGGGTGAAAGAGGGAAGGTACCAGCATTAATAACGTTGATACTTGGGTCTGCTCTGGATCCATCTACGTTGTCCTGTAGGTTTCAATCCCATCACATTGTTTTGTCATCCAGCAGTTAGGTCATTTTTGTTCAGGACCAGACATGGGGCAAAAATGTGTGGGGAAAAATGGAATTACCTTGCTGCAGAAACAATAGAAATTTCTTTCTGGAAAGTGGGTAGGGGCACCAGCAGTACTAGATCCCTTCCATCCATTCTGCCAGTGAGATTGTTCACTGAAGGCCCAATCCCTAAGAAAGCTGAGTTGTTTCCTATCCCCTGATATTTAAGTGTAACTCCTCTGGGTCTTGACCACAGCCCGTAGCTTTGAACTAGGGCTCATCTTTGCTGGCCACCCCTCAACTACATGTGTTTCCTTCTAAGTCTGTGCCCATAAAGTTGTTCAGCTTCTTTTCAGTTCCAATGTACGCCCCCCAAATCATTGATGAGTCCTAGGGAGGTTGGATCCAATTGCCAGGCTGGCTTTGTCCTGGGATTCCTTCTTCTCCATCTTCTCTCATGTGTCTTCATGGGGCCATTAGAAATTTGTGCATTCCCTCACATGTTTTCTCCTTTGTGCAGTATTTCCTTTTGTTCTTAGGAGGAAATTGGGGACTTTAGAGTCCTTCATTAATAATGGGAAATAAACTCTTCCTTCTCTTCCCTGGAGACTCAGCTTTATGTTAGTCCTTCCCACATCTGGGGTTAGGGCCTGCTCTCTCTTACCAGGATCTTGTTTTTGTTAATTTGTAGCTCTTTCTGGGAGTGGGTACAGTGCCCTGACCACCTTTCTATTTTCAACCCCTTACAACAGAACCACTATATTACAACCACTCCAGAAAGCATTTGCTGAAGAACTGCCTGAAAGGCCAGAAGGAAATGCATGTGCTTTTCTCTGTCTAGTGCTTTTTTCTCCATTTCTAAGAGATTTTCGATTTTGCATGTGATTCATGAGTACATCAAGTTGAAACCCTTTAAAAATCAGCACCACGAACAACATAGTCTGAGGCCAACACAGCAAACCAGCCTTTCTACACATTTCCCTTTGCTGCCTTCATTATCAATGAACTCAGTCTTGTTAAAGTAGATTGGCTCCATGAATGAGAATTTTCCATCTGAAATCTATTTCCTGGAGATAAACCCAGTCAGTGTGACAGTTTATATCAGGTTATACTTTAGGAGATGTTGCTGTTCTAAGATTGGCTTTTTCTTCCCCCAGGATATGTGAAAGTGGAGGCAGGGTTACACTCCTGACCCTTAGTGATGTCTGGGCATGAGCTGCAATGTTGGTGAAGCCATATCCTGGAAGGTCATTTTTCAGGATGATTGTCTGTGTCAGGGTACAACTTTTGGACTAAATTTCAGGGCTCCTCATGGAGGTGTAAGACTTGCTTCATCCTAATAGGTACAGCTGGTCAGACATGCTTTGTCACATTGCTGAAATGAGCCTTCACCATCTCAAACAAAAGACCAACTCTGGGAAGGCACAAAGTGCAATGTTATTTGATGATTTTATGATGAAAGAGTAGAAGCAGATAACTAGAAAGACAGCCCCGATAGCAGAAACATGGCAGCAGAGGTTGAATTTTCTTTAACTTAAATGGGGTGTTCACTTCATTTCTCTGATTGTGTTGTCAGTCTGTGCATTTATGGGAGAGGTGGAGCAAGGCATATTTGCATAGGCCTTCGAGAGTGTTGAGATGTAAAAAGGCAGAATTTCTGGGCCTTGGTCCTGACTGTGTATATATCTTTTCCATCTTAGGAAGCTGAAAATGACACTGTGAACTGGTGGCAAAAAAGAATCAGCTGGCAGTTGCAGGTAAAATTTGAACATAGCTATGGAAGAAATAAACAAGTACAGGTGAGTTCAGCTACTAATTACCAGAAGCTCATGAAACCTCTGTTTTTTTTTTGTTTTTTTTTTTTAACCTTTTTACAATGTTTAGACCCAACATAGTAATATAAACAAAATTTCAGAGGACATATGCATAGAGTATTAACATAAAAACAGGTAAGTTTTAGAAAGTACAGAATGATTATATTTCTAAACATTTGTGGATCTCAAGCAATGGCCAGACTGTGTGGAAACTTCGTTCCTGGGGGGTGGTGTCAACTGCCATAATCTATAGGAAAAGCAGTGTGTCATAGGATGAATGATACCCATCAACATGGTAGTGACATTTAATGGCCATGGTCTTTGCAACCCTGGGAAACATGGTGAGGATTTACGTGAAAAGAGATTAGAGTTTTATGATCAAAGACTTCTCACATGATTAATTAGGGTAAGACTGACAAGGGGGAGGAATTCTATGAACTCTGAACCCTATGGGCATGGAATGATGAGTATGTAGGAAAGGATGGAACACTAGCTTTGAGTCTACTGCACGTTTATAATCATGTGAAAAGCATTTTATGTGTAAGAATAAATTGTATCAGGGGACAGATATGAGGTTGACGGGTACATGGGCAGATTATTTAAAATCATACCTGATACTGGACCTTATCTGACAAGAGCAATCATAACTCACAGGCACCAAATTTAACAAACATGAGAACAGTTGTAGCAGGCAGAGCTCACCTTCAGTCACCAGGGTACCTGAGTTCTGCCCGACATATTGAACCCTTAGCACCTCATGCGGGTGAGTGTAGTGGTCCTTAGAATCCCTAAACATGGCTTTTTATTGTTGCCTTTCTCAGATCATAGTTCGTGAGAAGAATGCTCAGAACAACTGAGTGTATCCTTGTTCTTCTCTTTCTTTGGTGCACAGTCTGGCACCACTGCAGATGGATTTGTTTTTCTCTCCCAGATCAAGACTTGGATCTGGGAGAGGGAGATGGCGGAGTAGAGCAGTGAGGTCGCCTACTTGAAATACAGGAGTGGTAGTTTGACTTGGCATTTTTTATGGGTGTTTTGAGGAATGACGCCCATGCTGTTTGTTGTCTGGTAGAGCATGTGGTGTTGCACCTCTTATGGAAGTCCATTCTTTTTCTGTATCCAAGACAGGATGTGGTGGAAGGAAAGAGGCTTCCTGAGGGACACACAAGGCAGAAACCAGTGCCTGGAAGACCAGAGAGGCAGACCCCCAAGGAGAGGTAAGGAGCACATGGTGACATGCAGCAGCCTGATTTCTGCTGTGGAGCCTGTTTCTGTGGGTGATCATCATGCGGCCTGGAAAGAACCACAAGCACTAAGGACAGCAGGTGGTCCAAAGGGGTGACAGGAGGGTATTCTCTGCTGCCCCAGGCAGCGGGGCACCTGTCCCTGTGGCTGGTGGAGCTCATGCCCCTCCCCTGACTACAGACCCTCCCACCTCCTCTAGGATCCCCCTACATGAAGAGATGAGCCTGGAGGGGACAACAGGACATGGGCCTCATCTCCCTTGCCCGTTGACTCAATGGCAAGGTTTTATTTTAGTTTATTTGAAGAGAAGGCCATTTTTCACTATTTTTAATGTTCTTTATTTATTTTTTATTTTTTTGTGAACCGTAGCCCTCCCTTCCTAAATTAAAGTTCCATATAGCTTAGTCCTCTGATGTTATCACTGCAATTCTGTAGCTTCACTGCTAAATCCCCAGTTTTCCTTTTCTGATTAGTGAAATACTGGTCTAAATATATTTCTATTCAGAAATAGTTGTATAATAACTGTTCACATGTGGAAGGCAGGATATAGATAAGCAGAAAGATTGGACAATCCACCTGGAGCCATTGATAATATACACCAAATCACTATTTTCAGTTTTATTCTTTTTTTTTTTTTTTAGTTTATTTATTTTGAGAGAGAGTGACTATGTCTGGGAGGAATGGAGAGAGAGGCAGGGAGAGAGAATCCCAAGCAGGCTCCACACTGTCAGTGAGGAGCCCAATGATGGGCTCTAACTCAAAAACTGTGAGATCATAACCTGAGCCGAAATCAAGAGTTGGATGCTTAACCGACTAAGCCACACAGGTGTCCTCATATTCTTAATCTGTAGTGAAATGGTAATTTCCCATGATGTAAACTAAGAAACCTGTTTTACTGATGAATTCTAAATTGCTAGGTGAGCCTGACCTGTCCACATTTATTTGATTCATTATAAAAAGCATGAACCAGGGGCGCCTGGATGGCTCAGTCAGTTGAGCATCCGACTTTGGCTCAGGTCATGATCTCACAGTTTGTGGGTTTGAACCTCGCATCGGGCTCTGTGCTGACAGCTCAAAGCCTGGAGCCTGCTTCCGATTCTGTGTGTCCCTCTTTGTTCCTCCCCTGCTCATGATGTCACTGTCTCTCAAAAATAAATAAATGTTAAGAAAGAAAAAAAAGAAATGAAAAGCATGAACCAGGGAACCATGGGGTCTGCAATAAGGTGAGGGGACGGTTCTCTCTCTTATCCTTGGGGATCACCTGAGACATGTGGGCACCTCTGCCTCTGGTCAGGGGCCTGAGTGTAGGGAAAAAAAGTTGAAGCTATGTGAAGAATAGATAAGGACTTATTTTAATTCCGCACAGTCCACTAAAATCAGAATAAACCTCTATCGCTTCTAGGGTCTTTAGCAGATCCAGAAACTAGTGCAACCTCTGTGATTACAGCAGCTCTGACTCTACCAAGAATGCAGACAAGGGCAAGGTAAAGGCTGTGGCCATTTTTAGTTGTAACTCTTTCAGAAAACCCTCATCTTTCTGTATAGCACACTCTCCTGGCCTTGTTGTGTGTTGTGTGTTGTGTGAGATGTCTGCTTGTTATTGGTTTTCCAAGTGCACACTCTTATCCTAGGAGCCCACAGGCTTCTGTGTTTTCAGCCTGTCATCTTTTTGTGGTAAGTTTAGAAGCCCAAAGTGCTTAGAGGCTGAGTATCTTAAGGCTTTTCCATGTGTTTCTGGAAATAACAAGAGGAGGATGACCCCATACTCCAAACAGAAGTCTCCTGGCCTACGTGACCCCTTCCAGACCTCAATTCTATGGGAACAGTGTGGCTGCTGTGTCTTCCTTTCCTGATTCTGGCTAGGAGATTAACCTGTTAGAAAGTCTGCCATATTGGTTAAAATTCAAAAGTGCAAAAGGACATCATTACTGCAACTTCATATTTTGTGCCCTGTACAATTTAGAGTAGTCTGAGATGAAGTCAGTGTCATCACTCCTTACCTTCCCGTCTTTATTAGTAACTGAGTTGTCTGGAATCCTTCCTGCTATACCTTAGGTAAAAATCGTTTAAACACTATTCTTCAATTGTGTTTATATGAGCTGTTTCTGGCTGTGGTCCCAGTAACTATTAGAAGTAATACAGTCTCATGACACATCCCAGGAGTTTTATACCAGAAAGCAAAACACATGTGCATTAAATCTATTATATGAATTTCTCCCTCTTTTTTCTGTTGGATATAATGACTCTGCATCCTGTAGTATGCCTAAAATCAGAATTCCTCATGAATTAAGATGAACACACCTGAGTCTTGTAGACATTCACAAGTAACTTGTTCCTCCCAGAAGACTCTCATTCCTCTGCAAGATGCCAGGCATCCTCTACTCCCCAGAGGTCTCCAAGGCCTCTGACAGCAATTCAAGAGGGAAGACTCCTTTCTCAGGGAGAGGGGCAGAGGGGTCAAAGTGAAGGGCTGGCTGTAGAAATTTTCCCCAGGAGTGGCTGTGATCCCATGAGCAGAATATGAGCCATTTGTTCACACTCATTTTTTGGTGTTCTTAATATACCAAAAATAGAGCATCTGGAGTCACCATAGAGGAGGGATGTAGGGTGAATCTGGACATGGATGTCTGCCTGTCTGGAGAATCCTACTTCATTGTTCTGTAATTACCTCTGTTAATCCACTAGGACAAGACTCTTGCCATTTGACATTCACAGACATGAGCAGTGATGTGTGGTGACAGTAGTTTCACCTCTTGTATCTTGCCCAAGTTGTAGGTGGTACCCAGTTGCAAGGACAGAGTTTTCAGGTACTGATGCTACTCTCTTAGATCCTGGTGGCAGAGAAGGTGGCAGGTGCTGACACGTTCTTCTCCGGGTTTCAGCTGTTTTGGGTATTGGTCCCCATGTCTAGCAGATACACATAGCTGTCACTTCTGTTCTGCAGGGCAGTGTGGATCTATCGGGACCTCCTCCATTAACTGGAAGATTCTGGATTTCCTATCCTGGAGGCCCCCCACTAGGCTTCTGGACACATCTACCTCCTGAACCTTGGTAGTCCTCAGGACCATCCCAAACCCCTCTACCTGCAACATGTGGTAAGATGATCTGAGCAGTTGAGTTGACTTGCAAAGCACCCTCATCTTAATTTTGTTGGTTTTGGGTCTTTGGCCAAAGTGCAGAGGTGGTACCACAGACCATTGCTATGCAAGGGAAATGTGTCTACTGCCATTACCACATTCCTCAAGTTTCTCATGATCAACATATCATCTTTGTCATGTGTTGGTACAGGTGTCTCTTGTGGAGAAGGAATGGGATTGTATGCAGAAAAGCAGACATAGTAGTTCAGCAGAAATGCCCTGTTCATCATCCACATGCCAAGCACTGTGAGGCACGAGGCATAGCCTAACATATATCCATCTAGTCGTGCCCCTAGCCATCCATAGTTGTTTGATGAGTGATGTATTAACGCATCTGAATCAGGGCTTTTAGGAGTCTTCATCAAGTTACAAGGGATGGTTCTTCAAGTTCTTCCTGGGTATCACTTGAGGCATGTGGGATACCCTCTGCATGTGATTTGGGATCTGACTGGGGCAAAGAGTTTAACTTGTCTGAGGAGTGAGGGGAGGGTTTTTGCTTTTTAATCTCCCAACAGTCTATTCAAATCAGAAGAAGCCTCCATCCATTCTAGGGCCTTTAGCATATCCAGAAGCAGGTGTCATTACCAAGAGTGCTGTGAATGCTGACTGTATCAAAACTGCCAAGTAGCACAAGGTAAATGCTGCGGCCATTTTCAGTTGTAAGTCTTTCTGGACACCCACATCTTCCTGTACAGTATTCTCTCCTGCCAATGTCTCTGGTTTGTGTGTTCGTTGGTCCCCCACCCCCCAAAATGTACAACCTTTATCCCCAAGTCTATGGACTTCCCTGTTTTCCACCTGGCATCTCTTTGTGGTAAGTTTAGAAGCTAACTGCGTTTAGGAGTGAGGACCTTAGGGTCTTCCCAATGTGTTCCTGGAATAAATCAAGGAGGACGATACCACACTCCACTTGGAAGTTTCCTGGCTTGCCTCATTCTTTCTGGACCTCCTCAGTGTGGAATCATTGCTCTTGCTGTTTCTTCCCTTCCTGTTTCTGTCAATGGTTTTAACATGTTCAGAAAAATCTGTAGATCTTACAATGTGAGAATGCGAACTGCCTTCACTCCAACTTATATTTTTGTATGTGCCATTTAGAGTGGTCTTAGATGAAGGAAATTTCATACTCATCAACATTCAATCTTTTTTTTGGCAAATGTGCTGTCCAGAATCCCTTCAGGTGTGCCCTGGGTATAAATACCCTGAACTATAAGAGGTGACACACTTTGTTATAGAAAACGTGCACTGAAATTTAAGTTGTGAAGAGAAAAAATCTAAAATTACCTGTGTGGCAAGTCCCCACCATGTCCTTCACTTGTGTTCACATGATCAGGTTCTGTTGTGTACTCTGTCATGGGTACAGCTAAAGCACGGAAATTTACACCAGAAATCAAAGTGCATTTGTGTTAATTTTGTTATTTAGAGTTTCCGCTCATTTTTCTAGAGGACACAACTACCCTGTAAATTGTACTGTATGTAAGCCAAGAAGTACCTCTGCATTAAAATGCATTAGCTGAACCCAACTAACATGTATAGTTTACCTGTTTCTCTAAGAGAAACATCGCCCCATGTGTCTCTGTTCCCATGGATAGCACTTCCAGAGAGGAGAAGACCCCATTGTTGAGAGAGAAGCACATCAGGCACAAGTAGGAGCTCAGAGGCAGAGCTTTGAGTCACGAGGGCTATGATTGCAGGTGTGGAGACTGGGATGTCCATTCTTTCTCATTCTGTAGTTCTTCATATACAAATAAGCAGCCTCTGTGGTAGAGGGGGTGGAGGGGTGGAAGGTGATCCTGGACTTAGATGCCTTCCTATCTGGAATATGCTATTTTGTTAATTTGGTATTAAGTCCATAATCTTCTAGGAAATGAGCCCTTGCTGTTCTACATTTCCAGACATGTGGGGACACTAGTTTATACCAATAACATCCATTCACCACCCCAAAGCTGTAAGTGGAGCCCAAAATATGGGTAGAGATTTTGGCACCTATGCTGCCCCTTTGGGACCTGGTGGTGGGGAGCTAGCAGGAGATGAGTGCTGCTTCTTTGGGTTTCTGCTTTTTGCAGTGTCAGTGCTTTGTTCTGTCCTATGACCACAGCATTTATTTCTGCTCTGCAGGTCATTGTGTATGTAAGAGGGTCTGGTCCTGTCCCTGGATCGCCTTGCAGGCTCTACCCTATGGACCACTCTTCATCACCAATCATGGGCTATGGGCCACCTCCTCATCCTCCATCTACTCTATTTGTTAAGATGATCTGAACTGGATGAGTGACCGGTAAAGCATATTCATCTTCTTTGTGAAAGACTTGGTGGGAATGATGTAGAGATGGTTGTGAGTCTTGGCATTTCGACTGCCAATCTGCCTGAGGACATTGAACATACCTCAAGTTTCCCTGGACATACATACAATGGGCGGTGTCATTTCCCAGTATGAAGGTGAGCTACAGATTTCTCTGGTAAAAAATGAAAGAGAATTTTTTACACAAAAGCAGATGTATGAGCAGTACTGGTTGGTATTTTGGAGACACAGTATTTTAGGTTTTGTAAAGAATGAGGACACCCCTAACTTTTAGTGCTTCAGGTGTCCTGTGTGAAAGAGAGATACATGTATTAAGTGACATAGACCTTGTGATCACCATAATTGAAGCACCAGTGAAGGAATTGAGGAAACTTGAATCACTCAGGAATAGAAGGGAAACTGTGGACAGTAAGCAGAGTTTGAAGAGGTAAAGAGGGGAGGGGTTTAGGGTCAGTGAGATGCAGTTGGAGGTCATTCTTGGGCACAGCCTGAGCAGGGAGCATGAGGTCCACACAGAGATGCTACGTGCACAGTGCAGTGTTCATCTCTGAAATGTCAATGTTGGCAAAGTGCACCTAGGTAATCACATAAAAAGATTGTTGTCTCCCTGGGTTTTCTGAAGGTTCTGGATATTTGTGGGGGGAAAATGCCCTGGAGATATGGGAAACTTAACTTGGCCTTATGGAAATGCTTGTCTGCCTAAGTTGTTATCACTCAGTGAGACAGGATCTAAATCAGCTGAGTGCCTGCATTGGCCTTCAGCCTAGGTCAACCTAAAATTCAGGGTTGGCCAGAAGCCAGTCCTGCTGGACTCCTGTCATCACCCTGACTGCAGCTTTCCATCTCCTCAAACTTTCCTCACAATATCCCAAGGCTTTGCCCGTGTTCCTGCTGTCTCAGCCCTAATACCAGTTCTCAGTGGGACCTACTCAGAGCCTCAGCTGATTTATCTGTGAAATAGGGGTAATATTTGTTTCTAAAAACATTATGAAAAGAAGACATTAAATACATAAAGCATCTGCAAAATGTCTGGGAAGTGTCCACTCACCCTTCTCATAGTTTCAATTAAGCTAGCTCCACATAATGATCATCAAAAAAATGTTCATGGAAATTCATTCAATGAAGACTATTAACACCTCAGCCCAGGGATTGGGAATTGCTGTTTGAAACGATAAGACAAAGACCCTCATTTTTCTATTAAAATTCCAGCCCTCCCAGACAGAGAAAGAAAAGATAATTAGGAGAGTGTATATTCAGAGAACTACATCTGAGAGCTAAAGACAATCATTTTCCATTACATACAACTACACATGAAAGTGTTCATCTGAGGCCACAGATAAAGTATGGAAGACAGAATGTATATAGGAAAACATAAGATCATAGGGAAATAAACCAAAATCTTAGAAATCTCACTGATTTTAAAATTTGAAGAGGACTGTGCAAGGTCAATGACTATGGTGATTATATATTTTAGAAAAGGCGACAGAGCTGCCTGAATGCTTTCCTTACCCATCCTGTCCCCTCCACTTTGTCCTTCCTATGTCCCCTAATACACCTTTCACTGTTCTGTCTCTGTGTCAGCATCTGCTTCTAGGGGGACCGAGTCTCCTCACTCCCCATCGCTGCACCACAGTGGGGTTCCTGTACACAGAGGGAACAAAGTGACAGAAATGGTGGTGATGGAGGATAGTAGCAAGATCACCCTTTGTGCAGGGGAGCCTGAGGGAGTTTTCTGGGGTGGCAGGAACTTCCTATATCTAGATATATGGGGTATTTGTGCTCATTTGTTGTAGAAATATTCAGTGACTCCCGGGTGCTCCAGGGTCAGATAGACAGGTGTCTGTCCCTAGCATATGGCTGACTTCTAATGGTGGGTAAGGATGACGGAACAGCAGTGACTGTGGGAGATCATATGTGTGAGGAGGCCACACATGGAATCGGATCCTCGCCCAGGATGCCAGCTCTCCCCTGACAGCACCATGTGCAGGAGAGCTCTAAGGAGCAGAGATGACTTGATCAGTCCTGTGAACTCCATAATCCTCCTCCAGATTTCTCACTGAGGGATGGTCAGGACACAGAACAGCAGGTGGAGGACACCCTGATCATGGCTGGAGTGGAGAAGGGGTCCTGTGGGATTGCGTCAGAGAAAGGGACAGGCAGAAGGTAGTGACAGGCAGTTTGAGAGACCAAGGGAAGGGAAGGGAAGGGAAGAGAATTGATCTTTCTCTATTGGCTTGACCTACATTTCTGTGTGAACAAAAGGGGATTCTTGTCTCCAAGGTTGGGAAGGAGACTGGCAAAAAGTTAGAGTGACACTCTCAGCTCAACTACCCAGGATATCTGCCTTGCTTTTGAATACCTAACACAGGAAGCCTGTGCTTTCTGTCATACTTGGAACTGAAGCTTATGCCATTTAATGAAAATTCAATTATGAAGCCCTCATCATTAGAGTAGCACAACAGAATTATATGAACAGAGTGATACAATAGAAGATAAAGTCTAAAAGTAGAATGAATGCAATACTCACAGGAATATAGACTATTGGAAATGAAGGTACCCCAATGCAGGGATTCAGACATCTGGGCAATATCTGAAAACATTAAAAAAATTTGAATCCTTACCTCAAAAGAAATATTAATGTTAGACACAAACAGATCATGATTTAGGTTTAGAGAGAAACCATATGACTTCATGGTGCTATATTCATGAGATCAAGTCTCATCAAAGTATACTCTTTAATTTGAGGCTACTTGTAATATGTAAATTATACCTCATTAAAGATAGTTTAAAAACATGAAATACCAGAAGAAAATATGGGAAAATTCCTTTCTAATCCTGAAGTGCATGGATGAAAGGAGTCTGACCTATCATGTCTGACCATGTCTCAAAAATTCAAAAAAACTAAGACATTTAAAAAATTAATAATAGAGTAGGAGGACCCTGAGCTCACCCTGTCCCATGTTTTCAATTACATAACATCCGTATCCAAGTCCATAAACCAGAGAGCTACCAAAAGACTGGTAGAACAAATTCCACAACTAAATAGAGAGAAGCTGCACCTGAAAGATTAGGAAGGCCAGAAAGGTGGAGGGCTGCCTGCAGAGAAGGCAGAGAAAGTGAGCCCTCACCCCAGGGAGCTCATACAGGGAAGACTAATCCCCATAACATTTGGCTCTAAAAACCAGAGGGGCTGAATTCCTTGAGTTTGGATCCTGTAACTTTGGAGGTCAGCTGACTCAGCACTGCTTGATCCAGGAGCGTGGGTGATAGCCAGGTTCCTGCCTGTGTGGAGAGGCAATGTAAACACGGCAGTTTACACAAAGCCAGAGGCAACAGGAGACAGATATGTTCATGCTGATTTCTGAGTGTTTGGGTGACTTCTCCAACAATGAGGGAGATCACAGGCACCATTTCTTCCCCCACCCCCCTACTCCCCAGGTTAAGCACAGAGGCACCTACCATGGGGTTGGGATGCACAGACCCTTAATACCTAACTCTAGCAGTGCTCCAGTCCCAAGAGTTCTCTGGGGGACTCACCTACTCCAAGCCTGCTGGCCTCAGCACCGGGCTCAGGGCAAACTTTGTTAAAACCACATGGGTATCCTGCAAAGCTGCCACAGCATGTTGTGCACATCTGCACCACACCCAGCTGCACATGGCTGGTGACCCTCCTATGTCTCACCCAGCCACTTGTCCCCAGCCACTGATGCACTCTGTGCATAGCCTCCAGCCCCTGGATGCCCTGGTGTGGAGCTGCCAGCCACCAAAGGACAGCTCCAGACTTGTCAACAGAATCTTGGCAAGCCAGAAGCTAGTGACATGACCTGTTCAAGTGCTGAATGGAAAAATCAGCAGCCAAAAATACTCTATTCAGCAAGGCTATCATTCAGAATAGAAGAAGACCTAGTCAGTCCAGCAAGAAATATTAAGAGAGACTTTTTGAGTGGAAAGGAGAGACCATAAGTGGCAAAAGAGAGGTAGAAAACACAAATCCAGTAAAAATAAATATGTCTATAAAAGATCAGTCAGGGAACTAACAAAAATGGATATAAAATATAATAACATGTACCAAAACATAGGGAGGAGAAAATAATGGTTTAAAGGTAAATGCCCATCAACTTAATACAAACTTCTAAATGCAAAGAAATTATAAAAAAACTAATGGTGACCATATATAAAAAATCACTCATTAATATGCATAGATTAAGGAGAAAAAAATCGAAATATATCACTAAAGAAAATCAGAGGAGGCTGGGCCTTGAACACTAAGCCTGACTGGCAACTTCTCCTGAGCCCTCAACTCAGCCCTCTTAGGAGATCACTGCACTGCTGGCTGATGAGATCCTGGATCGTCCTGGGATCTTACTCTAACCCTAACCTGAAACTAACCTGAACCCTACCCCTAACCGTCACTCTAAATGTGACCATACAGCTGAGCCACACCCGTGCATGGTCCCTCATTTCAGACCTCCAGGTAGATCACGGGACTGGAGTCGCTTCTCCCCTGACAACTTCCCGTGCTGGAACTGTAACCCTAGATAAGGCTGTCTCCCCTTGGGGACCAAATTCCAGGTCTCAGAAAACCAGGAACATGGGGCCCAGAAGCGGTGCAGGCTTAATCAGCATGGAATGTGGAACATCACCATGACATTAACAAAGCCCCGATCGAGCTGTATGAGGGGTGTCCTAAAGCACTACCTGTAGCCTGGCCCACATAGGAGACTGGCCCTTGAACCCAAACACTAAGCCTGACTGGCACCTTCCCTGCACCCTCAACTCAGCCCCCTGGGGAGACCACTGCACTGCTGAGTGATCAGTTCTTGGAGTGTCCTGCGATCTTACTCTATCAGTAGCCCTCACCCTAATTCTAACCCTACCCCTACACCTAAACCTCACTCAAACCAGAACCCTATACCTGACCTGCACCCACGCATGGGCCCTCATGCGAGCCCTCCAAGGGAAATCATGGGACTCTGGTTGCTTCTGCCCTGACAACTTCCCTGGGAGGAACCCTAGCCTTAGCCAAGGCTCTCTCCCTATGGGGACCCAATTCCTAGGTCTGAGAATACCACCGACAGGGGGCCCAGAAGTGGTGCAAGATTACTCGGTGTAAAACATGGAACATCACCATGCCATTTCCTAGCCCGGATGGAGCTGCACTAGGGGTATACTGAGGCCCAACTCCAACCAAGTCCAAAGAGAAGAAGGGGGCCTTAGAACCCAATACTTAAGCCTGACCGGCACCTTCCCATGAGCCCTCCGGATAGAACACTGCACTG
Organism: Suricata suricatta; assembly: GCF_006229205.1. Lineage (NCBI taxonomy): Eukaryota > Metazoa > Chordata > Mammalia > Carnivora > Herpestidae > Suricata > Suricata suricatta. The sequence goes on along the minus strand of NC_043703.1, from coordinate 56,218,861 downwards.
CTGGGGAATCAGTGCTAGGAGACTCCTGCAACTGAACCCAAACCTTAAGCCTAACCCTAAAGATAACACTCACTCTAATACTAAACCTCACTCTAAGGAAAACCATACACCTGACCCACACCCATGTATGCACCCTCACTTCCAGGGAGATCACATGACTGGTGTTGCTTCTGCCCTGGTGACTCCCCTGGATGGAGCCCTAAACCTAGCCAAGGCTCTCTCCCCACGGGGACCCAATTCCCAAGTCTGAGAACACCATAGGGGGCCCAGAAGCGGTGCAGGCTTAATAAACACAGAACGTGGATCATCACCATGACATTAACTAAGCCCCAATGGAGCTGCACAAGAGGTGTCACCTGAGGTGCTTGCTACCTGTAGCCTGGCCCATAGAGGAGGCCAAGTAATGAAAACACATTATCTCTTTCAATTCCTACACAAGTCCCATTGTTATCTCCATATGCAGATGGTGAACTGAGGTCAGGAAAGTGAGTCATGACTAAGTTACACAGTGATCCAACAGAGTTTAGACTAGAAGCCCCCACAGTGGGACTGTGCCGTCTGCTGTGTGATAACCCTGCAGATAAGCTGCGTTACCTTTGCTTATTCTTAGAGAAGGGTTTCCTAATGCTGTCCTGGAGACCGTGAGGAAACAGCATTCCACATCTTCACAAACCAACCCAACCTGAATCAGGAAGCTTTCCTATGTGAGCTTTCCTCCCCATAAGTGATTTCTAGAAGGTGGCAATAGTTCTTACCCATACTTAGACTGATGGGCTTTGTAGACTCTGGCTTAAAAATAAGGGGTCAGGAAAATTTCCAAAATGATGCCCAGGGACAGAGAAGTACCAGACAGAAAGCAGAGGCATTGAAAACAGAGGTTAATGGATAACGCAGAAGGGAAAACATTACTGACTGGTGCCTTAAAAAGTGGGCATCTAGGAAGCGAAAGTAAAAGGTTTGGGCAGTCAGGAAGTAATAAAATACAAACATTACTGGTAATTTTTGTCATTGATGAACACCAAAGCTGGGCCAGTTTGGGAAAAATGCTTCCAGTGAACCAACAAATCTAAAGGACAGGCCCAGGGAGGTCAGGAGAGAGGGTTTGGAATGTGAGTCTTGGTTGAGTGCAAAGTTGGGGAAGGGACAGCTCTGCAGACTCTATGTGGATAAATGGGGCAGGACATAATTCAGCTTGTACGTGGGGCCCGCAGGCTGACGGGGTCGTAAGAAATGGTGCTCAGGTGGCAGAGTGCTGGAGCAGTGTCTGTTTCTGTAAGGCTCTGTGAGGCCGTGTTCCCTTCCTTTTACAGACGCCTCCCTCCGATGCTTGCTGCCGCTGCCCAGCACTGGGTCTGTGGGCAGCCCAGAGGTGATGTGTGAGGCCAGCATGAAGGAGATAGCTGTTTGCTGGGTCGATGGACTCAGAGGTGTGTTGCTCAGGAGGAAATAATCCCCAAGAGATCCAAGAAGTCACACTGATTAGGGGAAACGGAAATACTATTGGCTAAAAGTACTGTATTGTAGATACTCTGCCTGGACCTTCACACAAATTATTCTGTTTAAGCCTCTCAACAAACAGAAGATAAAGGTAAACTTACTTGAGCAGGTGTTGAACCTGCAAAGAACTTGTCACACGGACAGAGAGAAGGAAGCATGGAGCCCTCCATGACAGTGGGGACAGAGCTGGTGGGGGGGACCTTGGGATGATCCATGGCCTCTTTGGTCACTGTCAAATCCCAGGTGCTGCCACAGACTGCAGATGGAGGCAGTTGGAGAGGCTGGCTAGCTGCAGGTAGAACGGTGTGAGTCAGTACTGCAAGTGAAAGTCAACTTTGCAAGGACTCCAGAGACCGACGGGCTCTCGTACTCACTCAACATGGGACCTCAAGCAAGTCACCCAACCCCTCTGTGCCTCAATTTGTTCATGTATAAAATGTAGCTATAACTGGGTTCTTTTATAAGGTCATTGTGAGGATTAAAAGGAGTTAATATATTTTAAACACTTGAACAGTGCCTGCAATGTAATAAGCCTGGCAAGCGTTAATTATCATCAGTGATTATTATCAAGAAGAGACTAAAAAGGCCACTGGTAGTTAAAATAGCTAACATGTATGGAGCACTTACTTTGTGTTGAGTCTCTTGCTAATCACTTTACCTGTATTGTCACCTTTAATATCCTCACTCCCACTCAGCAAGTGGTGAGAGTGCCCAAGTCACAGAGGGGAAAACAGAATTCAGGAGTTAGGTCCATTGCCTGAGGCCACACGAAGTACAAATGGCAGAGTTAGGTTCGTGCTTGTAAGGGAACACAAAGAAGGCAGCCTGTGGATGTGTGAGGAGCCATCTTTATCTTCACTAATAGTATATATTTGGAAGGGGACCAGGCGGGGTCACAAGTGTTGGGTTCCAATTATGCAGAGGAGCACGAATAGTTTTGTTCCTTTTACATCTCTCCACTTGCCATTGTTTTCTGTTGGATGATAATTTTCCTTCAAGTGCTCTCTAGTGATTCTCAGACAGTAGAATCACCCAGGGAGCTCCTCTAATACTGATTCCCAGGCTCACTCCAGACCAATTATGTGTAAATCATGGGGGTGGGACCAGGCATCAGTACTTTGAAAATGTCCCTAGGGGCTGTCAACAAGCATCATTGCCCTAAAGCTTCCCAGTCTTGGAAGCCCCTTTGAACCTAGGAATTTTAATTAATTAATTAATTAATTAATTATATTTTATTAAAAAAAACTTTTTTATGTCTTTATTTTTGAGAGAGACAGAGAGTGAGTGGGGGAGGGTCCAAGAGAGAGGGGGACACAGAATCTGAAGCAGCCTCCAGGCTCCAAGCTGTCAGCACAGAGCCCCATGCAGGGCTCAAACCTACAGACTGTGAGATCATGACCTGAGCTGAAGTCGGCTGCACAACCAACTGAGCCACCCAGGTGCCCCCATCTAGGAAGTTTTAAAGCAATGCCCAGGTCCTCCCCTCCCTGAGACTAAGTCACTTGTTTCTGGACTGGGACTCAGGCACCGTGTCCTATAAAATATCCCCAGGTGACATGAATATGCACCCAGAGAGAAGAACCATTGTGTTAACGGAAAGTTTGGGTAGTAACCCAGGAGAAAATACATGTCATTTTTAGGGAGAAAAAAGAGAAAGGTAAAGTTGAGTTCATACTTATATATCAGCGGTTTATATATTTGCAAGTTTTATCCTGATGTCACGTTCTACATGATTCTTAGGGTAAAGCTTCAATGAAGAATCCAACACATTGAGATTTATTAGAATGAAAAAGGTCATAAAATAGATAATATTGTCATTTCCACAAGACATGATCTAAGGGGACTTTTGAGGGGATATTATAAGAGCTATTGGGGCATGTGCACAATGATAAAGAAACAAGAAGGCAGAAGAAAGAAGTCCGCTCTCTTGTTCTACGCTCATGGTCACGTGCCATGTCACTTTCGTAACTCCGATAGCAGCTGCTGTTCTTGTCACTTCCTCCTAACCTAGCCTCTTTAAGCCTGCTGAAGAGTCTCTGTGGTGATCTTGGGGTTGGAGGTACAATGACAGATTCCAGGTGTGGTAGTGAGGGTGGAACAGAGCCCACACTGTCAGGTGAGAAGCAGGTTCAGGCCTGCGGCTGAGGTCATCTTCACTGGGGGAAGTGAGAGCATCCTTCTGTCCTGCCATGGCTGGTTCCTAGCCTGTGAGGCCAATGATGAAGTGGGCGCTGAGCAACCAATATTCACTCTCCCTCACCCACTCTTCCTTCACCCACCTAGAGTGTCCTGCTGTCCCAATCCTGCCCTGGGGGGTGGCACAGTGTCAGTGGAGGGCAGGTGGTCCTAAGCCCAATATGCCACACGTGACTTTGGGTAAACTCCTTACTTTGCTGAACTTCTGTAAAATGTTTATTTCAAAGACTGTTATTAAAATTGGAGGAAAGGCATTTAAAGTGATCCATAGTAGGTGCTTTGTAAGTTTTACTTGCTGGAGGTGGGTGTTTAGGGAGAAAGGCTTTGTGGGCCACATAGGTCTGCACACTGGTGATTGTTGAAACCTGAGCCAGTGGGAACTGGTCCCACTATTGACTTGTACATCTCTCTGTCAAGTAGGCAAGTGGTTTTTGCTGGTTTCCATGGATATATGGAAAGTCATCCATATTTCATTTCATATAAAGATGAATTAGGAACTTAGAGTCTTTGGAAGAAAACTCTCCATTACATTTAAGTTAAAACATAATATCATTTGATTTTAATCCTAATATTCCTGGAAAATAATGGAGAAAGTCATTGTTTTGTTTATTTTACTAATTGCATGTCCCAGGGAAAGGACTAATGCACATTTAAAAAAATCTCATTTGTAAGAATGTATTTCCTGGTATTTTCACTGGTTCTGTGCATTAGTGGAATAGGATTCAGGTTACATTTAACCTTTGGATAGGAGGTATCGTGAAAATTAATTTGTAAATCAGATTTGGAAATTTAAAGGCATTTTCCTTCAGAAAACCTGCTTTGTATACATAGTGCTAAGACAGTTTCTATATGTCTTTGGAAGATGATGTGGCTAAATTAATGATGTTAATTAATTTTGAAATTTATTGTGGATTAATGGTGTCCAAAAAGGAGAAAGGAACTTAACTTTTTCTTTGGTACTGACCTGTGCCAGGAAAACTTCAGGAAGAAGCAGAGTAGTTTACCATTAACATGCTGTTACTCCTTTTCTTACCCCTCAGCCGTCCTCTGGAGCCCCTGTCCTCTCAAGCCTGGACCTTAATATCCTAAAAAGGCTGCCCAGAGGCCACCACCAGGACTTCCATCTCACCAGGACCCCTGCTACAGACCTCTCCTTTTACCTCCCTCTGCGCATACAATGGAAACATGGCAGCTGAAGGAAGTCTGAAGATTCAATTAATTCATACTCTCCTATGAATGATTCATATCCTGGAGTGTTTATGGAGCTATTTTTTAAATATTTTATTTATTTTTTAATTTACATCCAAGTTAGTTAGCATATAGTGCAACAATGATTTCAGGAGTAGATTCCAGTGATTCATCCCCTAGGTATAACACCCAATGCTTATCCCAATAAGTGTCTTTCTTAATGCCCCTTACCCATTTAGCCCATCCTCTCTCCCATAACCCCTCCAGCAACCCTCTGTTCTCTGTCTAAGAGTCACTTACGTTTTATCCCCCTCCCTGTTTTTATATTGTTTTTGCTTCCCTTCCCTTATGTTCATCTGTTTTGTATCTTAAAGTCCTCATATGAGTGAAATCATATGATATTTGTCTTTCTCTGACTAATTTTGCTTAGCATAATACCCTCTAGTTCCATACAAATCATTGCAAATGGAAAGATTTCATTCTTTTTGATTGCTGAATAGTACTCCATTGTATACAGATACCATGTCTTCTTTATCCATCATGCATCAATGGACTTTTGGGCTCTTTCATACTTTGGCTCTTGTCGATAGCACTATAAATATTCTGGTGCATTTGCCCCTTCGAAACAGCACACCTGTATCTCTTGGATAAATACCTCATAGTGTAATTGCTTGGTCATGGGGTAGTTCCATTTTTAATTTTTTGAGAAACCTCCATACTGTTTTCCAGAGTGGCTGCACCAGTTTGCATTCCCAGCAGCAGTGCAAAAGAGATCCTCTTTTTCTGCATCCTCGCCAACATCTGCTGTTGCCTGAGTTGTTAATGTTAGCCATTCTGACGGGTGTGAGGTGGTATCTCATTGTGGTTTTAATTTGTATTTCCCTGATGATGAGTGATGTTGAGCATTTTTTCATGTATATGTTGGCTATCTGGATGTCTTCTTTGGAGAAGTGTCTATTCATTTCTTTTGCCCATTTCTTCACTGGATTATTTTTGGGTGTTGAGTTTGGTAAGTTCTTTATAGATTTTGGATCTAACCTTTTATCTGATATGTCATTTGCAAATATCTTCTCCCATTTTGTCAGTTACCTTTTAGTTTTGCTGATTGTTTCCTTTGCTGTGCAGAAGGTCTTTATTTTGATGAGATCCCAATAGTTAATTGGAGCTATCTTTCTAAAAGAGAGATTTTTTTTTCTTCTCTCCCTTCCCTTCCTTCTTCACTATTATTTTCCCCAATGGGGGTGGAATGGGGAAACATTTAGGCCATTTGATAAAGTGAAGTGAAAAAATTCAGACAATTTGGAGGGAAAATTTTGTGGCCAGTAGCTACAGGAGAGGTAGTATATCCTTTAGAGTTTCCCTGATTTCAATTGATTTTAGCTTTGTACCCCGTGCAAACGATGTTCTCTGTTGTTTAGAGGTGTTGTCAATACGAGAGTAACCCTGGTTAGGGTTTAATATGGAATTTGCAAGGGGGGGGCAATGCAAAATGAAAATGCAGGGCATTAAAAAAACAGAATTTCAAGATGATGAGCCTCAAGCCACATATGGTCTTTTCTAAACCTCGAGTCTGTGTGACAGCATAGCACAGGTCACTTATCTATAAAGTTGGCTCTGTCCCTGGTTTATGAAAGTGGATATCATGTGTTGGCTTCAGTTTCTCTTAGAAGTCTTAATGTGATTTGTGTCTGAATCTCCAAGAATATAGTGAGAAGGTTTCCTTAATTTTTAGTCTATTGAAATTTGGATACCTCTTGGAGGTTGGGTATTACAGAGATTCTTTGGGATGCTCAAAGTTGTTATTGCTTCACTTAAGGCTCCCATCTGTGTGTCTTACAAAGCCTAATGTTTAATACAAAGCTCTAATATGAGTCAGAGGGTAGAGGGTGGGATGAGTTTCCCTAAGGTGGGGGTGCAGAGAAGGCCTAGCTATGGCTTGACCGCTTTGCCCACTAAGGCCATTTTAGTGTTTGAGTCTCTGATGACTTAGGTGTAGATCAGAGTCTACCTGTACTACTCATTTTCTGCAGTTGAACCATGGCTTTGGTTGAGGCTAGGTAAGGGGGCATGTCAGATCTGCTCTATTCACGCTGCCCTCTGCAAGTCTCTGCAGCCTCTTGATGGATCTTTTGGATAGTATAGTAAGATAAAGTGAGCTGAGCAACTGCTTGATCTGTCTCCCTGCTGCTGTAAACCCAGCTGTGAGGAGAGGGGGTATTGATTAAAAGTGAGAGGTAAGGAGCAGGAGTGCTTCCCTTGATGGTGTTTTGATATATGTGTATAGAAGCATCCTTTGAAAATATCCAAGGTAAGAGGATTCACGAGGAAAGTGAAAAATGTTATAAGACAATGTGTCTTACTTCTGTTTCTGTATGTCATTAGCAATTCTTCAACTTTATTTTTGGTTTTGAAGTAGAATCGTCTAGCATGGTAATAGTTTTCATTTTCTGGCATTACTATATTCACTCCACAAAGAAAGGAAATATGCCCCTAATCCCAATGTATGCCCTTGGTCCTTCTGGAGGAATCTGTTTACAGAAGATGAATATGTAATAGAGTCTGTAATATGCTTTCTCAGTTGTATTTCCCAGTGAGACATGCGTTGTCTCAAAATTCAGTTTATTTTCTAGAGAAGATACTGTCTTCTTTATAAAAATTTAAAAATCATAACTGTATAAATATGTTTTCTTTTTTTTCATAAAAAAATTTTTTTAAAAGATTATTTATTTATTTTGAGAGAGAGAATCCCAAACAGGTTCTGCACAGTCAGCATGGATCCTGTGGCAGGGCTTGAACTCACAAACTGTGAGATCATGACCTGAGTTGAAATTAAGAGTTGGATGCTTAACCTAGTAAGCCACCAAGGTGCACCTCATCTTTTTTTTTTTTTAAGGGCTTCAGAACCCTGTGTGGATGAAAGAATAGGAAAGGCAAGGGAGCCGTGGGGTCCCAGGCCCCGGGTCTCTGTACCTTCCCTTCTAGATCTGCAGCAGTGGTAGCAGTGAAGGACCCAGTCCCTCAGCTCAGATCTGGGAGGCATGTGCCTGGACTAGGACTTGTGATTACTCAGCCAAGTAGATGCCTCTTGTGAGAGGCTGTTTCCATGTTGGGGGACTGGGGGTTGGGGCTTGAGTTTGCTACTCTGGGAATGGACTTGAGTTGGGGTGGGCTGAGGGGAGGACAGCTGAGAAGGATTATGAGAGAAAGCTGATACTGATGTAAATGTCCTGGTTTTTTTGTTTGGTTTTTTGTTTGTTTGTTTGTTTGTTTCCCCTAAGAGAAACTAATGAAAGCTCTCTCTAGTATGTAGGGTCAGGGAATTGTTTCTGTTTTGCGCTGGACTTTACCTGAGGTGTCTGAATTCCCCATGTTCTCTTCTGCATGCCACACACTCCTTTTCTCAAGCTCATCTGCATGGGACATGACTTTCCAGAGTCAGGCACACAACTTTGCCTTTGCAGTGGCACATGCTTTGGGTTTTCTGTAAGTATCTTGTATAGCACATACATTGCTACAGATGCTTTTTGTTTACTTGTTTGTTTGTTTTTTCTCTCTGAAACATACGAAAAAATAGGCTGGCTCTTTGCTTTACTTTTCATTTATTTCCCTGGAACAATTTCTTCTTTATTTGATACTGCAGCTTTGATTTCTAAACCTAAATCTTCTCTGCTCTTGACTCTTGTCTCTTAGACTGCAAAGGGAATGGGGTTGTAGACCTCTTTCAGCCATGGAGAGACCCTTCTGATGAGCAGTGGAGCTGAAAATAGAGTCCCCCACTGAGCACAACTATGGAAGCCACTTTGTGTCACCCATTAAGCAGTTTGGTAGGGGTTAAAGTGCTATGTTCAAGCATATGCACTCATTGTAGTACAGAAGACACTTTAAAAGCCTTGAGCAAAAGCAGTTATGAGCTAGTAGGAGACAGTATCACTGCATTTGGTCACATGGGGGCTGTGACTACCCTCTTTATGCTGGTGACTTCAAATGCAGATCTAAGTAGAACTGAGTCAAAGACTATGGCCCAGAAGCAAGATATGTTGGTTTACTTTTTGCCTAAGTTAGAAGGCCTCAGGCTTTCTAGCTTTCCCCTCTGATGTGCCATACCCTGCCCAGTCCTTATTCCAGCCACTCTGCACTCACCCCTTCCAGCTTCCTGTCTCATGTCTCTCTGATCACAAATTTCCCTCTGTGTGGAACTCACACTGCCAACCTTACTCGGAAACCCCTGGTCATCTAGCAAGACCCTGCTCAAGGACTTAAGTGTCTTTCCTGACCTTTCCCCCTGCAAGTTGGATGCGTGCTGTAGCATGTACTGACTACCAATGCCTAATCCCAGAAATGCTCCATCTCAGCTGTTTATAGTTTATTTCCATAGGCCAAAGAATAGTGTAATGGTTAAAAGCACAGCCCCTGAAGCCAGACAGTCTGGTTTGAAATCTCAGATCTGCCACCTAATTATGTATAGCATTTAAAGAGTTCCTTAACCTCTCAGTGCCTCAGTTTCCTTATCTTTAAAATGAAGATGATAATGATAGCACCCTTACCTCATAGAGTTGTGGGAAGGATTAAATGAGTTGATATAAGTCAAGCACCTAGCATGGTGCCTGGAAAAGAGTGCATGCTAAGTTGTTTGCAGTTCTGATGACCAATCTGGAAGTCCTTTGTGGGCAAATGACACCATTCTTCTGGTTTGGGCACACAATAATAGAAGCATGGGGTGGTAGACGAGAAGAAACAGTCACATTCACCACCTGTGAGCCAAACTGACCATCACTACTCAGCCGCAGTCTATGCAGGCCATCCCAGGTAGGACCTCTGGCTGAAAGGTCAACCTTTCCGTTTCCGTTTACCACTTCCCATCTCTTTACTGAGTGGCACTCTTCCATGTCCACTGAATAGTGTGGTTAGGGCAACTTGTCAGTTCAGATAAGTTCATTTATTCCTTTGAAAGTGTCATGCCTATTGGGTTCCACAGGTGTGGCCTAGGCTCATGTAGCCTTGCCTTTATATCACAGTGTCGACCTGATTGAGTTCTGAACATTTTCTTATATAGTCAGGAAAATCTCCATCCAGCACAGGGAGTCCAGGAATAGAGGAGGTCGATTTTGGATGGTCCTGGTATGTTATTATTATAATTACTCCTTTTCCCTGTGAGCTAGGAAGAAGGTTAGTCTTCTCCAACAAAAGGAATGGAAGATAACAAGGATCTACTATTTTTGCCCCTATCTGCTGGCTCTCATTCTATATTCCCAATTATATTCCATGATGCCATCTACCCAAGTTCATTTTTTATCTCATCCTTATTCTTTTGGCCTCATAAGCTCAGACTTTAACAAATCCAGCACCTCCTCTATCTTTGTAGGTGTGGTCTTACTTCAGGCCTCATTATTTCTTGATTAGACTCCTCTTGAGGCCCCCAACCAGTTTCTTGTCCATCTCTATTGCTGCCAGAATGGTATTTCTCTAACAAATCGTGGATTACATGACATGATAAGGTGGTTGTAAAAATGTTGTACTTTCTTAGCATTTTAAAAAAGTTATTGTGTCTTGTATTATATCTCTTCTAATCTGAAGTGATTAAAATGTTCAAAAATGATATACTGCAATGCAGGTGAAATGTTGACAATCCAGGTATTTATGAAGATCCTGATCTGGGCCATTCTGTGAAAGGTTTGGGATGGTAGAATACATGAAAATAGGATGTACCAGGGGGATATGGCTGATACTCTTGAGGAGGAAGAAAGATATTCCAAAAGTAATAAATTAGCTACAGATGCATCTATTTGAAACTGTTGTCAATGTCCATACTTGACCTGAAGGAGGAACTGACCCACTGGAAACGTTTTATTTCTCTAATAAAAGGAAGAAAGGAAGTTTTGATTAGAGAGGGAGTTTTGATTATTTTCAGGAGTGGAAGTCCATAGAGGAGAAATAAATGTGAGAGTTGGTATCTTATAGATGGTATTTATTTATTTATTAAGAAAATTTTTTTAGAGTTTATTTATTTTTGAGAGAGAGAGAGAGGGAGAGAGAGAAGAGAGAGAGATGGACAGAGTGTGAGCGGGGGGGAGAGGCAGAGAGAGAGAGAGAGATGGCGACACAGGATCCAAAGCAGACTCTAGGCTCTGAGCTGTCAGCACAGAGCCTGATGCAGGGCTTGAATCTATGAACTACAAAATCATGACCTGAGCTGAGGTAGGACACTTAATCAACTGAGCCACCCAGGTGCCTCTATAGATGGTATTTAAAGCCATGGGTACATTTACTGAAGGATGAGCCAGATGTGGGTGAATGGAGGGCTGCCACGGAGCCTGAGCACTCAGTAAGGTTGGGACCCCCTGAGACTGAGGAGCAGGGCTGGTAGAGGATGAGAGGGCACAGAGTCCTGGTGTGAAGGGCATACAGAGTTGCAAGGAGAAGAACTGTCAGGATCAAGCACAGCAGAAGGGTCAGGAAAGACTAGAACTGACAGATGAACGTTGGATTTGGCCAGGTGAAGGTTAGTTTGGCCAGAGCTGCAAGAGGCAGGCCCAAAGGCAGGGGTGTCAACAAAGGAAAGAGAAGGAGATTAGAGACAGTGATGTAAAGGATTCTTGCAGGAGTTCTGCTGTGAAGAGTAGGGAAGGTGGGAGGCAGCTGGAAGGAGAAGTGGGGTCAGGAGAATTGTCTGTGCAGGCAGGGGAATTGTGAATGAGGAAATGGAAATGTCCCTAAGCCTGGAGACATTTCTGTGCATGGATGGAAGATTTAATGCAGCTTAATGGCTGCAGACGAGGACAGGCAGTGGCGAGTCTGATCTTCCTGGGGTAGGAGTGAAGCAGGCTACTGCAAGTGCTATGTGCAGAGCAAACAATGGATTCTGTGTCCTGGTGGCCTATGTTCCCCCTTGGTCTTTCTACCCCTGGGGGTTGTCCTTGACAGGGATGCTAGAGGCCCACGGGTAGGGGGTTTAATTGTTTTCCCTAAAGCTGGTCATAGCAGATTATGGACACAAAATAACAAGACATACTGAATGCTTTAAGGAAATTATTAGAGACTGTAGTAATAGTTCCTACTGACTGAGGTGCTATTCTGGGTTTTTAATATCCATTAGTTTTCCTCGTTACAGCAGCTCTCAAAGGCAGGTACTTTTTGTTTTATAGATGAGGAACCTGATGTGCAGACAGATGTAGTGATGTCCCTGGTCGCTCAGCAGGGCTGCTGTTCAAACCTAGCCTGTTTGACTCCAAGGTTTACACTATACAACACTCCATCTCTATTGATTCCGGTGACCAGGAATTTACTTAACCTTTCTTAGATTCTGTTTTTATATTCAGCTTTTAATCCTTGGGGTATGATGTGGAGGAAGATTCCTATAATTGTATAAATGGTATAAATTGTATATAATAGTGAATTGGTCTTTTTATCTTCAAGTTATTTCTCTCAGACATTAAGAGCTACCCTTTAGGGCTGATACTCTGAAATGAGAAGAGGAAAGGCAGATGCTCCATATATACTATTTATTCATGGTATATTTTTTAGCTTATCACTTCTGTCTTTCCCCCTCCTTCCTGAAAAATTGTAACTTTATCTACCCTCAGGTGGCAAGCCTCAGGCTCCCTCTGTCCTCCTGTTTGACCTTCTCTCGACTCCCTGAGCACCATAATGCCATCTTAAGTGGAACTGCACACAGAGTTCTCATCGTGAATGCATTATGGCTTTGGTTAAGGCAGACAGAAATTTCTCTTTAGTTTCCATTATGATTTCAGAGAACTTCTATTATAAAGATAAGGCCAAAGGCCTCAGCAGTCCATTGGACTAATGTCTTTAAACTCAAGTTTACAGTGACCTTCAGATTCCTTTTGAGAGTTATGAGCTTGGAGTCCATTCTTTATGATTCACACAAGCGTTTCCCTAGCTGGTTTTACCAGGTAGATATGGGAGGAATGCCATAGGAAGGTGGATTCAATGTCAAGTCTAGAAACTGCTGTGTATGCTCTTCCTCTCTTGAAGACTGATATTGTGTATTAATATCTAGGAAGTCACCTAGAATGTCACAGTTTGGGTTTCCCTAGAAGCAGATCCTGCAATAAGGATTCAAGGACAAGTAATTTATTTGGGAGATCTGGGGAACATCAGGAAAGAAGTGGGGAGGCAGTACAATAATGGTAAGGAAGAGACTGGTGATCTGCCAGTCTTTGCTGTGGGTGGCCAGAGATTATGCCCAAGGGAAAAGTCTGGGAGACAGTGTGAAGTGCAGTGCAGGCCTCAGAATTGTACCATCTGAGGATTAAAGGATCTGGGGTATTTGTACATCATCTTCTGTCAGTCATCATTGAGGGCTGCTTCCAATTTTTGCACTTCCAGTCTGTCACTGGCAAAGCAGTTTGTCAGGCTTTGGAGAAATCCCACAGGCAAAGAGATGCAATGGCCATTGGAAATGAGCTGGAGGAATACAGAGCATGGACATTGCCTACTATGTAGAAAAAACTCTGTTCAATTTAGTTTAGCCTAGTATTTTCAGTATCCTAATGGAGCATAAAGCACGTGTTCCTTGGCACATTTACACATGTGCTCTAGGGCTCCAGTTTGGGAAATGTAGGGGTAAATTGGTCACAAATGTAATGCAGTATACGAGAAGCTGAAAGGAAAGAAAACTGGCTCTCTGAGAACCCCTGGGTTCTCTTGCTAGTTCACTTAGGACATTCTGGATCTGTCGCATGTGTCACAAAGATTGTGAGAAACCAGAAACATTGCCCCAGTGTCAAATATGGTCAACATTTCTCTGTTGCTCCCAGACCAGATGGGAGGGGCCATAGGCAGGGCACCCTGGAGCTGGGCTGTCCCTGGGCTGTAGCCAACAGTCTCATATGACAAGTGAGCACTTTAAATGTAGCTAGTATAACTGAAGAACCGATTTTTACAATTTGATTTAATTTTAGTTATTTAAAATTTGAATCAAAATGCATACATGTGGTTAGTGGCTTCCTTGTTGGATAGTGCAATCCCAGAGCCATGCCTCCTCCCAGGACACACAGGAGAGAGTGCCCCACCCCTGCACTGATGCCCTCTGGCTCTCTACCATCTAAGGACGGTTCACTATTCTTTGCCAACTCCTGGACCCATCTCAAGGGGCTTCTTATACTTCCTAGCTCTGGCCTTCTCCCAGCTTCTCCAGTACCCAGCTCTTACAGCATGGCAGTCACCAACTTCCTCAGCCCCTCTGGACTGTTACCTGGCTGAGTTTCTGCCACTGAGGCACTGTCCAGGGAGTGGCTTCCCCACACACTCTCATATGGCTTTGGTGTGAGGTCCAAAGTGAGGCACCTCTTTGTGGAAAGATTTCTTTGGAACCCCCAGGGGAATATTTATAGCAAGTTCCACACCTGCAGCACCTGAGCAGTTTCCCCATCACTTGAGTGAGACCTCTCAGGAGGTTGGGATCTCAGTCCTGGGTTGGGGGTGAAGTCTTCTTCCTTGGGTGCTCTGTGTTGGCCTTGGAATAGCAGCTGTGCCTCCTATAATTTCTATATTCTTTAGAGTTCTCTCTACTTCTCACTAGTTGCTGTAGACTGAATGTTTGTGTCCTCCCAAATTTATAACTTGACCCCCAGTGTGATGGTGTTAGGAAGTACAGCTTTTGGGAGGTAATTAGGTCATAAGAGTTGGAGCCCTCATGAATGGAATTAGTGTCCTTATAAGAAGAGAGAAGTTGCTTCACCTTTCTGCTCTCCGCCACATGAGGACACAATAAAATGCCATCTGCAAGCCAGGAAGCAGGCTCTCACTAAGAACCAAATTGACCAGCACCTGACCTTAGACTTTTAGCTCCAGAACTGTGGGAAATAAATGCTTGTTGTTTAAGCCACCCAGAATATGGTAATTTGTTATAGCAGCCCAAACTGACTGAGACACCAGCCAATGCATTATGCCAATCCCTGTCATAGTTAATAATCCTTTATAATCAACTTTTCCTGATCAAATTACTAAGTAGTTGCTATGTTCTCGTTGGATGCTCATGGACGTACTGCAACATCCTATTTGGGAAAGGATTCCATTGATAAAACTGCCACTAAAAGCGCATTGCATCACAAGTGATAATTTATTGAAGTTATACACTTAGAGAGGATGAAAATACAAGCCATACTTCCAAAACCTCTGTATCAGACCAAATCTTGTGATGAGAATTTTTGCTTATTCTAATTGGAGAACTTGAGGAAGTCCACTGCTCATTGCTCCCAATGGGACATGAAAAGTTGTAATTGGAGGATATTACTGGCAATTATTCAAGCATGAAAAAGCATAGCCCCTGGAAGAGGGACACATTTATACTTTTTAAAAATCAAATGATATTTATTTTTTTTTCAGGAATAGAGTTTAGTGATTCATCACTTACATATAGCACCCAGTGCTCATCCCAACAAGTGCCCTCCTTAATGCCCATCACCTCTTCAGCCCTTCCTCCCACCCACTGGCAACCCTCAGTTTGTTCTGTATATTTAGGGTCTCCTATAATTTGTCTCTCTCTCTTTTTTTATATTATGTGTGCTTCTGTTCCTTTATGTTTATCAGTTTTGTATCTTAAATTCCACATATAAGTGAAATCATATGATATTTATCTTTCTCTGACTTACTTCACCTAGCATAATACCTTCTGGTTCCATCCATGTTGCTGCAAATGGCAAGATTTCACTCTTTTTCATCACTGAGTAATATTCCATTGAATACATATACTACATCTTTATCCATTCATCAGTCGATGAACATTTGGGTTCTTTCCATACTTTGGGTATTGTTGATAGTGCTGCTATAAACACTGGGGTACATGTGCCTTTTCAAATCAACACTTCTGTATCCTTTGGCTAAATACCTACTAGTGCAATTGCTGGGTCATAGGATAGTTCTACTCTTAATTTTTTGAGGAAACTCCATACTGTTTTACAGAGTGGTTGTGCCAATTTGCATTCCCACCAGCAGTGCAAAAAATTTCCTCTTTCTCCGCAGGGACAAGGTTAACTTATTATTAGAAAGACTGAGCAGGGATGGTCTATGGTGGTTGACAGTAAAAGAAGCTCTTTTTCCTTGACTCACTAAAGACAGGGGAATCCTCACTAAAAGAACTTCTGAGAACTATCAAGAAGGAAAATTTAGCAGCCAAGGGCTGAACACAAGATGTAAGAGCTTGATGTAAAAATCCTTCTGGGTGATGTCCCTTTCTGATGTTCTAATATTTCCTTCACAGTATTAAAAAATAGTTTGCTTATTGAGTTAGGGGTTGAAAAAAGAGCATGCCCCTCATCCTTGGCTGAGAATTTCTCAGAGATAGAATCTTCCTGTCAACATCTTTCTATGGGTGCTGTAGGCACTGCTCTTCCAAGCTGCCTTTTGTTAGGCCAGGTTCCAAGCTTGGCACTTTCTGTAAATGTCATTTCAGCTGTTTTAAAGACTCCAGAAGACAGATGAATAAGTTAAGGTTCAGAGATGATCAGTAATTGCCCCCATGGCCACACAACTGGCTTCTGAAGGTGTCTGACTGACTCCCCAAACCCCCGGTTCCTTCCATTTTGCCAGTCATGTCACTGTTCATTTAAAAATAATTTTCAATTTTGCTCTTTCTCTTGGAAAACATCAGGACTGACTGATGTGAAAGAACAGAAAGGCTCTCAGGAACTGATGCTAATGAAAGATGAGGGCTTGGGTGAAGAGGTGTGGTGAGGAAAGGGCTTTGGGACAGTAGGAAGGAGGAGGTACATGGGGAAATGAAGGTGAATACCTCAAATGCTCCCAAAGACTGAAAGTCTACACTAACAGGGCATAGGCTTCTTGGAGAAAGGTCATCACAGAACCCAGAAAGGTGGCCTCAGAATGATGGTAGTTGGGAGAGGAAGACATCATTTGGTCTCCTTGGGAATCCTAGAAGTTGACAGTAACTCCTTATAGAAGAGGGTACTATTCTTAAATCTATGACCAGTCTGTACTCAACCTCTACACAATCAGAACTGTATAGCAGGGATGGTAGATGGCTTCGTTCCAAAATATCACATCAGGGCAAATATCTTTAGGACTCCCTGGCTCACATTTACCATATGGAAGACAGGAGCATAATAAAAAGTGCAGGGGAACAGAAACTATCTCGACAGGTGGTACTCCTCTGGGAGCCTCTTGGGAAACCCAACAACAGGGAAAGTCACAGATGTGTCCTCTGAGGGGTCACTCCCAGGACTGGGCCTGCACCTTTCCAGGGGACTGGGTGGTCCTGATCTGTAGGGAGTCTAATGTGGGCAGGAGCACCTAGAGAATTCTTAAAAGGGGGAATATCTGTGTAATGGTTTTTTCGGAGGGTGAGGATAGCAGCTCTTGCTCTTATTTACTTAGAAAAATCCTCTCACGCTGGGAATAGGAAGAACTAGTTTAGCTTATCAGCCTTGGTCTCTCAGCTGTCCCAAATCTCCCATACCCCCAGTTCCCAGTCTACAAATTAGCCAAAAATTGGAGTGCTGAGGAGGACTCTAATAATGAATAGTGATGATGATGGCAATATAGCAACAATATTACCAGTGATATTAAATTAGCAATTGTAAGAACATTCACCACTACTATCATTTATTGAGTACTTACTACTTCCCATATGTTGTGCCTACTTCTTCATATGTAATCTCACTGAATCTTCACAAAAACCATGCGAGGCATTTTATAGCTATAAAAACTGAGGCATAACAAAGTGAAGTAATTAAGGTGAAATTCTAAAGCTAGAATCTGACTGCTGGTCTGTTGGACACCAAAGCCTATACTTGTTTTTTTTTTTTTTTAATTTTTATTATTTATTTATTTATTTTTTTTGAATTTAGCCCTTTTTTTATTTTATTTTTTTTTTTTACTTTATAAAGTTTCATATTTTTTTTAACATATGCAATTATTTTCCATCCTTTACAATACAGTAGTTACAATGACACTCCAAACAGAAAAGCAAAGTAAAAAATCAAAACACCAACTTATATTTCATGTAATTAGACTTATACAGAAATTAGAAGGTTAAGTAACAACTAGTTAATCACCTAATTTCACAGCTATCTGAAGTGGCAATCATTATATAGCAGCTTATCTATGATACATTCAAGATACATGATACAATTTATTACTTGTTCATAAGCTACAACACAGCCTGCTTAATACCTTTCCTTAACTTCCACCTTTCAAAGCCTATACTTGTAATCGTGATGCTACTGCAGTGGGTGATATGGGTTGTCTGCTCTCTCCCTCCTCCTTTTTTAATGGGGCAGGACCTGACTTGGTTCAGGGACCAGCCTTCTTCCATTTAGTCCTGTGAGTTAGAGAAGTCAATTCCACCCTCAGCTCTGGGTGGATCCTACTTAGTCCAATCCAATAAGCATGTAGCATTTCCCTTGTCACTGTTATGGATCTAGGAATGGGCATGGGATCTAACTTGGCCCAAACTTGGCCTTATATTCCATGACTGGGGGAGAGACTCTCTCTCTCTCAAACAGGAAATGAAAAAGGCAGCCCATGGTTGCTGTTGCTGTGGGTAGCCATCTTGTAACTATGAGAAAAGATAACCTGGGGACATAGAAGACCTCAGAGTCAAATGAATGGATACGAGACACCAAGAACCAGAACTCTGATTATTTAGTGCCTGCAGCCTATAACTATCTATTGACTTCCTCTCATGTTATCTAATAAACTTCCTTATTTGTTTCAGCAGTTGAATCAGGCTTTTTGCAACTTGCACTTCAGCATATCCTAACTGATAGAGCTATGCCCTACCTCAGTGACTGGCAAAACGGAAGTGCCCAGTATCTGCAAAGGGCATTTGCTATCTTAATTATACAAAACATGTTCTTGTTTTCTTTAACTGTTAAGCGTTACTTAGCATCGTGGAATGCTTTAAATATATTTTTACATCCTCTAGAGGTCCTTAGAGCCATGTTCTCGTTTTCTCCTTTTCGCAAATATTTACTAACTTCTCTCACACCAACCCAGTAAAGGACCCTAATGATATGTTTTTAGCCTGCATTTTGTCTCCCTCTGGTTCCATCAGTATTTTAATATGAAAGATCACAAACAAAATCTTTTCAAAGAAAAATTATGACAAGAATCACAGGAGATAAACACACCACCCATAGGAAAGCCTCTTTCTTACAACACAGAGTAATGCTGTGGCATGTTTCCAAGACCAGGGAGAGCTGAATGGAGGGAGGTCAGTGGGACCAGTAATAGTCACAAAGGCAGGCTTGGTAGGGCCAAGGAGGTGGGAGGGAGGTGGGATTTAGAAAGGCCCGCAGCCAGGCTCAATTATTCCGTTGCTCTTAAGAATAGAGATTGAGTAGAGATCTTTAGGGCTCTACTCTCACGTTAGGAAGCCCTGCTGACACTGAGAGCTTGAGCTGCAGAGAAGCAAGTTAGAAATAACTGTAATCCTGTCTATGTCTGCATCCAAGTGCTGTGTGCTGTGAAAGCCTGAGGTTTAGAGCAGCGGCCTGGGAGGGTAAGTGGCCGGCTTTTTAGGGAAGAGGCAGAGTATGTAAGCAATGAAACTGGCATGAGTTATTAGGGAGGCTAGGTTTTCACCAGATTCTATAAGCTCTTCACAGTCTGAGCAAATTGCTGGGGGGTGCAGAATTATTCTACTGGGCATCACACCAATAAAAGGAACAGCAATTTTAGAGATGCTTGATGATATTCAGATTGCAGACCTGCATGTCACTATTGCTATATGGTTGGCTTTACGCATGGTTAGATCAGCACTCCTTTGGAGTTTAATTTTAGTGCATCTAATTTCTTATCAATATAAGAAGGAGAGGCCTGAGTGGGCATGATTGTGTTAATTATATTTCTTCCCTGGAATGCAGACAACACTGTCTGTCAGTTGTTGCCTTTTATCTCTGCCTTAGCCCTTTCAGATTCTTCATTATAGAAAACCAGAACTGCACTGCTCCCTGTTAATTTTGTCAGAGAGGACAGTGGAGGCTGGCCAAGTAAGTATAGCAGGTCATTGCTTTAAGAAGGGTTAAAATAAAAAGTAAGAAGAGGTGGAATTGGAAAAAGGAAACTGAGTTTTATGCCTCAAACTTGCTACTTAATTTCTTCTTGTATGATGGTTGCATTAAATCCTTATTTCCTCTAAAAGCAATGTTATAAATTAGAACTCTGTTCCTGGAAACCCAGTTAATAAATATGTAAATATTCAAAATATTGATCACGAGAATAAAGGGAAAATGTGCAACAGGGATAATATTTGCAAATCATAACTGGAAGCCTTTAACATTTCTTTTAACCAAATTCCCTATGTAGCCTTCAGTACAACCAAGAGGTTTTGGAAATATAAATGGACAAGAGAGAAATTCCCAGATTCATCTAGCAGATCAGGCCTGGAGGATGCAGATCCAGGGACACTCTTCTGCCTCTGAAGGCTGAGTCCTGCTTTCCAGTGGTAAAGGAAGGACATGAAGCAGAAGAAGTAAAAGACAAACCCCACCCTGGTTGATCACAGAGTGCAACAAGGAAGAGGTATGGAAGGATCAGTTCTCCGTGATCCGTGCAACTAGGAACAGACCTTGGATATTTCTGTCATTACCAAATGTCAGTGCAAATGTTCTCTTACAACCCTAGTGTGATGCTGTGAGATCTGAATGACCGATGAGTGGGGAAGGTTAGTGAAAGCTGCAGTGTTTGCAGGTTATCCTGGAAAGAGGATTATTATTTCCACATTTCACTTTTAATATTTTTTTCTGATTATAAGAAGTACATACCCATCGTGACAAGAAGGAACTTTAATCTCATTATTCAGAGCAATCTCTGAACTTAAGTGTTCTTAAGTTCTTAAGTGTAATTTCTTTAAAGGAAATCCCAAGAAGCCTCAGGATTTTCTGGGGATGTCTATGAATTTAAGAAGAAGAACTTTAAGAAGACAATATAGGAGATAAGAGGGTAACTAATGCATGGGATACTCAGAGCTGAATCTCAGAATCTCAGAAATGCTATTTGGGATAAATCTGAAGGAGTGGTTTTATCATCTGAATTTATATTATTATGATTATATTTATATATGAGAAGTGGGGTGCAAATGTCCTCGGGGTCCTCATCTTCTCCTACTGGTATCAGAAATGACCCATTGTAGAGAGAATTAATGAATGGGAACTAATCCACCAGAGCCAGGGACAAGTAAATATGACTGTAAATATATGAACACCTTTGATCATGACTATAATAAGAATTCTGTTAAGAAGCACTCAGTAGGTTACTTTTTACTTAAGGTGTCTAATGGTCCTTGCTTAAATGAATTTAAATTGTTACTGTTTCATTACATTTTTCCATGTTTCAGTGACCTGGACATCCCTTAGAGAGTTGCAAGTTTGGAGAAATTAAATTGCAGTTCAACAAGCATTGGCTTTAGTAAGCTTTATTTTGCGTGAAACTGTTAATAACAGACTACGGAAATATGGTGGAAACCAGTGGTTCCCAACCTTTGACCAAGGGGAAGGCCTCTTCATGATATAAAACCCCTCATATAATAATGGCTTCCTTTACCTAGTCTATATTTTATATGAATATGGATTAATGTATTCTATGAAATAATTACTTGACTTTGGTCCATAGGCTGGGCTTTAGCCACTCAATTATTAGAGAAAAACAAGCAATTTGCAAAGAATGGCTCTTAGTGTGGAAAATCTCCTACTACTCAGGAGTCCTACTCCTGGAAACTTCTTTAGGTCTGCTGTCTCAGGAATTTTGCTAGCCCTCTTGTTTTGTCAGTTGGTCTTACTTCAGTCGCTCATGTCAGGCCTGAGCAGGAAACTGTATCTCTATTGTATGGTTCTCTGATTCCTTCTTTTATTTTGTGGTAAATTATCCCAATAGAATTAAGCATCTGAGTGACATGGAAAAGAGCCTCTTGATTGGCTATCTGCTGGTCCTGTTTTTATTATTGCATGTAGGAACAATTAGAAGTACATTAGAAATGTCTTCATAAACTAGTCAGTGCCTCACCTGGGCAGGCATTTGAGAACGATAATTCACCTCCCATGGGATGCTGAAGATTTCCCTGCAAAGCCTAGAGAAGAACTAGAATTACATTTTGAGTAGATATTACATTGTTGACATTTCTTTTGACTTCTTTCAGGGTATAGATCCTGCAGCTTTCTGCCCTGTTTTAGCTGGGGATGCAATTGTTCTGGTTATTATGAGTTCAGAAAGGAGAGAGATGTTCAGTTGAGTCACTCCATTCAGTGCTGGCTGCGGAGCGTTCACGGCACAGTTGGAAAAATAGTTGCTTTTATTGAAAGGATGATCTTTTCTTTGGCAGGAGCAAAACCTGTATTCTATCTAGCAGAGAAACACTTAAGTAGTCGGAAAGACAGTCGTTTTTAGCCCTAAAAAATACACCAGTTGAAAGCTGGTTTTATGATGCAAATGTAGTGCCAATGACTAAGCTACTTTGAAGTGCAGAACTCTGAGAGCGGCTTGGCAGAGGCCGGGAGCCCCCACCGTATTCTGAACAGATGCTGAAATTCTTTACTAGGGTTTTGAACGTTGCCTTTCTCACACTGAACATACTATCTTTGTCAAAAGAGTTTAGCAGTGTAGTACTTTAAAACTTAACTCCCTCTGATAATAAGCCACTGGGAGAGAAATCAGTATAATGTTTCTGATTCTGGGTTTGATTGGTGATTTTATCAGTTATTAGCTATGAATGTGAGCAAATGACTTCACTAAGCCTCAGTTTCCCTATCTGTAAAGCGGAGTGGATAATAGAATATGCCTCAGAGAGTTGTGGGAAGTCAATGAGCTATAACACAGTGCCTGGCTCATTGTAAGTGGTGGCTTAAGTAAGGCTAGCTGTTATTATCCTATTATTAACAAAATATCTAGCCGTAGCTGGTATTTTATACCCACTCTTTAGTTCTACTTTTCTTTTTTGTCTGAAAATTTGGTTCATTTTCAGGCAAATTTGTTTCTTCTACTTTTTTGTGCCATATTCTCCTACTGCCCGTTGGCCAAAGACCGCCAAGAACATGGCCTGTAGTTGAACCAATTAGATACTTAGAGCAGAAAAAGAAAAGACTTAGCATGGGAAATCATCGGTTTCTCAGTAAGAGGGTGTCAGAAGGAAACTTTGGAGGGTTTGGGCTTCAGTTAGGCGACTTGGGGGAGGGTTTAAGGAAGCGGGAATTGCCTCTAGATTCGGTGCCAATGGAAACTGGGGGAGTTCTATGATTGGGTATCTCAATGTATCATATCTACAGGAAGGGGAAGCTGGAATGAGGATAAAGCTGTACATGGTAAAGAAGTAACAGTCACTCATTTTGACTAAGAGAGGGGAGGTATGTGGCATTTTATGGGTGGCACAGTGACCTGTTTTTTTCTGTGCTTTGTTAGTCATGTAGTGGCTCTGCTTTGTTCCATTTTATCATGGTCTCAGAGTATCCGTCTGAGGCTGATATTCTGTGAGACTGTTTTTTTGTCTCCTGGCAGAGTCACATGGTCTAGTTGTGAGCCCTGGGCCAGCTTCTCAATGTCAGGGGCTACTCCTCCTTCTTTCTCAACCATTATAACTAGAATTCTGGAGAAATATTCCAATTATTTAAATGAATATTACCTCTTTCTTCTATGCAGAGTTGAATGAGCCAAATTTTCAGGAAAAAAGGTCATCACCCATTTATTCATTCAACAAAGAATTTTCTTTTTTTAAATCTTCTACTGGACAGTGTTCTTTGTGCTGAGGCTCTGACAATGAGCAAAGGAAGACAACATATGTGTACTAAAGGGCCTTATGTTCTAATCAGGGGAGGCAGACAACCAAAAAAACAAATGAAGAAACCAATTCTTTCAGTTCTTGATAAGTGCTCTTAAGAAAGTAACCAGGGTTTTGACATAGAGTTATGGAGGGTCTGCTATTCACAATAAAGACAAATATTACAGAGATCTTGGTGGGGCTTTTATGGACTGGCTAAGTGTGGAAATCAGATAGCCTACATCATAGCCTGTGTTTAATTTCCTTAAATCAAATCATTTCCTTGAGATATGCAGGTTTGCATCTCTTATGGTACACATACATGCATACATTTTTCTATAAGTGATATCAGGCTTACCAATAGATAATGAAAGACAGGATTTCGTTCTCATGCTAAGAATATTTGGAATACTTAGGAGTCTCAAATCTAGTAAGGAAATGTATAGGGTGATGGTGAGTGTTTCGAAAATTTGTATTTGTAAATTGTGGGGTTTGTAATACACTGATTTATTCCACAATGGTGTTATGAGATGTTAGCCAATTCTGGAAGCCATATTGAAGAGGAGCTATGAAAAGCTAACTTTTTCAGTTACTTCATTTTATTTGAATAACACTACATTTGCAAATCCACTGTTGTTGTTTTTTCTGCCTTATTGCAAATTAAGTAACTTGGACATAATTTTTCAATTTCTGCTTCTACATTTTTCTTTGAATAGTAATCAGATTGTGCCTTCTGATTGTGGCAACAACAATAAGAAAAAATAAAGACCGCTCTTAACAATATGAGTACTTTTAAAGTTACAGATTTAAATTAAAAATTAGCAATACTTCTTAAACTTTTAATTGCATTAATTCTGTATTCTACTTTAACTATAAAATAAAATGATCATATTTAGAAATTGATATAGTATGAAAAATTCAGTAATGTGATAATCTCCTTCACATCTGCCTCCAACATGGAAAATCCTTATCTTTCAGCAAGTTTTCACCACCTCAAACATTTATTCAATTACAGTTGACCCTTGAACAACACGGATTCTGAACTACGTGAGTCCACTTATATGCATTTTTTTAAATAAATACAGTGCAGTCCTGTGAATGTATTTTCTCTTCTTTATGATTTTTTTAAATAAAATTTTTGTTCTCTAGCTTACTTTATTGTAAGAATACAGTATATAATACTTACAACATATAAAATATGTTAATCATCTGTTTATGTTATCAGTAAGTCTTCTGGTCAACAGTAGGCTATTAGCAATTAAGTTCTAGGGGAGTCAGAAGTTGTACACTGATTTTTGACTGCGTGGAGGTCAGTGCCTCTAACCCTCATGCTGTTTAAGGGTCAACTGCATTTGTATTTTCTATTGAATATTTCTTCCTATTGATAACTTGCTGGCCCTTCTTTGCTAATAATTTAGCTAATAGCACTTTGGTTTGGTACCTTTGGTTAGAAAGAAGAGCAACACAAAGATAAAGGTTGAAAAATTCATTCCTTCTTCAGCAATGAGGATTTCCTTCAAAAGTTGATGGGAGTGGTGCCTGGCTGGCTCAGTTGGCTAAGCTTCAGGCTTTGGCTCAGGTCATGATCTCACGGTTTGTGAGTTTGAGCCTCACGTCAGGCTCTGCTGATAGCACAGCTCAGAGCCTGGAGCCTGCTTCAGATTCTGTATCTTCCTCTCTCTGACCCTCCCCTGCTCGCACTGTCTCTCTCTGTCTCTCAAAAATAAGTTAAAAAAAAAACCCCATAAAAGCTGATGGGATATCTAGGTATTCATCTGGGGGTAAATATCTCATTGGCATATGAAGAGGTTGCTTTTTACTTTTCTATTTCTAGGTAACAATTTATGTACCTTTGTAAGGTATTTATTAAGCAAAGCATGTACTGGCCTTTGATAGTTATCAAAGAGGTTGAGTTTGGATTCTGGCTAATACAGAAAGGAGACTGGGAGGCTTCAGCTGTCAGCAGAGGCAGGAACTAGATGGCACCATGGAAACCAAAATTTGCAAGTTGGAAAGGTATCATATTTGAAACTTAATTGACAAGCTCCTCTGGCCAAATCTGCCTAAGGAGAATAGCTGTATTGTTTTTTTTTTTTTTAAATACAGTGTTATATTTTGGCTCATGACTATAAACTTAGCTTCTCTTGTCATTTCTGTACTTTGTATTGACTTACTATTGTTTTTACACAGATATTGGTGTTTGTTGAGTTTTTTTGCTTTTGCTTTAGATGTTACCTGTCAGAAACAAGTAAATTTCACTGCCCATTACAGTTATTCTTTTACATTACCAACTTTTACACTAAACTGACTTGACTATCAGTTTATTAAGAGAGGGGAACTGAAATTTTCTAAATCTTTCACAACCTCTGGCTCAAAATTGACTCTGTGGGAGGCACTCAGTCTTCTAAGACCTTATTCTGAGAGTTGGCTCTCTTTTATTCCTGGACTTGGTGTCCCTTTAATAGAAAGCTGCAGTAGGAGCCGTAAACACCCATATCATATAGGACTACTTTTTTTTCTGGTACTCTGAGATAGAAAGATGAAGTGAGAAAGACTGAGAGGTGATGATGGGGGTTGGAAAAGACTGCCAGTTGTAAAGCTTACAAGACTGAAAAAAAGATGATGTGTTTCCATTTCTGTAAATTTGTAGGTACAATTCCATGACTTTATCCCTAGATTCCTGTGCTATTCTAGTGAATAGGCTGTTTCTTGAGCTAAGAGTATTTGGAAAAGTCAGGTTTCATTCTGTGGTTTGTTGCCCCTAACAAGTGGTAATTTGTGAGTGAGTTTTTCTTTGCTCAGTGTTTTCTATCTTTCCATGAGTTATTTTTCCTTTGTTCTGTACATTAGTTGGCATGGTCCCTGCTAAGCATGGATCAAGTGTTGGTGGAGGCCTGCTGATTGATCCTTGGGTTGTCCACCATTTTGTGACCTGGACATCATCTGTGCTCTCCTCCTGTGGCTCCAGAAGCCACAATCACCCTTTCTGCCTGCATGCAGACCTAGAACCTCTTTGTCATCTCTTGAAGAAGCTACTTACCCAGAAACCTGGTAGACCAAGAATGTTTCACTGAGGATTTTGTAGTGGACAAAGAGGAGTAGATTTACCTTATTCACATCATGCAATTTTAACATCTTTACTAGACAAGATTATTTTATCCTCAGCTTGGTGGCAACTGAACTTTTCTGCCTCCTTTCCCCCAAATAAAGCTCTTCTCTCCATTTTCTGGATTTTCTTTGGGGGCACTTGACAGTGTTCACCACTTAATGCTGGAGAGCACAGAAAGCTATTATTATGATGAGTTCTTTTGCCAGCCATTAGCAAGATAATAACTATCAGCTTCACTTTAAAGCTCTTTTCTTGGCAGATTGTAACGTTTGCTCTCCAGCTGTCTACCTCCTTCACTTGAGAGTAAATTTAAGAAGTGGAATGAGAAAAGTGTATAACTAAGTGTGGCTTATGTTTCCATAAATGCTAACTACAATTCTAAGCCATTAGTACATTAAAATATTAATTTTACAAAAAAAACCCTAAAAACATTCAAAAAACAAATTTTTCTCTTCAATCTTGGATTCAGATATTTCTTTACTATGTCTTTGGGTTTACTTATCTGTTGGCTGCCTTTGCCATTTTTACAGATCTTGTTAATATACTAACTGATTTTTCCTTGGTTGAAGCTAGGAGTTGCATGAAAAAATGAAACATTTTTGGATATTTATTTCAGCTTCTTTGAGCAGAGTGGCAAAATAAACTTATTTGAATTTTATCTTCCTTGCATTCCCAGCCTGCCTTTACTGAAGAAACATGTTTCAACGATGAATACAGATGTTTGAAGTCACAAGTGCTTGTATTGAAGGTTTATTATTTGAAATGGAGGCATATTCAGAAAAACCCATATCAAAACTTTTAAGAGAAGCAATTCAGAACCTATATTTTCTTACACAGGCAATCTTATCTTGCTTTCTAATTATTTTATGTGTCCTTGGAAACAATTTGTAATCAGAATATCACGGTCAGTTTCACCATACACCTCTCTTTTTGTCAGAAATGATTTATAGTAGGTGGTGGCATCTTGCATTTACATATACATCTCCTATTTTCTTAGAATTTATCTTCAAGAAATAGAATTTGAGCTAGAATTTATCTTTAGGAGACTCTACTAGGAGGATGTTAATGGTGATAATAACTGCTTTTGTGTATGACTTGGTTTTCTGTGTGTTTAAGAAAAAAACCTCTAAACCTTGGAGTAATATGCACAGCCTGGTGTAGTTACAAAATGAATGCTTTTTAAAGTTCCCAAATGCCGATTCTCAGACCATCCTGCTAGTTTTGGCCAGTCTCCTGTGCTTCCCACATTCCATTCCCTGCTACTGCCAGTGGTCTCCTGCTGAAAGGACAGATCGTGAAAATCATTCATTTCATTCCTGTTTTGTTGAGGTATTGTGCAAGGTGCTTTGTGAACATTTTCTGTAATCAACAGGAATTAAAAAGTCATAAGTATGAATACGCCTCACAGGAAAGAAACACATTCAAGACGAGCCCTAGTTATTCTGCTAAGAAGCCACAGGATTTCAAACTGTGTTTCTTTGGCTCTGTGGCAAAGCTCTCCATTATGTCATGTCTTTTCCAGGATGGTGACACAATTCTGTCTGATGTGGCATTATCCTTTAACCCGTGGGCCCACGCAATGATTTGAGGTGGCTGTCGGAGGAGAATCCCAGGGCCTTATCTGAGCTGGCTACATTCTTTGGGCACTTTGGATGATCCAACTTGACTTTGCCCTGGCCATCCTTTGCCACCAGGCCTGTTGTCCCAGTCCTGTCCAGTTTTGCCTTCCATCTCCAGTTTGCTGGCCATCAATCCTAGCATGTCTTGCTTTTGAGTTCCTATCCTTAGGACAGAGCCACCCTGAGAGCTGAATTTTGGAAAGGAGTCAAAAATTCAAAATTTGGAAAGGCCAATATTTTTGGATACAATATTTCAATATCAAAAACTATAATCCCAGTTTCTTGTCCACTTGAGTCACTGAAGGATTTTTAAAACCTTGGAGTTAAAAAAAAAGAAGGCAAGCAGTTCAGGCCACAGCTTTGCTTGAGATGCTCTGACAGAAGTTAGTCAGTTGCTCCTGCTTTTTGTCCGGGGCCATCGGAGATTGACCCACATAGCCTAGAAATTGAGTTCTGCACTCAGAGTTGAGAGAGAGTGAATTTGTAAAATTTGGGGGAAAAGGAGCAGCAGCTGTCACTTTTGTCATCCCTATCGCCACAGTCCCAGAATTTTAAGATCCTTGGTCAGTTGCAGTGTCATCAGAACCTGGTGAAGCAGAATCAGTCACGGGGACCCAGTATCCCTAAGGATTTACCCTGGGGCCCACCCACATTTGCATTCTCCAAATGTAAGCAGGGAATCAGAAGTCATGGGAACTGGAATCAGAAGTCATGGGAACTGGAATCCTGATCCCCAAATACCTAAAAAAGTATCCTCTTTCCCCAGTACATCAAGGTGCGAGCCTTTGAAAAAATTTCCCCCAAAAGCTTAAGAAATCATTTCATTCACTAGTTTTGAATTGAATTCCTTGAAATGACTAATAGGTACCCTCAGCAGCTCCAGCAACAGATGCCAGGTTGATAAATGACAACTAGCAAAATGCTAATCACACATGAGCCTGGAGGTGTAAAGAGATAGAAGCAAAATCTCTGTGGGCCACCCTACTAGTGTGGCAGAGAGAAATGAGCTTGGGATTTGAAGCTAGAGGACCTTGGCAAATTCAGGGGAAAATCTCTTTTTAAGTGTAAGTTTTAGACCAGTTATGTAATAGCTCTATAAGACAGGGACAGTGAAAGTACTCATTTCACAGGGTTTTTGTTGGTATTACATAGGAGTTATGAGCATTAAAACACTTTGGAAAATGTAATGTACTCCACAGATGTTTGTTGTTTGTATTGTTATCACTATTATTACCTTGTGAAAGAGAAGAAAATTAATTTATTTGAAAGATCATAGTTCTAAAAAGTAGAAGAGGCAACTCTTACTGACCTTTATGATCTCAAGATGCTAAAAATGAGTGATTCTGTATTAAAGGTGCTTGGAGAGTCAGGGTGCTAAGAAGCACAAAGACCTGAATTATAGTTTTACCCTTGGTTTCTTGCATGGGCTTTTACAGGGAACTTCAGGTCTCATTTCAGTTAGGATTAATAGATCTTTACTAAAATTCTTGTTCCCTGTACTGTACTAGGTGCTAGGATTCTGAGATAAATGAAATATCATTCTTGGCCTTCAGAAGGCTGGGGGAGAAATCAACAGAACCAGACTGTGCTATATTAAGTCTAACTGCTATAAGTTGACACCTGAGTTACCTTCCAGATTTCTAGGCATAATGATAGTTTCTTGCATTGGTAGTCCTACTTTCTCAAGACAGAATTAGAATTTGTTTTTAAAACTTTTGTGGTTAGGGTTCAAAAATATGACTTAGGTGCTACAGTCAGATGTATATGGGTAGGACTTAGGGAAGGAAGCAACCTAAGGAAGTAGCTTTGGGAAGACGGATCTGGCAAGTGATGGCAGAGGCATCTGGTTCTCATGGGACATTTGAGGTGGTGTATCTGACATTCAGTCCCTGTGTGTTTAGGACCAAGCAGCTGATGGCTATGGCGGAGTCTCTCCTGTGAATGAACATTGCTTCTGAATGGTTTCAAGATGTATATTATTACAATTAGTCTCTGGTTTCTCTATAACTTCTGCAAACTAACAAATGTTCTTTTAATAAATTATTTTTGCTAAAGCGTTATTTGTAATTGCCAATACTGACTGCTATGGGCCTCAAATTGAGTTTTGACATTCTGTGTCAATGAGGCTGTGTGTGTGTGTGTGTGTGTGTGTGTGTATGTGTGCTATAAGCATTAAGTTTTAAAAACGGATTTTTTTAAAGAAAAGTTTTTGGTTCATAGCGAAACTGAGCCTAAAGTAGAGGGTTCCCGTAGACCCATTACTCCTCCCCTACATACACAGCCTCCCCCACTATCAACATCCTGCACTGGAGTTACAATTGATGAGCCTATACTGACATGTATTTATTATCACCCCAAGACTATAGTTCACATTAGGGTTCACTTTTGGTGTTGTATATTCTATGAGTTTTGATTAACATATAGTGAAATGTCTGTGTCATTATGGTATCATATAGAATAGTTTCACTGCCTAAAAATCATTCATGCTCCATCTCTTCATCTCTTTACACTAACTCTTGGCAACCACTGAACATTGCTGTGTCCATAATTTTGCCTTTTCCAGAATGTCATATAGTTGAAATCATATAGTATGTAGCCTTTTCAGATTTTCTTTCAATTAGTAATATAAATTTAAGGTTCTTCTATCTATTATTATGGCCTGAGAGCTCATTTCTTTGTATCATGAATAATCCATGACCTGGATGTATCACAGTTTACTTATCTATGCACCTAATGAAGGACGTCTCAGTTGCTTTCGACTATTTGCAATTATGAATAAAGCTGGTATTGTCCTTTGTGTGCAGGTTTTTGTGTGATCATAAGTTTTCAACTCATTTGGGTAAAATCAAGGAACATAACTGCTGGCTAAAGTGTGTTTAGTTTTGTGAGAAACCGCCGAACTATCTTCCAAAGTGATCATACCATTTTGCATTCCCAACAGCAATTTGTGAGATTCCAATTGCTCCACATCCTCACCAACATTTGGTGTCATGAGTGTTGGGAGTCTTGCCATTCTCACAGGTGCGTAGTGGTATCTTACGGTTTTAATTTGCAATTAACCGAATGATATACGATGTTGAGCATCTTTTCATAGGCTTATTTTCCTAAAAGAATTAATTTTAAATAATAACTTTGTCATCCTATTTTGGATTGTCTTTATATTTTATTATGCTGGGAGCCTAAAACAATGGAAAGGACCCAGGGCTTTCTGGAGTTCTGAGAGACCGTGCCTTGAGTTGAAGAAAGAGGGATGCGGAGTGAGGGGCAGAGGAAAGTGGATTTAAAGAGCAATGAAATGAGCTATTAGATAACAGGGATATTCTTTCCTTTAGCAAAGTTATTCACTTCTGGCTGAAGGAGGAACCAGTGTCTCAAAGTGTCTGCTGCTTGGCTGTCTGGTGAGTAGGAGAAAAGCTGTAAAATAGACTTTTGTGTGTAGTCACTCCCCTATGACCTCAGGTCCTAGTGGTCTGAAGTGAGTGACTGTCCTTATCATACAGGAAAGCTTTCACCTTGACCAAGATAGAGTTGTAAAATGTACTGGCCTAACTATTACAAAACTTACTTCCAAACTTTCTTTCTGAACAATGAGCATCTACCCATCATAGGGATGATATTGAGATAAAATGTGATAATGGTGTGATGCTGCTTTAAAAAACAAAGTGTTTTACAAATGAAAAATCCTACAGGATTGATTTTCCACTTTGGCTCTCATTGAGTCGCACTCACCTAATTTATGGGACCTTCAGGGTATGGTGTTCTTCTAAGTTTAATGGGAAGATTTACTTATTTCCCAAACTAATCTTGCTATGAATACCTCATCACTTTTTTTGGTAGCAAAATGTACCTTGTGGCTAGTTAATAACATTCTTAATAACAAAGAAGGGAGGACCTGGGTGGCTCAGTCGGTTAAGCGTCCAGCTTCGGCTCAGGTCATGATCTCACAGTTCGTGGGTTCAAACCCCACGTCGGGTTCTGTGCTGACAGCTAGCTCAGAACCTGGAGCCTGCTTCAGATTCTGTATCACCCTCTCTCTCTCACCTTCCCCTGCTCATGCTGTCTCTCTCTCTCTCTCAAAAATAAATTAAAAAAAAACATTAAAAAAATAACAAAGAAGTGAAAGTATTATTGAATCATAATGTATTATTTTCCCAAGAGTTTTCAGTTAGTATTGTTTTTGGGAATTCTCTCTCACATTAAGGAACTCCCTTGATATTCACCTCTAAAATATGAGGTTGAGGTTTTGACATGTTTCTATTTTCATATGTAAAAAATAACAGTAATTTTCTTATCTTCAAAAGCCTTCAAGCATTATCTTAATATCTTGTTGTCTACATGTTATGTTTTTAATTTTAGTTTTTTAATGTTTATTTGTTTTTGAGAGACAGAGTGTGAGTGAGGGAGGGGCAGAAAGAGGGAGACACAGAATCTGAAGCAGGCTCCAGGCTCTGAGCTGTCAGCACAGAGCCTGACGCAGGGCTCAAAGTCACAGACTATGAGATCATGACTTGAGCTAAAGTTGAGCGCTTCACTGACTGAGCCACCCAGGTGCCCCTTTGATATTATTTGAGAAAATCTGAAAAATGATTACACTTTAGGAAAAAATGCCTTAAAAAGTGATGAGAAAAATGAATGCTCGGTTATCATTAAAAATATTTATTATGGCTAATGTTTATGAGAAAAGGCAGTGATTATAATGTTTTCATTGAATCATTAAAGGTCAATAATTGATAACACTTTAAGATTGCAGGAAGTTTAATTCTCCCATTAATTAATTGCATTAATTCTTCCAAGGTGTAACTAGTCAGACTTCTGATTCATGTGTAAATAAGCAAAGAAACATTGACATTGAGCAATTGGATAATTAACCACTGCACAACATAATGTACAATGCTAGCTTCTATAAATTTTGGAAATAATCATTCATCAATCATTCATCAGAGAACTGTTCAGATTTCCTTTATATTTGTGTGAGGCTACTTGCCTTCAGAAAGGAGTACTGGGGAACTCAAGTTGAACACTTTAAAAAGGATTTTTTAAAAAGGATTTAATTTTTATGGCTCTCAAAAATCTTAACATCTTAGTGATTGCTAAATTAACACACATTAAAATTCAATAGTTAGCATTACAAAGTAATAACTTGCCATTTTTTGGGAAGGGTCATTCAAGGGGTTGTGTCACTAGTAAAATAATAAATGACCTTTTGGGGTAGGAAATTAGGGGTAAATATGAAATTCATATGAGTCTGTGCTGGGCAGCTAAATCATATGGAAAATAGAAAACAGAAGAGTAAATGCCCCATTTATATTTAATGGACTCAGTAAGCAATGGAGCATTAGCACAAGTTAAAGTAAAACACCTATAAAAATATGTACAACTTGGGGGCACGTGGGTGGCTCAGTCAGTTAAGCATCCGACTTCAGGTCAAGTCATGATCTCATGGTCAATGAGTTCTAGCCTTGCATTGGGCTCTGTGCAGGCAGCTCAGAGCCTGCTTCAGATTCTGCATCTCCCTTGCTCTCTGCCCCTCCCCCACTCATGCTCTATCTCTCTTCTCTTTCTGTCTCTCAAA
Organism: Suricata suricatta; assembly: GCF_006229205.1. NCBI lineage: Eukaryota > Metazoa > Chordata > Mammalia > Carnivora > Herpestidae > Suricata > Suricata suricatta. The sequence goes on along the minus strand of NC_043703.1, from coordinate 56,184,953 downwards.
AATAAATAAACATTAAAAGAAATTTTAAAAAATGTGTACAACTTGACATATTTGAACAGAGCTCAGCATCTCCATCTCCTCTCATCTTCCAATCAGCTTCTCCTCTTGATTCTCTTTCTCAGTTAGTGGTTTACATGCTCTCGCATATACCTAAACCTGAGGTCTGGAAGTCATCTGAGATTCCTCCTTCTTTGTTAACATTTACATTTGGCAAAACGTCTTATCATTGCTGCCTCCTACATTCATTCCCTTCTCTGACTTCACCAGCTTCATGAAATTACTACAAATGTCCCTACCTTATCACTCCTGTGTTTCACCTAGAAAACATCTGCTTGTTTTTCAAAACTTGCCCCAAGGATTACCTTTTTCTATTAAGACTGACTCCAACCCCCCACTGTTCTAGGAAAACAGTGGTTCCTAGTTTTGTTTCACTTTGGAATGAGCTGTGGTGTTTCAGGAAATCCAAAATCCACTTCTAGATATTCTGATCTGATGGGTCGGGGGTGCAGGATTTTAAAATACTCCATGGGTGACTGATCCTAAGGGGCAGTCAAGGTTGAAAACTACAACAATAAAATGGTCTCCCCCGTGTTGCCTTCTCTACTGTATCTTATTACAATAGTTCTGAAGACTGATTAAACATCAGTGTCACTGGGGTGCTTTAAAAGTACAGATTCTTGGGGCGCCTGGGTGGCTCAGTCAGTTGAGTGTCAGACTTCCGCTCAGGTCATGATCTCACAGTTTGTGGGTTTGAGCCCCGCGTCAGCCTCTGTGCTGACAGCTAGCTCGGAGCCTGGAGCCTGCTTCAGATTCTGTACCTCCCTCTCTCTCTGACCCTCCCCTGCTCACCCTGTCTCTCTCTGTCTCTCAAAAATAAATAAAAAACATAAATTAAAAAAAATACAGATTCTTGGGGATCTGGTAGACAGACTCTAAGGCAATCCCCCATGACCACAACTTCTGATGTTCAAGCTCTTGTAAAAACCCCTCTCCTTGGGTATGGGTTGGGACGTGTGACTAATATTCTGACAAATAGAATATGGCAAAGGTGATAGGGTGTCACTCTGTGACGACTAATTCCATCAGGTAAAATAAGTTCCTGGCTATCAGACTTTTTTTTTTTTCCCCTTGTTGGCTTTGAAAAAGCAGTCTGCCATGTTCTAAGAAGGCTCTGGAGAGGGTCGAGTGGCAGAACTGTGAGCAACCTCTAGAATCTAAGAGTGGCCTCCAGTCAATAGCGAATAAGAAGCCAGGGACCTCAGTGTTATAGCCACAAAGAAATGAATTCTGGTTAACAACTTGAAAGAGTTTGGAAATAGATTTACTGCAGTCTACAGTCTACAGTCATAACTCTAGAGGAGAACTGAGCCCGTGGGTGACACCATGATAACAGCCTTGCAGAGAACCCAGCTAAGCTGTACCTTGACTTCTGATTTGCAGAAATCGATAAATATGGGTTGTTTTAAGCTGCTAAACTGTGATAGTTTGTTATGCAGTGTCAGAAACTAATACATGGACTATTATGATTTTTCTTTATAACTCACCCTAGTTAAGGTCTCATTTTAAGATGAAAAGATACAAACTACTTCACTGGTTAAATATCCAGATGCCTCTGAATGGCTTAATAGTAGTTATTCTGAAACCCATTAGGTTTAAGCTCTAGCTAGGATTCCAAAACCTGCTCTTTCATTCCCAAAGCCTTTGTGTGAGTGAAATATGCCATTGCTGGGTGCAGTGAGCAAACCCTTGTTTTTTTCGGAAGTACCTAATCTTACAGGTGGTGCTTGGTAGGAAATGTGAGGGTGACTTGTTGGAAAGGTGGTTTTGAGGACTTAAGGGGTTCCAGCAAAGAGATGGATAACTGGTGATTCAGTTAGGTAAAGAATTACCGTTCATCTTCTTTTCTTTTCTCTTCTTTTTTTTCTAATGTGAAATCTTCCTATTGAGATTCAAGGCTGAGGTTGAGGAGACAGAGTTGAGGGGTCTCTCTGTAAGTGTTCTCCTTTAGGATGCACCAGTTGGAACAGAGTCCAGGGACCATCAACGTAGCTTTCTGTTGTCAGCTGTAGTCAAAGGTTTGATGGTGATTCAGGGAGGATGGGAAGGAGATTCTATATGGGGTAAGAGATTACGTGATATTGAATTTCAAAATACATGTATTGAATTTTCAAAAAGGAAAAAAAGTCCTTTTTGACTCTTAAGACTATTTGATTCTAGGATCTGCAGTACTCCTAAAATAATTTTGTGAGAAGGAAGTTTGCATCTAGGGAAATCTACTGGTTCTTCATACTGGTCTATTGATAAGTGTCCACTCTGTTCTCTTATTCCATTAATGTCCATAAGTTGGCTGGGCATTTTCTCAGACTTTCTAAATCAATTGCCTGTTAGGGTTTCATTAATGTTGTCCTTTCATCATTATTTTATATTTTTTTCCTGCAGATTATCAAAAAATGAGATATTGTCTTACCAGAAAAGAAATGTATTTCTGGTAATTTGTATTTGGTTTTCATGAGTCACCTTATACTTTAGCATTTAATTTACAACTTGTAATAGTGAACTTTCTAATGATTATCCTAACTTGAATTCCATGTAAAAAAATCCCACAAAACAACAATAAGGAATCCATTTTATATTTGAAATGCAGTGAAGAATAAACAGCTTTTTAATAGATTTTCTTTCATCGTGTTAGAGACATTGAACATACTTTCGAATGCCTAATGAAGAGTCACAGAGGACTCTTATCATGTCTGGAAATTAGTAACCTTTTAGTGCTATTATATCAAGGGTTTCTTGTTGAATATACCCCATGAGTCCATGCTGGATGAAGAGGAGAAAAAAATATAGTTTCAATACTCAAGGAACTTCAGTTGAGCAGGAAAGATGTGCACACATAAGACAATAGAACTCAAGGGAACAATTATGCAGAGCACAAAGAAGTAGTTCAAGGGAGGTCAGAGAACAAAGCAGGCTTGAAGGTTCAAGGAAGATTCTGGAGAAAGAGCCACCTGGTTGGGCTGACAGGGTTGTGAGAAGTGGGTAGGGAAAGGAGAAGGAGGCAGGTCTTGTTCATTGGGGTAGAAACATGAGGGAAGAAGAAAAGCTCAATGGCATTGTATTAGTTGCCCAGAACTGCTGTCACAACATGTCACAAACTGAGTGGCTTAAAACAATAGAAATTTATTCTTTCATCATTCAGGAGCCCAGAATTCAAAATCAAGATGGCAGCTGGGCCATGCTGCCTCTGCAGGCCATAGGGGAGAATTGTTCCATGCCTCTCTTCTAGCTTCTGATGTTTCTTGCAATCTTTGGTGTCCCTTGGCTTGTAGATGCTTCACTTCAATCTCTGTCTCCGTCCCCACACAGCACTCTTCCTGTGTCTCTTCACATGACCTTCCATCTGGGCATGTAGGTCTCTGTATTTCTTCTTCTTTTCTTATAAGGATAATAGTCATCTTAGAAAAAGGGCTCACTCTTTCCAATATGATCTCATCTTAACTTATATTTTAATGACATTTGCAAAGACTATTTCCAGGTAAGGTGTCACTTACAGATTCTGGTGGTTAGGTGTTCAATGTCTTTTTGGGGGACACAGTTCAATGCAGAGCAGTATCTATGGGGGATGGTTAGAAAGTAGCAGACCAGCCCTGAATGCCATGCTGAGGTCTTCAGATGTCGGCCCTGGGAGCCCCTAAAGAAGTCTGAAGGCTTGTGCATGTTGCAGAAGAGGGTAGCATGCTAAAAGCATAGAGGGATATTAATAATTTAAATTCATTTGAAGAGAGGGAGCAAGATGTCAAATAGTGTGTCTAACGTCACAGAGCATACATTTTAAAAGTGATATAGCCTTATATACATAGAGATTATCTGGAAGAATCCAAAATATAGTTACAGTAGTTTCCTCTGAAAAGAAGAAACCTGGGGGGCACCTGGGTGGCTCAGTTGGTTCGGTACCAACTTCAGCTCAGGTCATGATTTCAAGGCTCTTGAGTTCAAGCCCCACATCAGGCTCTGTGCTAACAGCTCAGAGCCTGGAGCCTGCTTCAGATTCTGCGTCTCCCTCTCTGCCCTCCCCTGCTCACACACACTCCCTCTCTCAAAAATAAACAAACGTTAAAAAAAATCCAAAAGAACTCAGGGCTAGAGCCCTTGGGACAGGAGTGAGACTGGAGACTTAATATTTCTCTATATAATCGATTTCATTGCTTGTTTGCTTGCTTGCTTGATTTTAGCTGTGTACATGTATACAAAGTAACACTGCAGAAAAGTAAAACCAAAAAATAGACGTGTATGTAGATGTAAAGCAAGCATAAGGTAATTAAAAAAAAGTATTTGCAATATGGCCATTAGAGAATGAATGTATTTGTCCTCCACATTTAAATTTCTTTATATTGAGTTTTCTAGATCAGGCAGTTGCTGTGTATCAGTGGACCAGCCCTTGGTGTCAGCAGGGAGGAACACCCAGTTGGCCTGTTGGGGTGCGATGCTCTTCCTACTCCCAGCTGCCTTTTCTGGTGTCCTCATTGCTTTAAATATTTAATTTTATAATTTTAAAAAAGCTTATTTATTTATTTTGAGAGATAGAGCATGCAGTGGAGAGGCGGGGGTGGGGGGTGGTGAGAGAGAATCCTAGGCAGGCTCTGTGCTGTCAGCATGGAGTCTCCTGTGGGGCTCAAACTTATGAATTGTAAGATCATGACTTGAGCTCAAATCAAGAGTTGAATATTTGGGGCACCTGGGTAGCTCGATTGAGCCTTTGACTTTTGATTTTGGCTTACGTTGTGATCTCATGGTAGTTCTAGCCCAGTGTTGGGCTCTGTGCTGACAGATCAGTGCCTGCTTGGGATTCTCTCTCCCACACTCTGCACCACCCTGCCCCCTCCCCCAAATAAATAAACTAAAAAAAAAAAAAAAAAAAAAAGAGTTGGATGCTTGACTGACCAAGCCACTGAGGCACTTCTTTAAATACTTAATCTGTTTTCTTCCTTGCTTTAAAGTTTAAAGTCACACCCTCTTCTTCACGGAAGAGAAGACTAATTGTGCTGCCAGCACCACCCGGAAGTAGGATGACCTTGTCCCCTGTGGTAAAGGACTGAGACCTAGAGAACAACTTGACACATCTATTTCCAGACCTCCTGTGATTCCCAGGGAGACACAGAGGAGGCAGGGCTGCGCTGACGGTTTTTTTCCGGCCGTGGTGAGTGGGAGAGGTAGGCCAGGCAGCGCCGACTGGGCAGCGCCAAGGAGGCACAGAAGCCTGGTTCAGAGGACAAGCGTCCGCCCAGAAATCTTGCCTGCCCAGGGTGTGAGATGAAAACTGCCATTCCTACTATGCCTTCAGCCATTCCCTTTGCCTCCAGGCTGCTACATTCACAGAGACAAACATTAATAATTATGGCAACTAGTTTCCCCAGATGAAGCATCCTTGTCATTTTATCGGGGTTTTCCAGAACATCGCTAGCAAACCTCCGAACAACGTGATACTGCAGAAATCGAATTCTTGGCCTTCCTGATACTGCAGTTCACGCAATGGCAGCACTTGAAATTGGGGAAGTTAAAACCAGGCAGAAAATTTGCTTTGTTTTTAACGCCTGCAATGTAAAGAGGCTCAGAGTACATTGAGCAGAGGACTCCTGCTCTCGCCGCCGTGTGGGCCTCTCCGGGCTCCAGAGCTCTGGAGCGGTGCTGCCAGCAATTGCGAGAGGAGGAGTGCGGGAGCTTATCAATTAAATTCAACACGCCTGCTGAGCACCAGTCAGCAGCCTGGTAGTGGGGAAGATAAATAAGGCTCGGTTCTCAGTCTCTGGTGGGGAAGACATACCTCTTAAAAAGTCCAGGTCCACAATCCCTTACGGACATTTCTGGAACCCCCAAACCTCATGAAATTGAATTCTTTTTTCCATAACCCATCTGGCAGCAAAACTTGAACTGATGTGAGTCTATTTATCTATATCCTTTATTTATACCACTTAGTGTGACTCTTTGTGTGTTTTTCTTAAAAAAATTGAGACATTGCCCCAGACCCCACTGAGGATGTTATAAAATGTTGATTATGCATCAGATTTCCTTCCTAAAATCCCAAAAGTTCAGAATATGGGAACACATCTGGCACCAAGGGGTTGGTAGTAGGGTCTATTGGTTTGTGATTGTTAAATGCTTCTCTCTGGGGAGGAGAGCCTTCTTTCTCTGCCACCTGCTATCTCCTAGGATGAGGACTCAGGGTGCATTGTTTCTGCTTAGTGCAAAGAACTTCTGGAAGTAGCAGCCTCCAGCGGGCTTTCTCTGGAGCTGGTGGTTTTCAGTCTTTCTGGTGGGGATTCTATAGTATCCTTAGGCTTTTTGAATAAATAATTTTCTTTCTTCACTGTTAAGTGTTGCCTTGCCAAGGACTTATTCCCTCTTCCTATTACAGAGATTAATTCTTCCCAAATTTCTCCTTGTAGGTATTGGTTAATCCTGGTACAGTTTGGTTGTTTTTTTTTTTTTTTCCAGAGCTCTAATTAGTCTGTGTCCTACATAAGCCTTAAGGGGACTCCATTTGAAATAGTAGGTATAGGGCCACCCAAGAGTCTGCCTCCAAACAGGGAGAGTCCCTTCTGTGGTCTTTTTTTTTTTTTTTTTCCCTGAGAGGCAGAGAGAGATAGCACGAGCAGGGGAGGGTCAGAGAGAGAGGGAGACACAGAATCTGAAGCAGGCTCCAGGCTCTGAGCTAGCTGTCAGCGGAGCCCAACTCGGGGCTCAAACCCATGAGCCATGATATCATGACCTGAGCCGAAGCCGGACGCTTAACAGACTGAGCCACCCAGATGCCCCCCTCCTGTGGTCTTAATATAAGTATTTTATTTTATTTAGGGATCTTACTCCATTTTAGTCACATGTATTCCTTCTCCTTAGGTAAATATGTATTTATACAATTTATTCTTTTAAAATTTAAATTCAAGTTAGTTAACATATAGTGTAATAATGGTTTCAGGAACAACATTTAGTGATTCATCACTTCCGTATAACACCCAGTGCTCATCCCAAATGCCTTCTTTAACGCCCATCACCATTTAGCCCGTCCCCCAACCCAGCACCCCACCAGCAACCCTCAGTTTTCTGTATTTAAGAGTCTCTTATGGTTTGTCTCCCTCTCTGTTTTTATATTGTTTTGCTTCTGTTCCCTTCTGTTTCTGTTTTTTATCTTAAATTCCACATGAGTGAAATCATATGATATTTGTTATGTGTTTCTAAATAGACTTAACCCCTCATCCTCTCATCCCCGCCCCCAATTTCTTCCAATAGACAAGCATTGGCATGTTTAAAGTTTAACCTTAACAAGTGCCAAGTTCTCCTCCTTTGAGGATATGAGTGACATCTGCCCTTCTGGGCAGCCAGTTCTCTAACTTGAGACGGACAGAATGACCTGAGTGGTCTTTGTTCCTGTAAACTTTGAGGCCAGAGTGGGAGTGTTCCTCTACTTCTTCTTCGACATCTGAGCTATAAATCACTCACTGAAGGGAATGGTAGCTTTTTCAGGGGGGCTTTAAAAATCTTCAGCATTGAATTCAGATACTTCTGTGTGGTGGACTCTTACCTGGACCAGAGGACACAGGACCTACGGAGTAAGTCCTACATGTATGGGAATCAAAGAGGAAGGTCAGAAGGCTTTAGTTTTCTAAGAAACATCCAGGAATGAAAAACTAGTATTCAGAGCAGCGAGTATATTTGTAATATTTTTTAGTTAGCCAAAATTTGGGACATTTGTCTGTTTCCCACCACAATGCTTAGGAGGAAAGCAGGTAAAAAGAAAAAAGCTAGTGTGATTATTTTTAGAGATAGCATATGAGAGTCCCTTTTACTACTTGAAATTTTCTCTTTCTTCCCATTAAAAAATTTACCCCAAATGTAATTCTTTGTAGAAAATTTAGAAAATATGGCCTCATTATAGAAGAAAAGAAAAATTCCATTATCTTGCTGCCTGGAAATGACCATTCTTATCATTTCAGTGTATACCCTTAATGACTCTTTTCTAAGCCTATTTAAAAACTTCAGTGGATGGATATAGTTGCCTGCATGTAGTGTATCTCTCTGCATGAAGCATGCAGGCCTATCAGCAATTTTGTAATGGCTTTTAAATTTTAAAATACATTAATTCATTTAAAATACATTAATTCATCTCTTTGTGTTTCAGTAAGTTTACTCCAATTCCATCATTTTATTCTGATTCTAGTACTGAAGAAGGGCTTTAAAAATGGAGTGGATGGTAGTGGTTCTAGAGAGGTGTAGTGTCAAAAAAAATTGCACCCAACAAAGTTAACATGAAAGGAAGGCTTTATTTAAGACTATAGCTATGGGGAGAGCGATTGAAACCAATTCTATTCAGACCAAAGATGGGAGTTTTTATGTATGTATATATGTATGTATTTATGAAGTACAGTTAACACACAGTGCTCTATTAGTTTTAGCTGTACAACATATTGATTCAACAATTTTATACATTACTCAGTGCTCACCAGTAGAAGTATAGTCACCATACAATGTTATTACAGTGTTACTATATTCCCTGTGCTGTATTTTTCATCTCCTCACTTATTTATTTTATTTGTTTTGTCCCCCTGCCCACCTCCCCTATGGCAACCACCAGTTTGTTATCTGTATTTAAAAATCTGTTTGTCCATTCATTTGTTTTTTAGATTCTACATGTAAGTGATATCATGTGGTATTTATCTTTGATTTATTTCATTTAGCATAATACCATCTAGGTCCATCCATGTTGTCACAAATGCCAAGATCTCATTCTTTTTTTATGGCTGGGTAATTTTCTCACACACACACACACACACACACACACACACCACCTCTTCTTTACTCATCTATCAATGGACACTTGGGTTATATCCATATCTTGGTTATGGAAAATAATGCTGTAGTAAACATAGGGGTGCATATATCCCTTTGAAATTGTGTTTTGTTTTCTCTCAGTAGATACCCAGTAGTGGAATTATTGGATTGCATGGTATTTTTAAGATTTTTGAGGAGACTCCATATTGTTTTCCACAGTGGCTGTGCCTATTTACATTCCTGCCAACAGTGCACATGTGTTCCCTATTCTACACAACCTCACCAACACTTGTTACTTATTTATTTATTTTTTGACACTGGCCATTCCGAGGTGTAAGGTAGTATCTTCTGTGGTTTTGATCTGCATTTCTCTGATGAGTGATGTTGAGCATCTTTTCATGTGTCTGTCGGCCATTTGTATGTCTTCTTTGGACACATGTCTCTTCAGGCCTTCTGCCATATTTTAATCAGAGTGTTTGGTTTTTTTATTCTTTACATATTTTAGATTTTTAGCCCTCTATTGGATATATGATTTGCAAATATCTTCTCCCATTCAGTAGGTTCCCTTTTCATTTTGTTGTTTCCTTAAATGTGCAAAAGCTTTTCATTTTGATATAGTCCCAACAGTTTATTTTTGCTTTTGTTTCCCTTGCCTGAGGAGGCATATCCATAACTATGTTGCTAAAGCTGATATTCAAGAGATTACTACCTCCTATGTTTTCTTCTAGGGGTTTTATGGCTTCAGGTCTCACATTTAGGTCTTTAATCTTTTTTGAGTTCTTTTCTGTGTATGGTGTAAGAAAGTGATCTAGTTTTATTCTTTTACAGATAGCTGCACAGTTTTCCCATCACAATTTATAGAAAAGACTGTCTTTTTCCCATTGTATATTCTTGCATCCTTTGGGGGAGGATTAAAAATTTTTTTTTTAATTAATGTTAATTTTTACTTTTGAGAGAGAGACAGAGCATGAGTGGCAGAGAGAGAGAGGGAGACACAGAATCTAAAGCAGGCTCCTGGCTCTGAGCTGTCAGCACAGAGCCCCATGTAGGTCTATGAACCCACAAACTGTGAGATCACAATCTAAGCTGAAGTCGAACGCTTAACCGACTGAGCCACCCAGGTGCACCCTGAAGATTCTTTTAATGTTTATTTATTTGAGAGAGAGCACGAGAGTGAGCACATGTGTGCCCAAGGGTGGGGGAGGGGCAGAGAAAGAGGGAGACACAGAATCCGAAGCAGGTTTCAGGTTCTGAGCTGTTGGGGCTCAAACTCACAAACTGTTGAGATCATGACCTGAGCCAAAGGTGGATGTCTAACTGATTGAGCCACCCAGGCTCCCTGGGGGAGGATTTTTAAGTGTTAGAGGGAGCTAGTGAAGGAGAGGTAAGAATCTTATGGAGGAGTTGGGTCTATGTGATTAGGTCATCAGTGTTTGCTAATTGACACTTAACAGAAGTTTAGACCCCTAATTTCTCACAGAGACTGGGAGATAGGGTTGTTATCTTCCTTGATGACTGCAATTCTTGATCCTTTAGAAAGACATTCCTGAGTTGTAAACCTGGCAAGAGGCTGGGGGAAGGTTTATATTTCCAAGGGGCAGAGAATGAATTCACAATTGCAAGTTTTCAAAAGTAAATGCTCTAAGAAAAGGGAACTCACGGTACTATAGTCAGGGAGAAACTAAGTTAAGTTTAGTTTGGCTTTGGGGAACATAGGACCATCTTGGATAGTGGAAAGTGGTGGCAAACTGGCTGAGACCCTGGCAGACTTTGGAAGAAAGAGATATATCTTTAGGACCTGATCAGCAGGGGCTCAGATTATCCTCTCCCTTGTGCCAAGAAGAGTGTTAATAAGTAAGTAGCTTAGTGCATTTTAAACTGCATTTTCATTAATTTATTAAAAAGAAATCCATTTGTATCGCTTTCCAAAAAAAAAAAGAACAGTCCCTAATGGACTTTCAAAATACAGGCCCTTTTACTGACAGCAGTCTTTTAGTGGAGTCATTTATTTTATTGTGAAAGTTAATTTTTGAGCTTGGGATGGTTATGTTAGATGTAGAGGGACTAAGAGGAAACAAAATGTACTTTTGGCGTTTCATGCTTGGGACTAATCGATTCAAGAAAACCCCTTCTCTGGTCACTGTTAGTGGTGGTTACCCTTCCCACAGGAAGCTACTCAGAGGCACAGAGTGTGCATGTGTTTGCAACCCTTACTTCTCGAGAATGTATTCAGCATAATGTCCTCATTTCATCAATATTGTAGCCCATGACAGAATTCCTTTCTTTTTTGAAGGTCGAATAATATTTCATTGCATGTGCCTACCACATTTCCTCTGTCTAAGCGTCTGTCAGTGGACTGGTAGATGGCTTCCGCATTTTGGCCGCTGTGGATACTGCTGGAGTGCACAGGGAGTGCCGGCGGCCCTTCGGGCTCCTGTGTTCAGTTCTTTGAGATAAAACTTTAAGTGGGGTTTCTGGAGAGGAAAACAACACAGGAGGCTGATGAATAGGTTTTGAAGTCATTTTAATTTTCACTTCCTATAAGTCGTTTCTGATCCAAATGTTGCTGCTCAGTAGAAAAGGATTCATGAGGAATTTATGTCATAGCACAGAAGGTAGGTGGAGGGTCGTGGCGTGAGAAAAGCAGATGTTTTAAATATCGGGCAATTTCCTTTCCCTCCTCCCCCACTTCATCCAGTGGAGTGTGGAGAGGGGAAGGAAAGCTCTGAGGCCCCGATTTCTACAGGCTCTGGGCTAGTCACCAAGGGGTGCCCAGCTTCTCAATTTGTGAAATGTGTGCTTGGAGCAGTCTGGAGCTGTCACCAGATGCTCAGAGAAGTCTGTGGCTCAGAAGGAGCTGTGGACCACTGCTTTAGAGCCTGGCTCTGTCTGGTACGCGCTGTGTGGCCTTGGCTGAATCGCTTGACCTTGGGGACTCAGTTTCCTCACCACAGCATGTCTTTGAGTGGATGATGATGAACATCTCGCAGGTGTGGTATAAAGGCTAAGTAAGATGAGAACATAAAGTATTCTGGCATTTAGAGGCTTAATAATGGTTTCTTTACTTTTTATTTTTTTCCTCCCTTCCCAGGCTTGTCAGAGCAGAGCCTCTCTCTGGAGAATTAGGGAACAGTGGGTTCGGCTCTGAGCTCATTCTAAGAAATGTTTAGGCTAAGTAATTTCAAAGTTACAGGAAGAAGAATCCCCAGTAATTTAAAATTTAATACCTTTTGCTGCTGCGATCGCTTACCAGAAGCAGCAACAAAAGCCCCAGTGAAGTGAATTCAGCTGGGATTAATTCTGGGACGTGTTCCCTAAATTTAGGCCAGCGCAGGGAAGACACCCAGCACAGGGTCACACAGGCCTGACCTCTAAGACCCTCAGAGTGGGGCATGCCTCACACTTGCTAGTGAGGGACATCAGGGGCTGCAAGAGTCCAGTGAGCCTCCTGGGGGAGGCAGAAACCGACTACTGGTTAGTTTAGGCTCCGGGCAAATCGTGTCTGCTCATTTTATGATCACGAGCTCACTTTTGTTGTTGTGTCTCAGAGGGGAGCTAATTAAAGATGTTACGTGAAAGAGCAGTGTGAACCTTGCTAACAGTGGAACGGATGTGGGAGCCATTCCCACTTGGGAAGAAAGGACTCTTAAGTCCATATTACGACCCTCTCCCTTCCCTTTTTAGCAAAATCACTGTTTAGGTAAAATTGCAAGTATGAAATTATAAAGAGATGATCTGGCAGTTGGTTTGACTTTTTTCTTTCCTTCTCATTTATTTTGCATTTCAGATAACCAACGAGTGCATGAGGATAAAAACAGGATGCTGTGTCCTTTGCCTCCTGTCTGCCGTGGAGGATGTGTGAAATGAAGTGCTAACACGAGGGCACTGGAGAGACTTCCGGAGAAATGTAAGTGCAAACTCAGCTGGTGGAAAGGCACAGTGAGCATTTTGTGTGAGATTCTTCCTTGCTCAAAATTTAACTATCTAAATACTATATATTTTAATACTAAATAATATATATTTATATTAACTATGTAAATACTATATATACATTATAAATAGTATATAGTCTATATATTTTCTATATGTAGTATATATTATAAATATATAAACAAAATATCAGTATCAATATATTTATATTTAATATAAATTAATTATAAACATGTATTTACCATAGATTATATGTATCATATATTACTTATAGTTTTAACCTAGAAAAGTTTTTTTAATTTATTTTTGAGAGCAAGAAAGAGCATGAATGGGGGAGTGAGCATAGAGAGAGCAGAGAGACACAGAATCTGAAGGAGGCTCCAGGTTCTAAGCTGTCAGCACAGAGCCCAATGCAGACTTGAACTCACAAACCTTGAGATCATAACCTGAGCCAAAGTCAGACGCTTAACTGACTGAGCCACCCAGGTGCCCCAGTTTTAACTTTTATCGTATATTCAATATTATAGAATATATAGATTTGTTGCATATATATAATAAAATTAAAAATGCTGCCTTCTCCCATCAAGCCATGTATTTGGTTTGAAGCCTTTGAAAGTTACCCCCACAAAGATCTGGAAGGAAGCTAATTTGCACATGGTCACAGAATCAGTCAGGGTAATTCTCTAAACATGCTCACAATTTGACATGTATTTTTTCTATCTCAACTGCCAGCAGGTGTTTCTTAAGGAAAAATGCGTGACAAATTTCTTTGCATAGGTTTGAGTCACATTGTGTTATCTTAAATTGCTCCAGTGAGTTAAATAATGTGTTGTCACTGAGCAGAATTTTCACTTTCTTTGAGGGTTGGATATTGTCCAGGTGCTCACTGAATAGAGATATTTGGGATGATCTTACCTCGTTATTAGAATGACAACAGATCCATCCTAGATTCTCATCCTAAAGGGTGAGGTCTTTCAACTAATGATTCTTTTCTGAGATAGTAGACATGAGCTAAAATTTTAGGAACCTCTGAGAACTGAAATATTATTTAGGTTTCCCTCAACAGAGTCTGCAATTATAAATAAGTCATTTGTTAATCTCGTAACAGTAGTATTTAATTCTCTCAGGAAACATTCTGTGGCAACTCATTTGTGTTTGATGTTCTGGCAGGAGTTCCACAGATTCTGATCACGGGCTGTGTTTATGAACCTTCTTTACAAAATACAGCCTAGAGCTGAGCAATTAAGATTTTAATTTTATGCAACTTGATTGCTCTCCTTCACTTAAAAGAAGTGAGTAAATGCCTACATTGAAGAGAAGTGTTATTAACCTTTTCTTTGTTTATCAGGCTTGTATAGCTTGCATCAAAATACTCATGTAATGTTACAGATTGGCTTATTGTTATGCACTGGGAATTTCCTCTATAATTTTATTGATAGTGCTTTGCATAGAGCAGGTGCTCAGTATTTCTTATAAACTTAGTGCAGTACATACCAACATTGCCTTGTTGATCTTGTGCCAAACACCACACTGATTTTTCATTAAATGTTTTTATAACATCTTTACTAAAAGTTAATTCACACACTATAAAATTTACCTATTTAAAGTGTACCAGTCAGTGGATTTTAGTATAGTCACCGTTGTGCAACCATCAACAGTATCTAATTTTAGGCCATTTTCGTCAAACCCTGTACTCCTTAGCAGTCACTCTTCATTTCCCTCCAAACTTCCAAGCCAAAGGCAACCGCTCATCCACTCTGTCTCTTTAGATTTGCCTCTTCTGGATATTTCTTATAAATGAACTCATACAATAGGTGGTTGGCTTATGTCACTTAGCATAATATTTTCAAGATTTATCCATGTTGTAGCCTGTATCAGTACTTCATTTCTTTTTATTGCCAAATACGCCTCCATTTTATACATGTATCACATTCTGTAGATCCTTTCATCGGTTTGATGGACATTTAATTTGCTTTCACTTTTTGACTATTATGAATAATGCTGCTATGAACATTTGTATGCAGGTTTCTGTGTAGACATATTTTTTCATTTCTCTTGGGTGCATATCTAGCAGTGGAATTGTTAGGTCATATGGTAAGTCTATGTATAACTTTTTGAGGAAATGCCAGATGGTTTCTAAAGTGACTGCACCATTTACAATATCAGTGACAGTGTATGAGCGTTCCAATTTCTCCACATGCTCACTAACACTTGTTACTATCTGCCTTTTTGATCATAGCCATCTTAAGGGATATGGATGATATCTCACTGTGATTTTTGATTTGTATTTCCCTGATGGATAATATATGTTGAACATCATTTTGTGTGCTTATTGGTCATTTGTACATCTCCTTTGAAGAAATGTTTACTCAAATCCTTTGCCCAATTATTAATAGGTTGCCTGTCTCTTGTTATTATGGAATTATAAGAGCTCTTTATTATAATATATATGTCTCATCATACATACGATTTGCATATAGTTTCTCCCATTTAGTGGGTTGTCTTTCTGCTTTCTGGATTGTGTCTTTTGAAGCACAAAAGTTTTGGGGGCGCCTGGGTGGCTCACTCAGTTAAGGGTCTGACGTTGGCTCAGGTTGTGATCTCATGGTTTGTGGGTTCCAGCCCCGTGTTGGGCTTTGTGCTGATAGATTGGAACCTGCTTCCAATTCTGTATCTCCCTCTGTCTCTACCCCTCTCCTGTTCATACTCTGACTCTCCCTCTCAAAAATAAACATTAAACAAAGAATTAAAAAAATGAAGCATAAAAGTTCTGAATTTTGACTAAGTCCAATTTCTTAATGTTTTCTTTTGTTTTCTGTGCTTTTGGTATTTCATTTTAACACATCATCGAGATTATGCTATGGGGGAATATCTTAGAAGGAATACTTCTTGATTGTGTAACGATTAACTCCTCCTTTCATGGGAGTTCAAAATAGAGCTGTCTTTAGTACTGAGCCTAAGTAAAATTGTGATGTAGATGATGCTTGTTCTCAGCATCTCCTTTCTGGCACTCACTGGTGCACACTTTCTGCACCTGCCCTTTAGTAGATGTCTCTGGTGTCCCACATCCCATCCCCTCTCTCACTGATGATTTTCAGCCATGGCTGCCAGGGACAGTTCCATGTGAGGTCAAGTGCCCCTAGAGTACAAAACACTCACTTAGGATGAGGCCAGCATGTCTTTCTACTTTGGGCTCTGGGGTCTTCTCCTAGGGATGCAGAAGCCCACACTACAATCAGAGGAACAGATTTGTTGCCCTTATCTAATGGGGGAAGTCCTTATTTAATGGGGGGGTCCTTATCTAATGAGGGAAGGAAGAGTATGGATAATTCTTTAATCTCCCTTCCTCTAGGCAGAAACAATTCTGGGAGGTAAGAAGACCCCAGCAGAACAGAGCCCTCTGCTTATATTTTCTGCCTCATCCTTCTGCTCCCTTTTTTCCTGCACCCTGGGAGAGTCTTTTGAATAGGTCCCTGATATTACGTCCTTCCTGCTTTTGAGAGAACCCAAAATAAAGCATCCATGATGAAATCCCCTTATCCTGCCTCTGGTATCTTGTGCTCTCCTTCATCTCCTAAGTTATTTTTGCAGAATCTTGTGGAAACCTAATCCACGCCTTTCCTGAGTTTCTATGTCTCAATAAATCTTTTATATATTGTGTCTAATTTCTTCTGAGCCCAGTTAGGTGGTTGTATAGCTAACCTGAAAGAGTGATTTCAGTCAAGGAATTGTGTGCTACTAATAGTTTTACCTCTGTATCTTCTGGGAACATTTGGATTTGAAAGAGTAACTTTGGTGAATTTCCTCTAAGCAGGAACTCCTGAGAATAGATGGAGGGAGTTGTTCTAGTAAGAGCAACATTTCTCTCCTTCCCAAATCACATCCTGAAGGTGACTTTTCTGTCATATTTGAAACAATCTTGTGTTGACCAGTTACCCAATTAATATTGTGTTATATCTTTGCTGCAGACAATGGTTAAATTATAAATGTCATATCCAAGTGTAGACTTAAGATACTGCTTTGTAATGAGTAAAGGTGGCTTTAAAGAGGCACAAATGTGGGGATGTTTTGAGTACTGGAGGAGAAATGCTATTGCAAGGCTCTGGGAAGAGACTGGAACAGGTACACTAACGAAAAGAATAAAGCTAGAAATAAGAAACAGTAAGGAATAAAGTGCACAAAGGATTGGACAAAATAGTCACCTGGAACATATTTTTGGGTAGGTAAAGTTAGCAATAAAGGTTTGCTGAATGAATAAATCGGTGACTAAACAATTTTTCCTTTTATATCAGAAAAGAGTATATATGTATCATGTTTACCATGATCCTTGTAACATGATGTGATGGTTTTAAAAATATGTCTACAAATTCTTTGCTACTCCTCCCTTCAAGAGCTGGAGACTAATTCCCCTCTCCTTGAGTGTGCACTGTATTTAGTGACTTATGTGGAATAGATTGGATCGGAAGTGATAGTGGGTAACTTTGGGGAACTGGTCATACAGTTCCTTCTTGGTAATTCCCTTTCAAATTGTTCACCTGGGGGAAAGGCTCACACAGTGAGGAACTAAAGCCTCCCGACAATGGACACGTGAGTGAGCTTGGAAGTGGATCTTTAGCTCCAGCTAAGCTTTCAGATTACTGTAGTCTGCATCTCTCTTTGCCAGAAGATTGAATGAAATCTCATAATAGCCACTGAGCCAGAGGAACCTAACTGAACTACTTCTGGATTCCTGACCCTTTTAACACTGTGTGAGATAATATTCGTTGTTTTAAACTGTAAAACTGTAAGTTTTAGGACAATTTATATACAACAATAGATAAATAATATACATGAAAAAATACCAATGAATGGTAGTGGTTGTGATCATAAAGATGATCATGAAGATATGATGAAGATGACAGTAGGAAGGGAGAGAGGTGGTTAATCTTCTGTTAGGAGGAGAGAAAAACATCTTCCTTATAAACCTCTTTGATATTTTTTACTTCATCTTGGGCCAGTTATTTGTTTTCTGAACTATGAGATAAAGAGTGCTGTAACGTTGCTTCAGAGGTGAGGCTCTTGCTGGTGAGTGGAGAAGTTCTAGTTGTTAACGGCCACGTTGGATTCTCTCACAGCATCTTGACCCTGTGACACTGCATGAGCAGATACACGAATGATATTCTACTTCATACCAAGCTCTACCTAGGTGTCAACAGACATGATTTCTCACTCCCTTTGTGAAAGTCAACACTGAGCAGTGAGTCAGTCTCAACAAAATTATATATTTAGGACAAAATTGAGGTACAAGCTAGAAATATATGCTTGCTTATGCACAAGTGACTCCTATGACTTCTGTCCTCCTCATGGTTTAAAATAGAGATGAGTACAGTTGGGTTCTGCTCATCACTAATCTTGGATAGATGAACCGTGGAGGATTGTGTAATGGTAATGACAATGATAATGATAGTAGTGGCCAGCATGTATAGAGCAGACATTTTACACAACCATGTACATCATCTGTTATGCTCATCACTACTATAATTACTGAGAAGATTGCATTTCAAAGATGTTAGTGAACCCATGGCTACAGAAGTGTAGAGGCTGAGCTTCAAACTTTGTTTTGATGTTCTCCAAAGAATGAGTTCCTTCTACTCTACTCCATTGTCTCCCTTCCTTACTATAAGATGGTTGCCAAAGGCATAAGAGGGCAAACACTTGTATCTAATTTATGGAACTGTTTGAATTTAATGGGTACAAATAAAAGTTTGAATTTTCTCAATACCTTTTTTCACTTATACTCTGTTAAATCTCTTTTTCCCTATCCATAAATGAAATACTTGGCAGTACTTTTGCTTTTTTTTTAAAGTTTTATTTATTTTGAGAGAGCATGAGCAGGGGAAGAGCAGAGAGAGAAGAGGGCCGAGAATCTGAAGCAGGCTTTGTGCTGAGCCTCCTGTGGGGCTCAAACTCACGAACTATGAGGTCATGACCTGAGCTCAAGTCAGATGCTTAACTGACTAAACCACGTAGGTGCCCCAGTACTATAGCGTTTTGATCACTTTCAGTTACTAAGTCAATTCAGTCTGTGGTAGAAAGTTCTTAAAATGGCTCTTGTGTTAGAGAAGGTCATGTGGCAAGGAGTCAAGATGGTCTCTGACCACAAGACAGGGAGGAGCCAAGGCCTTCGGTCTAAGAGCTTATGAGGAACTGAATGAATGAGTAAGCTTGGAGTCAGGCCTTACCTCAGCTGAGCCTTAAGATGGTTGCAGCTCCAGCCACTATCTTGGTTATAGCCTGAAGCTGTACACAGATTCATGTCCTACAGAAACTGTGGGATCATAAATATTTGTGATTCTAAGCCACTAAATTTGTTTTGCAGCAGTTGATAATATAGTTTGACCCAGTTTAAAATTTTGATATAACATTCAACGTTTATTTCCTCTCCTTTCCTCCCTCTTCTGGATGTGGTTCAGGAGACTTGAAGGACTTGCTCTTTCATTTCTCTCCCACCTCTACCATTTTGGGGCTCTGTCATCCCTGGTGGGTTGGGGCTGGGTGTAGGGAGATGGAAAGACATGAGTGTCTCTTACTTGACTGGTACCTTTGTTCTCTCTGCTATTATTGTTTCTCTGGCTTTGACTAAATGTCTGTTGGACAAGTGTTCATATACTGGCTCTCTCTGGGGGTATATGGGAGAATTCTCTGTAGAAACCTTCAGAGCTTCCTAGTTTCTTGGTCCTTTCTGAGTCTTCCTACACAGTTTCTACCCCAGATATTCAGGTTCAGATTCTTAGTGTTGGAATCTCCTTACAGTCAGTGAGACCTTGAAGAAGCACCTGCGAGGTGGCACAGGTTCAGCTACATTCAGGTGTGCCCAATTTCTACTGTCCCTCTGTCACTGGCTCTCTCTGCCTTGTTGTTTCATCCAAAAAGGATTGCCAGATTTAGTAAAGACAGAGGAAATCCAGTTAATTGAATTTCAGATAAACAATGAATAATTTTTTAGTGTAAGTAAGTCTCATGCATCCATACTTTATCTGAAAACCCATTCCCATACTCTTGTGTGTTTCTCAAGTAGCACACAGAGGACAGATCAGAAGGACCATTGCCCAACAAGGAAATGAACATATCTTGGGTGGTCCGGTAGAATGATTCTCTTGTCTCCTTGCTTGACTTGAGATCGGGAGCTCAGGGAAAGGAGGGACAAGCTCATCATGAATACTAAATTCTCTTGACTTGTGTGTCGAGTGGTTTCTTTGATTCTCATTTGTAGACTAACAGGGGTGGACAGTGAATTTTGGGGGAAAGGTGTTCTGTGGGAATGTCTGGCCCCAATTATGTATTACAGTGCTTTCTTGGACAGTGTGGGTTGGCAGGCCCTGAATCTGAGAAAACAGGAAAAATTCTCCTCCATTTCTGTGCAAGTCATAGCACAGCTGCATTAGGGCAATCATAGGTTTTCTCTTCTAAAGATGTGATTTATCTTGCTTTTGTTACCCTAAGCCATCCCTTTTATTTCAATAGCATGTGGGCTTGAAATTTGTCAGTTTCCAGTTGGTGAAAATGAATAAAACTACCTTATTTAGCCTCTCTCCCTTTTCTGTGATTAAATATTTTGAAACACTGTTTCCTTGATGGCTTTTTGAGAACTTGTGTCTTGATTAGGCATCTTTTGTTGAGTTGGTGAGACATTGGTAGCTCTGATGTACCTAAAGTTCTCTATTAGGTGGTCCCACATTTTTTCCCCTAAATTCTCTAAATTTACCACTTGTGCTCTTTGCCCATAGTGTTGCCAAGCACTTACCCAGAATCCCCAAAGGGACCCAGGTACTCATTCCCAGGCTGCTGACAGCTCACAGCTCAGACCCTTCCAGGGAATCCCCTTGGACTATAGAAACTGGCTCACTACAAGGTTACACCCCACTCCCGGTGCAGAAGGGGAACAACCATGCCTGGTCATTGTGGGATGCTGAAGGGAGGGGTTGGAGAGCGATGTGCAATACAAAGCTCTTCTCATTTCTTGGCATATTTGGGACAATTCCATCTCAATTTCACAATCCTTTCCTTGTCCTTGTCTGTGTCCTTTTTTTTCCTTTTTTTTTTGCAATTGTACTGCTTAAATTGTGAAATTTAAAAAATATTTTTTTCCATTTTATACTGAAATTTCCCTCAAAACTAGCTTGGAAAAGACAATAGGATTAAATTACATTTTTATTTAAAATGTTTTTTTCCCTAGATACATCTCAAAACTAGCTTGAAAACATGTTTATTACAAGATGCTTGAATTCCATAATTTCTGTTAAAAACATTTTTTTTACTGAATTTTTACTTAGAAGTTGCTTAGAAACTTCACTTCATTTTTATCCCAGCAGGCATTCTGTACTTTTCTGTTAAGTATTTCTTTTATTAGATTTTTCCTAAAAATTAGCTTGGAAACATGACTTTTCATCACAACAGGCTTAAAACTCCTCATTTTCAGCAGAATTTAGGCTCATTTTGATGAAAATAATTTTTCCAACCTAAGTTTCAGGAAAAAACATCTTGCATAAAACATTTTCAATAGAAAAATGTTCAATTGAAGAACTTGATGATAATCATATTTGTAAGGTAGTCAAATATGAATCCTTTCTTACTAGGCCTGAAAGATTATTTCTTTTCCTAAGGAATGCTTTGAACAATGCTTTGGACAATGATTTAGAAATAGATTCGGAGCTTCTAGATGGCTCAGTTTGAGTGTCCACCTCTTGATTCCAGCTCAGATCATGATCCCAGGGTTGTGGGATTAAGCCTCATGTCTGGCTCCATGCTGAGCATAGAGCCTGCTTGGGATTCTCTCTCTCCCTCTCTCTCTCTCTTTCCCCCTCTCCCGCTCTCCCCCATCCCCCCCTCCCTGTCTCTCTCTGTCTCCCTCTCTCCTAACCCCACTCCCAATCTCCTCCACTTGTACTCTCTCTCTCAAATAAAAAAAAGATAGATTTAGTTCAGTGCATTTTGTGGGTATTAATATCTAACATTACTCATGGCATCATACTGGTCAAAAGAATTGCCAGTCCTTTGATGAAATTCTTACAATCCAGGTGTAATGTACCCAATTTTGTCTTGTTCCTCCACACCTTTAAAAACATTGTGAGGGGCGCCTGGGTGGCTCAGTCGGTTGGGCCTCTGACTTCGGCTCAGGTCATGATCTCATGTTTGTTGGTTCAAGCCCTGCGTCGGGCTCTGTGCTGACAGCTCAGAGCCTGGAGCCTGCTTCAGATTCTGTGTCTCCCTCTCTCTCTGCCCCTCCCCACTCATGCTCTGTCTCTCTCTGTCTCAAAAAATAAATTAAAAAACAAACAGGGGCGCCTGGGTGGCTCAGTCGGTTAAGCACCGGCTTCGGCTCAGGTCAGATCTCACGGTTCGTGGGTTCGAGCCCCGCGTCAGGCTCTGTGCTGATGGCTAGCTCAGAGCCTGGAGCCTGCTTCGGATTCTGTGTCCCCCTCTCTCTCTGACCCTCCTCTGCTCTCACTGTCTCTGTCTCTCAAAAATAAATAAAAACCATAAAAAAATTTTAAAAAACAAACAAACAAACAGACAAACATTGTATGTCCTACATGGATGATCTGGTGATACTATCCTCTGGTTTTAAAATTTTCGTAAGCTTTCCATAATCAAAAAGTGGTTTATAAACTATGTTCTGTGGGGCTCTTGGGTTCTGTGGAGGGGGTCAGAGGCTGCTGTTGGGGCTGGGTAAGCATATGAGGCATCTGAGTCACAGGAGCTCCAGGCCACAAATCTTTACATTAGCCAGAACAATTATGATGCAATATAAAGCACCAGTGTTTCCTATACATTTTCCTTGATACAAAGTATTCTAGGGCTTAAAAAAAAACCAAACAAACCCATTTTCAGTAGTAGGAGTTGCAAATATTTTTTTTTTCCTGTTTGTATCACTATAGATACTAGAGGACAATTATGGCCACAAATCCTTTATTTTTCCATTTTAACAACAGCAACAACTGAAAATATCACATGTCAAATTAGGAGGAAGTTCAGCATCTTCTTAGAGTACACCCTGATATTTTATGAACCTGGAAAACTAACATGATCTGAAAGTTGAGGTTAGCCAGGGAATGGATGGGTCAGATACTGCCATTACTCCTGATGGCCACATGATGGCACTGTGGACAGCTGGTCATTTTGACAGATTCTGTGGGTCTGCTTCTGGCTCACATCTGTGCAAGCCACTGAGAATTCAGGTAGACATGTATGTGGTGGGCAATCCACTGACTCTGTATTGTGCTCAGGAAGGGTATCCTGCACCTGAATTCCCAGGGACATAGCCCTTGATGCTTCTTTTTGGCCCAATATAGTCATCTTTGAAGGTACCAGAATCCCCAAGATCACTGTTTGTGAACTGACTCTGCTCCTTGTGAAATAGTCCCCTCTGTCTTGCAACCAATTTACATTATTACGGATTGGACAGCTTTTCACCGTTCCGGCTTTTGACCTACAAAGGGTCTTACTACACTAACTACTGGAAGATAGGACTCTATAACCCTCCCCCTCTTAATGGCTCCCCTGATGGCTTCCAGGGTCTCCAATCAATACCTTCACTATAAACGTTTTATTCCATGGTATTTTCTGTCTTGTGGGGACTCAAGATGACTTTCTGAAAATCCCTGCTACAGAAGAGGATGACTCCTTACCCTCCTCCACCCTCTCAAGTTTTAATCTTTAGGAGAACATTCTCCAAATGATCATGGTCACTTCTTTGAGAGGTTAATATCTGCTAAAAGAGAAAAAGACATAAGCTTATAATTATTTTACGTTTTTATAACAACAAAAGAGAAAAAGAATATGTAAGAATAGGTGTTAGAAGAGTTTTTGGGGTCAAGATTATGAAGGATCTTATATGTTGTAGTATGCAAATTCTATTCAGAAGCAATGGAAAGTCAAAAGAGACCTTTAAGCATCAGACAGACAGGATCAACTTTGTTTTTAGAAAACTAATTTCAGAGATTGTGTGGAAGATGAACTCTGCAGGGAGAAAGCAGTGGTAGAGACCCCCCTAGAACATGAGCTGTTGTCTTAGGTTAGGCAAGAATGTTGAGGCTTGGAACAGTGCAGTATTAATGAGGCTGAAGAGCTGTGTTGAATTCTGATTATTGTCAGAAGTGGAATTGATAGAAATTGGTGAGATTGTGAGAGTCAAAAAGAGGAGAAGGCAAGAGTGGCCCTAAGAGTCTGGATGTCAAAACCATACTCCATACAGTGAGTTTCAGAGGGAGAAAGGTTTGTAAGGAGAGAAGGTAAATTCTGTTTGGGGGCATTGGATTAGAAAGAAAGTTCACTGGGTATAGAATTCTAGGGCTGACAGTGTTTTCTTGGCATACATTATTGTGTCACTGTAGCTTTCACTGCAACTGTTGAGAAATCAGCCAAAATTCTTATTGCTGTTCATATGAATGTAATGGGTATATTAGTTTCAGACTGCTTTTCAGATTTTTCTCTTCATCTTTGAGTTGTAACAGTTAAACTGATGTGCCTAGGTGTGGTTTTCTTTGTGTTTTTCTTGCTTAGCTAGATAATTATCCTGTTTTGCTGAGCTTTTTGAACTTGCAATGTTATGTCTTTTTACTAGTTTGGGAAAATTCTTGGCCATTATTTCCACAAATATCTGTTCTGTTTCATTCTCACTCTCATCTTTGTATGCCATTCCAACTAATGTATGTTAGAAAACTTGGTATTGCCCTATATACCTTTCACATTGCACTCTGTTATTTATTTGTTAAACATTTTTTAATGTTTATTTATTTTGAGAGACAGAGACAGTGCATGAGTGGGGGAGGAGCAGAGAGAAAGGGAGACACAGAATCCGGAGCAGGCTCCAGGCTCTGAGCTGTCAGCACACAGCCTGATGTGGGGCTTGAAGTCACAAACTGTGAGATTATGACCTGAGCCAAAGTCAGACGCTTACCTGACTAAGCCACCCAGGCATCCCTGCTTTTTGTTTGTTTGTTTAATTATTTTTTCTTAATTCTCCAGTTTGGATAATTGAATGGACTAATCTTCAAGTTGATGAATTCTTCTTATGTTCAATCTGCTTTTAACTAAGCATTTTTAATTCATCCTTAATTTAAGACACTGTATATTTCGGTCTTAGGCTATCCATTGGTTAGTTTTAAGAGATTTCACTTCTCCATAGAAATTGTCTGTTTTTTTCTCTCATTTATTTAATCTATTTCCAATAGTTAAAGTCCTTATCATCTAATTTCAATAACTTGTTTATCTGTGGGTTCCTACCATTGATTTTTTATTTTTCTTATTAGTCATCTGTTAGTATTCTTTGTATGTCTCATAATTTTTATGGTATGCTGAACGGAATAGATTTACAAAAAATGAGAAAGAGTACAGAGAGTTGTCATATATCTCAAACCCAGTTTCTTCTCTTATAAATACCTTATGTTAGTATGGCACATTTGTCACAATTAATGAACCAACATCAATACATTTATTTTATTTATTTTATTTTATTTTTTTAGTCAGGCAGAGAAGGATAGATACCATATGTTTGCATTCATAGGTCTAACAGGAGAGACGTGGCAGGGGACCATGGGAAGAGGAAGGGGGAAAGAGAGTGGGGGCGAGTGAGGGACGCAGATCAAGGGAGACTACTGAATACTGGAGACGAAGCATGGACTGAAGGGGGAGGGGGAGGGAGAGAGGGGGTGATGGTCATGGAGGGGGGCACTTGTGGGGAGAAGCACTGGGTGTTATATGGAAACCTATTTGACAATAAACTTTAAAAAAAGGGGGAGAAGAAAAAATACATTTATTTTAAAATCCCACCCTTATATTCCCTCTTCCCCCTCTTTGGAGGGAAATTCCTAGGCATAGCACATAGTTTTTATTTTTTTAACTTATTCCTGTGTTTATTTTTGCCATATTTGTGTATTAGTTTTTTCTTTTATAGTTTATTGTCAAGTTGGTTTCCATGTAACACCCAGTGCTCATCTTGACAAGTGCCCTTCTCCATGCCCATCATCCCCCTTCCCCTCTCCCCCTCTCCCCCTCTCCCCCTCTCCTATCAGCCCTCAGTTTGTTCTCAGTATTCAAGAGTCTCTCATGGCTTACCTCCCTCTGCCCAAACTATTATCCCCATTCCTCTCCCCCATGGTCCTCTGCTAAATTTCTCCTGTTACACTTATAAGTATAAACATGGTATCTGTCCTTCTCTTCCTGATATATTTCACTTAGCATGACACTCTCGAGTTCCATCCATGTTGCCACAAATTGCCAGATTTTGTCCTTTCTCATTGCCATGTAGTATTCTGTTCTCTATATAAACCGCATCTTCTTGGTCAATTCATCAGTTGATGGACATTTAGGTTCTTTCCATGATTTGGCTCTTGTTGAAAGTGCAGCTATGAACATTGGGGCACATGTGCTCCTATGCATCAGCACTTCTGTATCCCTTGGGTAAATCCCCAGCAGGGGAGTTCTATCGATAGTTTTTTGAGGAACCTCCACGCTGTTTCCCAGAGTGGCTGCACCAGTTTACATTGCCACCAGCAGTGTAGGAGGGTGCCCGTTTCTCCATATCCTTGCCAGCATCTATAGTCTCTTGATTTGTTCATTTTAGCCACTTTGACTGGCGTGAGGTGGTATCTCAGTGTGGTTTTGATTTGTATTTCTATTAGGGCCTTTTTATTCCTAGCTGCTTTCACAATTCTCTCTTTATCTTTGTATCTTGCCAGTTTCACTGTGATATGTTGTGCCGAAGATCGATTCAAGTTATGTCTGAGGGGAGTTCTCTGTGCCTCTTGGATTTCAATGTCTGTTTCCTTCCCCATATTGGGGAGGTTCTCAGCTATAATTTGTTCAAGTACCCCTTAAGTGCCTTTCTCTCTTTCTTCTTCAGGAACTCTTATGATACAGATATTATTCCATTGGATTGTATCACTCAGGTTTCGAATTCTCCTGGATCGATTTATCTCTTTTTCTCAGCTTCCTCTTTTTCTATAATTTTGTCTTTAATTCACCTATTCTCCTCTCTGCCTCTTCAGTCTGTGCAGTGGCCCTCTCCATTTTATTATGCACCTCATTTATAGCATTTTATAACTCATCACAGCTATATTGAACGTCCCTAGTCTTTGCAGCTATAGTTTGTCTGATGTCTTCCATGCCTTTTTTCGAGTCCAGCAATTAATTTTATGACAATTATTCTAAATTCTTGCTCAGTTATGTTGCTTATATTTGTTTTGAGCAATTCTGTAGCTGTGACTTCTTCCTGGAATTTCTTTAGAGGAGAGTTTTTCCGTTTCATCATTTTGGCTAGCTTTCTGTCTCTTGTCAGTTTTAAAAGCTTGTTATGCACTCTGCACCTGTGAGTATTGCTGTATTAAAGGAGGCTCATTGACTGTCCAGGGCCTCTCCATTCAGAAGTGTTCTCTTAATGGTGTCTCTTGGTCTCTCTTGGTGTGCCTTTGGTTATTTTATTTCCCAACCCAGGCTGAAATTTAGGACTCTCCACCATGTGTACTTTGGTTTGTTTCTTGAGGTGGCCCTGAAAAGGAAAACAGACAGACAAACACACAGGGAACAAAAGCATGCAAATGCACAGACAAGTCAAACAAACAAGCAAACCAGAAGGGAGAAAAAGGTGGGGGGAGTGGACAAAAACAACAAAAGACAAAGGACAGTCTAAAAG
Organism: Suricata suricatta; assembly: GCF_006229205.1. Classification (NCBI taxonomy): domain Eukaryota; kingdom Metazoa; phylum Chordata; class Mammalia; order Carnivora; family Herpestidae; genus Suricata; species Suricata suricatta. The sequence goes on along the minus strand of NC_043703.1, from coordinate 56,157,532 downwards.
CATAAAATCAGAAATCTCAGCTACAAATAAAGGGCAGAATGGAGGCAGTGCTGATGGAAAAGCATCTACAAAGAAAGAAGTGACGGGTGGGGAGGAAGTACAATTGAACACTGACCAGGCAGAGAGACTAAAAGGGTTAATTCAGAAAGAGAAAAAGGAGAATATGGTAGGAGGCAAGGAGAAAAAAGTAATGAAGATAATGTTACCTAAAGAAACGATATAGTCTGATTATTCCAGAGAGAGAGGAAGGAAGGTATTAACAGAGGTGTAGAACATGCGTCAAGAGAATGGATTAAATGTGACTGTTTAAGCAAACCAATGACCAGAGTGCCCAGTCTAGCAGGGGAGAGATAAGAATGAGATAAGGCAAAATAGATCTGACTAGCAAGAATCGATCTAGAATTAATCATGGCAATGCATCCATGTTGGTCTTGCCTGTGCTCTGAAAAAAAAAAAAAAAGGTGGCAGGTCTCCGGTGCAGATGGGGCGGATGGGTGTAGTTTGGTGTAGTAGGCATGTCTCACCTCCACTGTGGGTCCCTGGGGCTGTTCACTGAGGACCCGTCTTGGTGGTTGTATGGAGAAAAATATGTGGCGCCCTAGTCCCTTCTCAAACCAAACCTTGCAACTCACTCTTTTGGGTTCAATCTCCCTGTGCCACAGGCATAGCCAAGGTGGGCTGAGTTGTATTTCCCAAGCCCCTCCTTGTTTCCTGATCTTAGTCCACGCACTTTAATGATACCTTAATGATGCCGCAGGAAATGTTCTCCCACAGACCAGGTGGCTTCTTAGCTGGGGGTCGAGTAGGGGAGTAGGGAAGCAGTTTCTCCTGGCACTGCCTGGGATGAGGACGCCCAGCCCAAGGAAAGCGCCACAGCCCTCTCCGAACGCCCTGAGATTACAAATGGAACGGTAGGGTCCCTCTCCATCCCAAGCTGAGGTTTTTCTCTTCTCCAGAGACAGTTTATCGCAGTTTCAGCTGCTCTTTCTCTTCCCCTTCTCTCTCATGGCTCTCCACGGAAGGGGCACCCTCCCCTCTGTGCCTCCGGTTCCCGCCCGTTTTTTATCTTCCCCAGTTCTCGATCAGGCACCTATGAGGTTATCCTCTTAGTGGACTCTCTTTTCCTCCCAGACTCTTGTGGTTCTGTGTCTTATGGCTTCAGTCCTTCCTGGTTTTAGAGATGTGGGCTGGTGAAAAGGTATGGAGCTCCCTACTTCTCTGCCATCTTGCCACCCTCCCTCGCACAGCACATACTTATGGAGTGGGGGAGTTAAAGTGCACATTCTTGAGGGCACAGTGTCTATACTAATTACATGGACTTCCTCTACATGAATGATTTATTATCCTCTACTTACTTATTTATGTATGTATTTGTTTAGTCATTTACTTAGATTAGTATGGTCTCATAGATATTTATTTTATATTTTGGATTATAATCCAATACTGCATTATTTATTTTGGTGCTCAATAATAATTTAAAAATAAATGTTGGTGTTCCAGCTTTGGCTATTGGGATTTCTTTCAGTTAACTTCTTTGACAACCCCCTCACCCTCAATATGTGTGGGTTTTGGGTTTTTTTTTGTTGTTGTTTTTTAGTAATTCCATACTTTTTGGCATTATAAAATACACCAGACTCATCTTCTATATTTCTGAATCAGCCATTTCTCAAAAAAATATCATCATTCTTTTTATTGAAGAGTTGTGTTAGAAACCAAGATCTGTGTTCTAGGTGTGCTTGATGCTGTTGGTGATCTTCTGTTGCTTCTAGGCCCTTGTATACATACTCGTGTCTATAGGTATTCTTGTATGTAACCATCCATATTTATATCAAGCCAAGCATGAGTTCATAATGATGTCTTCAACTCCATTGCCAAATGGATAATTATAGCCTTTACCCCTTGCTAATATGTAGCCTTTAATTCCTTCACTGAGAAAGCTGACTCCCACTATCCATACATTAACTTGTTTAATTCCAGTATGCATGTATGGTGGTTTCCAACTGTTAATCCCTCCTTCCATGGGAAACGACTTTATCAATTAGAATATGGTGCTTATGTATAGTTCTTTCATCTTTAGTCTTGCAGACTGCTTATTTCCATAGTCATTTAGGTCAGCACCTTACCTCACGCCCCTATGATGTTGTTTCATACATTTGTAGTAGTTAGACACTTTTTCCTTTACCTTTTGCATTCTATCCTGAGATCTCCCTCCCAAATAATTTTTAAAATATTTGTATGTATTAAGGTTCACGCCTTATGCTTCTGGCACAAGTTATTGAGTTTCAACAATTGCATAGTCTTATGTGTCCACCATCACAATGTCAGAATAGTTCACTGACTTAAAGAAACTCACCTGTGCTCCAGTTATTTAATCATGCCCAAACTTTTGGTAACCACTCCTCTCCCCTGCTCATAAAACTATTTTTATACTTTTGCTTTTTCTGGAATATCTTACAAATAGAATTATATAGTATGTAGCTTTTTCATACTGGCTTCTTTCACAATGCATTTAAGATTAATCCATGTCACTGAATGACTTGATAGCTTATTCTTTTTTTTTTATTTGCAAATTGTATTTCAGTGTTCAAAATGTATTAGAGTTTGTTAACCCATTAACCTGGGATATCCTGGTTGCTTCTAGTTTTTGGAAATTATGAATCAATGACTTTAATAACACACATCAAATAATCAAGATTGGATGGAAAACTATTGTCCCCAAATCAGGAGAAATAATACGAAGAGTCACTCATGGAGCAGTAGTCACCAGGATGATAAAATACTAGAAACATTTGAATGGCGGTTTTGATGTCTTGCTGGAGGTTGCATTTGTACATGAGACACGACAGTGAAAATCTGCTTGGGGGTCTTCAAACCTCTGTGTGATTTACCCCCAGAAATTTCATTGGTTCTCAAGATAAAAGTCCTGCAAATATCGCCTCACTGCTCTTTCAGGGGAAGAAGAAGAGTACTAATCATGAAATACACCCAAATCTTGTCCATAACAAGGACCTTCTCTCCAGGAGAAAAGATTTTTTGAGCTTTCTGTCACCTGGGGAAAGAGATTTACTCCCACTCCAGACAGCTCTAGCCTTCCTGTTTCACCTAAGATGGGGAGAGGGATAGTAAACATAGTCAACAGGAATAAGAGGGTCAAGAGAATGGATTGGAAACATTGTAGCCAGGCAAAGGAATAGAAAAAAAGAAAGGAAGAGCTGTAGCACTGTGAAAAAAAGTTATGAAGTTCACAGACAAGTGGCATAAGCCTACTAAAAGACTGAGATTTAACCTAAGATTATAGAACATTTACCCTCCTTTGTCCCTTAAGACCACACAAATAGGGATCCTGTTTAACAACTGGATTATAGCTGAAAGAGATGCAAGATATAGATTCTCTCAGAAGACTAATACTTCAGAATCCTCCCCAAGGTCAACAAATGAGACAAACAAGGACACTAGAAGAATTTGATCCCTCTGACAGTTACAACTATAGCAAACATTAAACATAGCCTAACTTCTGGCCAGATTAACATAAATTCCCACACTAAAAGGTTATTTACCTCAATTTTTAGTACACAATATAACATGTCTGGCTTTCACACAAAAAATTCAAGTTATATCAAAAAGCAAGAAAAAAAATCACAGTTTGAAAAGACAAAGCAATTATCAGAGCCAGAATAAGGTATGACACAGGTGTTGGAATTACCAGTCAGGGAATTGAGAATAATTATTACTAAAATGTTAAGGGTTCTGATGGAAAAAGTAGACAAGATGGAAGAACAGAGGGTTAATGTAAGTGTAGCAGGATTCTCACACAGAGAGTTGTGACACTGAGGCTTTTTATCCAGAAAGCAACTATTATTTGTGCTGGCACAGTTCAGTTGGGTTTGTACCCAAAGAACTGAGTGCTGAACATCACATGGCATAGTTTTTTAATACACTTCTATTTCTTTGTCTCCCATATATGGTAACACACAAAAACATGCAGTCTAATTAAGTAGCCTCAGTTTACAAGGTCATGAGGGATGTTGTCACATAGGGGCATAGCCAGGTTACCTTGAAGTTTTCTCTCCCTTTTTTCTCTATCCTTAGGGAGGGGGCCCTACCACATAAGTAGAGAGATGGAAACCCCAAAGAATCAAAGGAAATGCTAGAAATTAGAGACAGTAATGCTTTCATTGGGCTCATCATGTAGGCTTGACACAACCAAGGAAAGAGTCAGTGAGCTTGAATTATGTGACTACAAACCTCCCAGACTGATATTAAAACAGGAGAAAAAATGAAACAAAATTTAAAAATTTAAGAATTGTGAGATATTTCAAAAAGAGTAACATACATAGAATTGGAATACCAGAAGGAAGAGAGAGATCAGGCAAAAGAAATATTTAAAGTAATAAGGTATGAAAAATTTCCAAAATTAGGACAGACCAGAAATCACAAATCCAGAAAGCTCAGAAACACAAAGCAAGATAACAACCAATATAATCTATATAATACACCTAGGCATATCATAATTTAACTGTAGAAACCCCAAAGCAAAGAGAATATCTTGAAAGATGTCAGAGGAAAAATACCCTATATGTAGAGGAACAGAGATATGAATTAGAGTGGACTTATCATCAGAAATCAAGCAAGAAGAGAGAGAACAAACTATTTGAAGTGTTAAAAGAAAAAAAAAAACAACCTAAAATTCTGTATTGAGGAGAAATGAAGACTTTCTTCAACAGAAACTAAGGAGTTTCATTGTTAGCAGAGCTGTCCTGCAAGAAATGCTAAAAGAAGCTCATCAGGCAGAAAGAAAATGATATGGTATTTGCAAAACATATCTGATGAAAGGCTTGTATCCAAAATATACAAGGAACTCTTAAAATTCAACAACAAAGAAACATAGTCCAATTTTAAAAATAGGTAAATGATGTGAACACTTCACTAAATAAGATAGTAAAATAAGTATATAAAAAATGCTCAACATCATATGTTACAAGGAAATGCTAATTAAAGCAATAATGAGCTACCACTACAAACCTATTAGGCTAAAATCCAAAAAACTAAAAATGCTAATTGCTAAGTAGAAACAGAAATTGTCCTTCATTGTTGGTAGGGATGCAAAATGGTAGAGCATTTTGCAAGACACTTTGGCAATTTCTTACAAAGCTGAAATAGTCTTTTTAAAAATAATTTTCAAACTTATGAACCATGAGATCACGACCTGAGCTCAAGTGAGATGCGTTAACCAACTGAGCCATCCAGGTGCCGCAAGTCTTACCATAACAATCCAGAGGTTGTGTTCCTAGGTATTGACCCAACTGACCTAAAAGCTTTTGTCTATACAAAATCCTGTGCACAAATACTTATCAAATTTGTCCAGCTTTTTCTTATTGTAAGGATGGGAGTGACAACTTCTAAGCTGTTTACATGTTGGAGATGAAACAGGAATTCTGGATATTATCTTTCAAAGAACTACAGTGACTGGAGGAAATATTACTGGGAGATCATATATTTTCCTTTTAAATATTCATAAAGCCGTAAGTCCACAAGACTGCCCATGTGGAATGATTTTAGAAATTTTTTGCCTTTCCTTAAAAAAACCTGCAATAACAAATCTTGTCCACTATTGATTAATCTCACCACAAAGTTATCATCAAAAATTTTTATATCTTTCTTAAGTGAAAATAATTTAACCTGTTGTCTAAGATCATATAAATGACTTTCTGATTGTTTTGTTGTTGTTGTTGTTGTTATTTGTTTTTTTCTTTTTCAATTTTTATTTAATTTGCAGTTAGTTAACCTACAGGGTGTAATATTAGTTTCAGGGGTTCAATACTGTGAGTCAGCAATTCCGTGTAACAGCTGGTGCTCATCAGGACAGGGCAGGTGCACTCCCTACTCCCCCTCTGCTAACCAACTTCTCTAGAGTGAAGGGTCTGTTTCTTGATTTGTCTCTCTTTTTTCCCCCTTGACTTTATGATTCTTTTTAACTTGTTTTGATAGGAAAAGAATTCAAGGCTATAGCCTGTGAAATCCAAGACAGGATAGCATGGGCATAAAAGGAAGAAGTGATGGCAGGTACGGAATACAGATACGACCTGGGAGGTTGGAAAAGCACAGACACATTTTACCTGCTAAATAGTTTGCCTGGATCAGCTGCTGTGAACTTCCAGCTTAACTTGTGGGTGAATGGAACAATGTAGCTTTTTGCCCTAACACTCTTGTGAGACTGAAATGTTAGTGTCTTTCACCTTTCTTCCCTGGGTTGCCACTATGCCTGAGCTACATGCATTACTTCCCACTCCCAAGGAGCCATATCTACACACTGCCTGATATGCCTCTTCTTCTCAGTATTTGAGAATCTTTCCTGGAAGTCAAGGTCAAGTTGTACCAGAGAACTCTAAATGGAATGAGGGATTATGGGGTAAAGAACAATTTCTTAAAAATCCTTTATTTATCACAAGTGATCCTCTCTAGAGAGGAGCCTGATGAGCTTGAATGGCTGTCCAAGAAGGGGAAAAGTCAGGCTATGGGAAAGCTAACCTCTTTTCTCTGGTGCAGAACGTGAAGGGCTGTCAAAATGCCTCTGGTGTGTGCTGTCCCTTGTAAGCCCTCAGTGAGTGGATCAAGGGCTGTGGGTTTCTTTCCTCTGACTTGTCCTCATGAAGCCGAGGTTCCCTCTGGGTATCTGTAGCAAATGTTCTTGATGACTTCACTGACTTCTAGAATGCTTTCCGTGTTTACCTCCTCTGAAAGGTTCTGGCACTGGGAGGTTTCACAGCACAGCCTAACCCACGCTGACTTGCACACTGCCTTGTACCTTCAGTCACACAGGGTGTATGAAGAAAGTAGGGAGTTGTATCATTGGGGCCGTGGCTCCCTTCTCACCCTCTTCCTGATCCTGGGGACTTCAGGGAGCCCCTGCCTTCAGCAAGGGCCTCAATGGGAACTGTGCCAGTAGGTGGGGTTGCTGCCTGAGGGAGGATTCTGGGCTACTGGAGAGTTAGGCTCCTGTCCTCTTATTCTTCTATTAAGAATGGTAGATACTGAGGTGCCTGAGTGGCTCAGTCGGTTAAGCATCCGGCTTCGGCTCAGGTCATGATCTCATGGTTTGTGGGTTTGAGCCCCGCATCAGGCTCTGTGCTGACAGCTCAGAGCCTGGAGCCTGCTTCGGAGTCTGTACCTCCCTCTCTCTCTGACCCTCCCCTGCTCATGCTATCTCTCTCTGTCTCTCAAAAATAAATAAAAAACATAAAAAAAAAGAATGGTAGATACTATAGTTGGAGAAATAGCCAGGTTTATATTCACTCCATATATTATTAACATATTTTTTATATATGGTTTACATTGAAGATCATTAGTCTTACAAGAAGGACTTTAGGCAGAAGGTACTTTTTGGGACTATACAAAGGTTTCTCAATACACTAGGTGCTAAGTAAGGAAGTAGAGCCTTTTATAAATGAGAGGGGCTACACACATGCAGAGAAATTCTCTGATCCCAACTGCAGAGCCTTGGGAAAATTTAAGCTATTCTTTAATTATGGAAGCACTGTATTAGTGATTTTCAGTGTGTGCTTAGCACTTGGACCGAATAATCAGGGAGAAGTTATTTAAAATGCAGATTTCTGGCTGATATTTTTGCCTAGGGAGTCAGAGTCTCTGAAGTGAAGCCTGGGACATCTATGTTTTAAACTAATTTCCTTGGTGATTCTTATAAGGATTATTAAATAATGAGTGCCTGAGGGACTTCCTTTAGTTGGATTTATTTTTTCTTTCTTTAAATTGAAGTATGATTGGGCCCCTCATTTTGGCTTAGTTGACTGGGAGTCAGATTCTTGATTTCATCTCAGGTCATGATCTCAAGATTCTTGGGTTTGAGCCCTGAGTGTGGCTCTCTGCTGACAAGGTGGAGCCTGCTTGGGATTCCGTCTTCCTCTCTCTCTGCCCCTCCCTTACTTGCTCTTTCACTATCTCTCTCAAAAATGAATAAGTAAACCTAAAAAAATAAATTGAAGTATGATTAACATACCGTGATAAGGTGCTGGTGGCTTAGTCCGTTAAGCATCCGACTCTTGATTCAGAGCTCAGGGCATGATCTAATGGTTCGTGGATGCAAGTACTGCATTGGGCTCTGTGCTGACATTGCAGAGCCTACTTGGGATTCTCTCTCCTCTGCTCTCTGTCCTTCCCAGCTCTCTTTCCCTCTCTTTCAAAATAAGTATAAAAAACATTTAAACCAACACAACCTCCCCCCATCCAGAACCATACAGTGTTATATTTCAAGTGTACAAAATACTGATTTGAAAATTCCATACATTACCCTTACAGAATAAGTGAAGTCACTATCTGTCACCAAACAATGTTACTACAGTATTATTTTCTATATTCCCTATGTTGTACTTTCCATGTTTGTGACTTAATTATTTTATAAATGGAAGTATGTACCTCTCTGTTTTGTTCATCTCTCCCTCTGCAATTTCTCTTTGGAAGCCCCAGTTTGTTCTCTGTATTTAAGTGTCTGGTTTTGTTTTGTTTTTGTTTTTTTGGATTCCATATATAAATGAGATCATATAGTATTTGTCACTCTCTGTCTGACTTACACCCTAAACTTAAAACACTCCACATCTGGATGCTGGAGTGGCTCAGTCTGTTAAGTGTCTGACTTTTGATTTTGGCTCAGGTCATGATCTCACAGTTTGTGGGACCGAGCCCTGCACTGGGCTCTGTGCTGACAGCTTGGAGCCTGCTTGAGTTTCTCTCTCTTCCTCTCTCTCTCTCTCTGCCCTCCTCCTCTTGTGCCCTCGCTTTCTCTCAAAATAAATAAGTAAAACAAAAAACAACACTCCACAATTGTCATATTTAAAAGTCTAATGTTATTTTTGGCTTAAATAGAATGGTAGGCAAAATTCTAAGATGACTTCTGGTGACTCATGACCTTGTGAAATCTCTTTGACTGTGGGTGGGGCTTTTAAATTGCTTCTAACCAGTATATGATGGGAAAATTGATGGGATACCACTTCCTTGATTATGTTACATTAGTTGCAAAGGGATTTTACAGATGTAGAAGGTTTATTTCTTACTCATGTTACCAGTGACCCTACTCCATGCTCTTTTCTGTCCAGGATCCAGGTCAAGGAGCTGCCACTATTTGGGACATGGCTGTGCTCCTGGCAAAGGGAGAAGAGAGATGGTGAAATATGGGGTCATTATTAAGGCTCTTACTTGGAAATGGTACCATGATTTTCATCACATTTTATGCATAAAAGCAAGCCACATAGCCAGGCCTGATATCAGTAGAAAAGGAAACAAAATTCTCCCATTGGAGGATCATCAAATATTTGGGAACAAAATCTACAGAATTGTAGATACTAACAATAGGACAAAATGTGGATGGGCCCAGTGGAAAAGGAAGTGGGCAAAAAAGAAAAATAAGATGTGCCTTGGGATGAAAATAGAGGCATTAGGACACCAGTTACAATGCTACTTAGTGAATAAGGGCTTCACTTAGTTGAACTGACCAATTTTTTTTTTAACTTCTTTCAAATGACTTCAGTTACAGTCATTTAAATCCTTCATGGAACAGAGTTTTTAGGCAGCTGACACATATGTGGATCAAGTCCAATCAATAGTGGATTTTTTACCAAGCACTTGTGAAATTTGATGTTTTCAGTTGGAAGGTTTGTTTCATTTTTATCTTTCCAATAAATACAACTTCACCATTTGCCATTTGTAAAATGATTTGTTTATCTATTTGGAAACAGCATGCAAGAACATTGTCAGGGAAATTGATGAGACAAGAAATTGTTTTGAAATCCTAAAAGTTTCTCAGCATAGGAAACTTCATAGAAACCTTCTGGAACCCTTGATGAGAACTTTAGGATCAGTCAGTCACCCAAGTTTTAATGCCAATCTGTAACATAAATGCTTCCAATATTCAAAGCTGTTCTGTCACTTGATATATTTTAATGTGGAATCTCACCTCCTACAACTGTATTGGGAGATTTTGTGACATGAAAATTTCATATGAAGTTCCCAAAATTATTATGTGTTTAACATATTTAAACATTTTTCCCCCTTAAGTCTAGAGTAGTAGAAAGATTGATAGACTATGGCATAAAGAAAGCTTAGGAAAAAAATGATTATAAACCACTATCTCTTTATTCTCTTTTACTCTCAATGAACTTAATCTATAGCCACTACATAATGTCCTGCTGGATACAGTGAATATAAATGACTTTTCCCCTTGGGAATTCTGCATGCAGAATACTTAGCATTGTGCCAGCTATACAGTAGGCACCCAGTAAACGTTCTGAAGCAGAAACAAGAAAAGCAATCCCAATGCTTAATGAAGTAAAGAGGATGGTTAGGCAATTGAGGACCACAGGGAAGAATTTAAACTTTATTTTGAAAAGTTAATTTTTGTTTACTAATGTTAGGCTTTTTTCCCCCCAATGCAAGTCACTGATTCACGAACACAATCGGAGTTGGTTACTTTAGTTTGGCCTAACGGCCCCTCCTGAGGAGCTGGAAGTCCTCCTAAGAGAGCCCCATGGAGCAGAAGCTCAGGGTTTTTTAAGGGTTTTGGTGAGGCAAAATGGGTCATCATTAGTTAACCAATTACAATTTACAGCATTTCATTGTAGCCAATTATATTGTAATACACAGATGTTAGTTTTGGCAGGAGCCTATTATTTTAAAGTTCTTAGTCATAGTTAGACACCTACACCTACAATGTCTAGGGGTCTATAGGCTAGGTGACGTTAACCTCACCTTGGACTTTGCTTCGGCCAGGTCTTATTAAAAGGGTGGGGTTGGTTAACAGAATCTTGAAAAACAAGTTAAACTTTAGGTCACAACGTTTGTTATCAAGTTACATTCTTAGGGTCTTTCCAGAGCCCAGTTGCTCAACCTATAGTTATTTACCAGAATGGGAGTGGGAGAGTGAAACAATGGTTGGTATTTTAGGGTCCAGATTGACCAAGGGAATAGGGTCTTACAACTAAAACAATAGTAGTGATGTTAGAAAGTTTCTTCAGCCAGTGAGTCTAATAGGAAAGGTGATGAGGGCAGCAGGATTCTGAGGATCATTTGTGTTGAACATTCTTCTCTGAAAGTCTCTCAGAACTTTTTCTGGTGGTCTGGGTGCAATCCTGAAGTATTACATTGTATCCTGGAAATTTTGCACATGGAACTAGAATCAGGAACATTTTCATTGTTCTGATTTATAATGGTAGTTAAATAATTGTGTCTATGAACCATCCTGGACTTCTTAAAATTCTCCCCTCTTGTTTTTGAGAAATGTCGTAGACTCTGGGTCTGGAGTTCTCTCTTGTCCAGCAAGAGAGAGGACTTAACGATTGAAATGAGAGAGAGGCCAATGTCCAGGAGAAGACAAGAACCCCAAGTAAGGGTCCTTACTCCATTTTTATTAGGTCAGAAGGCTTACAAGCGTGATGGACATGCACAAAGAGACAATGAATCCATGAACATTAACTCATGGGTTTGAGGGAAAGGGGGTTTCAAAGATACGCAGCGTTAGTAGTTTGGGTCTATACCAAACAAAATCCTGGCCCTGGGTGGAAGGTTGTTAACAGCAGACATGAGGGGCCATCTCTGTTTACCTAAACTGGCCTAGGGCACAAGAAAGACAGAGCATGCTACCAGAAGGTCAACAAGGCACCTTTCTTTTGCTAACTAACTCAGCTCTGGGCAAATTTGCCCTGCTGTTGTCTAAAGTCCTGTTTTCCTGTTTTTGTTCTTCCTTCCTATGAAAGCAGCTCTCTGCTTTCGTACTAAATTGGCAGGGTGTTTCCACCCTGAATACCTAATCATGTTTACCTAATTTTGGATGCTTCCATCCTGAGATTTCTTATTCTTATACTTTTATGCTATATTGGGGAACTTTGCCCTGTTTACCTAATCTTGTTTACCCAAACTTGGGTGGGTTCATCCTGTGACTTTCTAATTCTTTATGTCTTGTTAGCCCATCTGTGCAGGCTCAAGGAATTCGTAAGCTTCTTCTCCACAGAGAAATATAGTGATGATTCCAGGATCACCCAGCCAAAAGTGATGGAATCGGACCAAGAAGCCAAGCCTGACTACACATCTAGACTTCTTTCTACTATGAAAGAAATGAACTATGATTGTTGTGCTAATGAAAGGTGATCAAAATCTCATGTTTTGAGAATGACAATATGGCTATCTCCATATTAAAAACAATTGCTATGATTTTGAGTCTTCTACTAGGATGTTCCTAGACAGCTATTTGTCCTATTTTCCCCACTAATTAATAAATACAACCTAATTGGATGTCCATCTAAATTAAACCTCAAAGAGTTTTAACTACTTGTGTTTCCAGGATTAGTAGGTTGGGCTCAAGACTCTTTGGCACTATTCTGAAAACAAATTGGACTCTTTCCCTTTCTCTAAAAGGCAATCAGTATAGTCATTACACGATCAGTATTTCCTTCCTGAAACAAGCAGTTTGAATGAAAAGTAAGTTTATAAGTGTTTTGTCTTAAAATGTTGGCATAGCATCATTGAAAGGGGATGGTATAAATTTGAGAAGTAGGAAGAGAACACCTAATATCACTGGACATTTTTTTAATAGCCATCATCCAAATTTTCCCCATTTAATCCTAGTGTGTACTAAATTGTATTCCAATATTCTCAGTGTGTGTGGGGGGGGGGGCGACGGGAGGGGGGTAGGTAGGAAGAAACAATGTTTAATTGGAATGTGGCTACATGACTGTCATTAAATCAGTGAAGTCAGCCAAACCAGTTTGGTGTCTTGAAGGCAAAACAACCTCTTAATTAACGAAATTTCTCACTTTTAAAATTGAGTGGATTTCTTGTTGCATGGATACAGCATCAAATAAAACTAAAAATTAGAGATTTCTGTAAACCATAGGAGGCATTGAGCAGTGGAACATTGTGGAGAAGGCACGCACAATCAACTTTGGGTGATCTGAACACTGCCTAGAGCTCCCTCCCTCTCTACTCCTGCTAACCCAGCTCCAGGTACCAGACCCATCTGGTATGGAGACCCCTACTCAGTGTTGCATTCCCAGCATGTTCCGTAATCCTACCTGAAATATTAACTAATAATGACTTCTACCTCTCAGCTTCCAGGGTGTATTTGAGTTGTAATGAGAGATTATAAGGAATAGCATCTCTAATGATTATATTTTAAGTAGATGATGGGTGAAATTTTGGGGGGTTAGAGAATTCTCAGTCTTATCCCACAGGGGTCTGTGTTGCTATGGAGGCTATTCCATGCAATGAACACAGCTTACAAAAATAGAGCCAAAGTCAGACAGTGAGAATTTTAGTCGGATTCTTCATCCTGTTGTTATTCCTAACTGATTTGGAAGCACTGAGAATGAGTTTGAGAATTTGCTACCTATAAATGACAAGCTAGGAAAAGGAGGCATAAGGATATACAACCACACACGTTTACTGAGAACAAATATACTAAACACTGAACCAGGTATGCAGGTGAGCAAAACAAGTAGGGTCTGTGTCTTCATGTTACTTGATAGGATAGTGGCAGGAGCTAGAAAGTGATCAGAAATGTACACATATACTATGAATATCAATAAATACTGTGAGGGAAAAGAAAAGGAGGCTTTTACCCAGGGAAAGATTATCTCACTGGTGAAATTCACAGACTCTGGAGCCCAAATGTCTGGATTCAAATCCCACCTCAGTTGTGTGATCTTGGGCATATTACTTAAGCTTTCAGTGCCTTATTTTCCTCAGCTGGTGTAATGCCCAAGATTTCAATATCACCCCCAAAAACCAGAGACCACCAGGGAGACCGAGTCACACATGCAAAACCAAAGGGCAGTTTTATTACGGCTTAGGCTTGCCAGGCCTAAGTTCGGTCTCACAGCCTTCACCAAAGCAGTGGATCCGTGCTGAGAGCCCCGAACAAGGGCTGAGCAGGGTTTTTATGGGGTTTGGGAAGGGGAAATTACAAGAAATTGTGACATAGGTACAGTGACCCAATCATAATGGTACAACAGTATTGGCAGCAACTTTAACCAAACACATTGTTCAGAGCATTTGTTACTTTTGGTGGGACCCAATTACAACATTTAGGGTATCTTTGAAATTAACCAAGTACAAAGCAAGTTCAGGGTCTTATTCGGTGACTATCGGGTTAACTTTAACATTAGGTAACAGGGTCCTACCTAAAGTTTCTATCTGTAGGCCTCACGTTTAGGGATGTGGAGAGAGGTAGCTGGCCTTCCCTGATTGGATACCACAAAGTGGTCTCGCCTGCCTCAGGTAATGTGTAACCGCCTAATAGTTCCGGAGAGACTGAACCTTAGACCTTCTAGTTTAGAGGGGGACCTCTGTCATGGAGTCTGTTAGGTTCAGACTTTGTCCTTACACTGGAAAATGGGGATAGTAAGAATATCTACCTTATGGAGTTGTTGTGAGGATTAAGTGAATTAGTATATGGAAGGTGATTAGAACAGACTGGCACCAAGCAGACCTTTGGCTATTATTATTATTTCTGGGGGTCAGGGAGAGAGAAACCCTGAGGAAATGCCAGTTGAGGATGATACAGAAGAAGCTCCATGAAGAAGATTAGGGAATGGGCTCTAGGTAGAGCAAAAGCTTCTGAGAGATAAGAAGCAGCACAGTACATTTGAGAGATGGAGGGAAGAAAGAGCCCATCTAGAGGTTGAGATAAGGCTGGTCCAGTGAGAAATGATGGTGAGCTAGGGGTGGCTGGTGGGGATCAAGAGGGGCAGTTTAGACTCTCAAGATTAGTATAAAAGAATGAGCACAAACTGATGTTGACTGATTGTGGCCTGGGATAAAAATCAGCAGGAATCAAGAACATCACCTTGATTTCAGGCTTTCGCAAAATTAAAAAAGAACAACAATGCAGTCCTACCTCAATCATCCAGTCAAATGTAGGAAGCAGTGGAGAGAAAAAGTACCAGGGATGAGTGGAGAGAAGAGGAAAGAAGAGCAAGGAAGAGTCATAGTGGGCATCTTTCCTGTGTAGAGGCCCTGCCAGGTGGTGGAGGTGAGGGTGACAGGCTCAGCACACAGGCTAGTCATAGCTCGCAGGGGACTGTGGTATGCATGACCTTTTACAGCAGTGCCCTTGCTTCCTAGTAAGTGTGGTTCGATGGAAGTCATACACTTACAGGAAGGCTCATCCCACCGGGAACCAAAGTTGGAATATGGAGAGAGGCTAATGCCTCCTTTCTACAAAGCTTGGGGAGAGATGTTCCCAAAAGGAGACAGTATTAGCTATGTTGAGTGAAGCTAAGAGATCCATCATGGAAAAGTGCCCATCTAATTTGGTTACATGGACATCTCGGGAATTAGAGTAGTTTTCTGGTGGTCCCATTTTGCAGATGAACAAATAGAGATTAGAAGATAAACTAACTAGGCTTAGAGTGCCAGGTAGCTCAGTTGGTTAACTGTCCAACTCTTGATTTTGACTCAGGCCGTGAACTCATGATTTATGAGTTTGAGCCCCATGTCAGGCTTTGCACCGACAATGCAGGGCCTGCTTGGGATTTTCTCCCTCCCTCCCTCCCTCCTTCCC
This sequence comes from Suricata suricatta, assembly GCF_006229205.1. Classification (NCBI taxonomy): domain Eukaryota; kingdom Metazoa; phylum Chordata; class Mammalia; order Carnivora; family Herpestidae; genus Suricata; species Suricata suricatta. The sequence continues at coordinate 56,141,970 of NC_043703.1, read as the reverse complement.
TCCCTCCCTCCCTCACTGTCTGCCCGCCTCACTCGTGTGCATGCACTCTCTCTCTTTCTCTCAAAAATAATTAATTTGAAAAAAAGGGATGAACTAGTCTTAGGGCAAGCTGACAGTTCGGTTGATCTTCCTTAAATGATCATGCTTTTAATATCTGTATGTGTTTCCTCCATGTGGGAATTCACAGTGCACAGTGTGGGGTCTTTCTGCCTTTAACACTTATTTTATGCCTTTTCTTTATGTGGTTGGTGGAGAGTGGTGCTCTGGTTCTGGACATTAGCCCAGATCTAAACTCTGTCTTTTGAAAATACCTCAAAGTTCTAATACTTAAAACTCTTTCACCAAACTCAGCCCGTTCGGTAACATTTTCTTGAAGATTTAGTGTAGGTAAATTGTCAGTTTATTGTACCAATTTTTTAAATCCCTCTTGGTTAAGAGACCCATGCAATTAAAGCAAATGTATTGAAACAGATTTTTTACTTACTCAGGCTTATAACAAAATTTCACCCCAAACCAAGAACAACCACTTAACCATATTGAAGAGCTAATTTAGCTTCAGCTCAGCAATTTTGAAATAAGCACTTGTATAATAAAATTTAAATTACAGTAGCTCTTTTCTAGAGGTTACTGTGTATATATTTGTACCTTTATAATACACCCTATTATGGTTGATTTAATATTCTGTTATTTGCAACCAACATTAAATTCCTCCTGTTTATTTGACTTCTGGATTCATAAGTGTTAGTGACTTTTTGTTCATGTTTCATGTTCTTTTTTTTATATACTGAGTGAAGGGAGTGGCTTTGAGTCTAATTTGTAGCTGTGGTGATGATGTCTTTTTAACCCCCAGAATATATTTAGAAAGGTGCACATGTAAATCATAGTCCTATCTGAGGGATAAAAACACTAAAAAGAACAACATTGTTGGTGGTTGAAATGCAAAAGGCAGACTAACGTGGGGGAGAGATCGGAATGTTCTCTGTCAGTACTTCTGTAGGGCCACAACCAGATGGTTTAGGTCCTCTTCAGTTTAACCTTCAAACCAGTGTGATTCCTAGGTTATGCTCTGTCCCCTGCTTTTTTGGGTCTTTCTCTGCTTGGAGTGGAATTTTTTTTCTTTTGGATTCAGTTAACAGTTTGCTTCTAAACTAGATTTCTGAACTTATTTTTTCCTTTCACTCTACCTGCTGGTTTGGGACAGTATTGCCTTAACTTGATGAAAATCTTTGCTCCTGGTTGAGGATGCAGTAGGTATTTTTGCTGTGTGTAGATGAAGTTTACATTTGCCTGTCATGGGGTGGCGGAGCACAAGCATTTCAGTCTTGATCACTGGACAGAAGATTCCTGATTTTCACATTGGAGTGAATCTGAAGCAGAGTGTGTATGTGGCTAGAGGGTTGTAAGCACCAGGACAGCCCGTTTTCCAGGCTTTCCCCCTCAACCTCCTCGTCCCCCTGTAGTGCTCTCTTGGGGGTTCTGGATGTATTCATGTTTCCCTGTGTATCGGATTTGATTTAAAAAAATAGCCCACAAAATCTTATAAGTAAAAAGCTTATCTTTTCATGTTTTAAGCATCAGGATTATAACATTTTCCCATTTCATGACTGATGGTTTTGCTCTATGACCTTCAATGACCCCAACCACTGGTAAGAGCATGCTAATATTCCCCTGTGGCTTTACCTCATTTCCATGTTCCAAACAACACCATCCATCATGCATCTCTCTTGGTTCTTTTGGGAAATTACATATGAATACATTAGTCAGGAGATAGAAACCAAACCATTTGCAGTGTTTTGAGAGAGAGAATTTGGTATAGAGAATGGTTAATGATGTAAATGAAAGGCAGACTATGTTAAGTTATCATGGAGATATCATGGATCAAAGAGAAGAGGTTAGAATTCTTGAAATTCACAACTATGGAAAAGATGTCCCATGGAGCTAAAACCCAGGGTTCTGAGAAGGAGCCACTGCCTCATTGTATCTTGTGTCTCTGAGCTTGGAAAAAGTGCCCTGACTTCTTTTTTTTTTTTTACATAAGTGGAAACTACCTTTTTTTTTTTTTTTTTGGTAACTTTATTTTTTATTATTATTTTTGGAATATAACACTATTTTTTAACATATGCAATTATTTTTCATCATTTACACTATAGTAGTTACAATGACACTCCAAACAGAAAAGCAAAGTAAAAAATCAGAACCCCAACTTCTATTTCATGTAATTAGACTTATACAGAAATTAGAAGGTTAAGTAACAACTAGTTAATCACCTAATTTCACAGCTATCTGAAGTGGCAATCACTATATAGCAGCTTATCTATGATACATTCAAGATACATGATACAATTTATTACTTGCCCATAAGCTACAACACAGCCTGCTTAATACCTTTCCTTAAATTCCACCTCTATACTACAATATACTTGAGGTCCATGCAAAAAAGTAGCTACCTTTTATATAGGAAATGGATGATTAAGTCTTTGGTGTTGTAAAAGCAACT